>NC_133666.1:513805196-514116089 GCF_037893015.1 Macrotis lagotis | reverse complement strand
TCATTTCTAAGACTCAGATCTGCCAGATATTACATCTATATGATCAACATTGTTTAAGCACCATAAGAAAAAGGATAGGGATAGGATTTGTAGATTTATTGGTTTAGGCAACTTCAAATGAAGAGCCTCCTTTACCAATGCAGACAAGAACCTTTTCTGCAAGCAATGTCATCTTACACAGTTGCATAGAGTCCTAAAAGTCAACTGACTTGCCCGAAGTCATGCAGTCAGTATATGTCACAGGCAGAACTTGAACCTTAAACAAACCTTTACTTGCCTACTATATGCTGGCAACTGTGTGAAGTTCTAGGTATATAAAGTCAAAATTAAACCATGTTTCCATTGGCAATTGTATAAAATTTAGAATATAGACTATATTGGCTTCATAGCTAGTTTCTTTTTTGTCACTTCCTCTTTTATTAGCCCTAGTTAACCATCATCATCATCTGATATTTGTATGGCACTTTAAAGTTTGCAGAGCACATTTCATTAGATCCTTAAAACATGCCCAGGAAAGGGATGTTACAAGGTATCAACTCCTTTTTTTCAAATGGGGAAACTGAGGCTCAAATGAGCTAGCTCACTTGCTTATAATCACACATTTACTAAGGATAAGAGACAAATGATCCCAGACCTAACCTCAAATCTTGCCCTTTGCTCTATGATGCCAAATTTATATAGTGACCTACAAAGAGCTTTCATATACATTATCATATTTGATTCTTACAAGACAGATAGTGTAAGTAGTTTTGTCCTCATTTTACAAAAGAAGGAACTGAGATTCAGAGAGGCTAATTGACTTGCCTAAAGTCACATAGCTGTTTGAGCCAAGGATCCAATCCACATTTATTAACTCCAAGTTCAATACTCTTTCATTGCATCACTATATCATGGCTAAGTTAATTTTGTCAGCAATAAGATTATGGTCCAGTCAGTTTAAAGCTATAAAACCCATTAAATACTACTCTGCACCACTTGACTGAGTTTATTGAGATCAGTTACAAAACTTTATTAACAGGATCAAATGACTTGACCAGATCACATAGCTATTAAGTGTCTGAGGCTAGATTGGAACTCAGGTCAATGAGTCTTCCTGAGTCTAGTCCCATTGCTTTAGGCACTGTTCCACTTATACAAACTGAGAAATTAAATGATGTCCTCATTGCCAGTTGTACAGAATTTTTAAAAATGGAATTTTTTTTGTAAAAAGAATTCAGGAGAATGAGATTTTAATTCCATTTCATGTGCTTACTAGCTCATAAGTTCATGCCAAATCACTCAACATCTCAGAGACTTGATTTACTAATCTGTACAGTAGGGATAAAGCCACTTGCAGAGGGTTGGAGAGTGAAAATTACCTTGTAAAATAAAAAATAACTAGCATTGTGTAGTATTTTAATATTTTCAAAGTGCTTTACTTATGTTATTTGATTCTCACCACAAGCTTATGAAGTAGTAGCATTATGATTTCCATTTTACAGATGAGGAAACTGAAACCAAAAGAGATTTAATGGATTGCATAAGGTCAACAACTATTAAGTATTTTAAGACAGGATTTGAACTCAGAGGTCCAGAACTATCCATTATATAAAGGGGTTGTGTATAAATGTGAAGTCAAATATAGAGAACCATTTTTGCAAAGGCATGGTGTTGGGAGATGAAATATCAGCTATAGGAAAAACTAGTAGGGCAGCCTGACTAGAACAGCAGGTAAATGCAGGAGAGTAATCTTAAATAAGATTAGAAAGGTTAGGAGGAGGCAGATTGTAACTGACTTTGAAGATTAAACTGAGGAGTTGATGTTTTATCTCAAGAAATCAAAAGGAGCGGCTAGGTAGCACATGGATAGAGCACTGGCCCTGGAAACAGGAGGACCTGAATTCAAAGTAACAATCCATTACATTGTATTTTTATTTATTTTGTTAAAAATACCCTAATTAGGGGCGGCTAGGTGGTGCAGTGAATAGAGCACTGGCCTTGGAGTCAGGAGTACCTGAGTTCAAATCTGGCCTCAGACACTTAATAATTACCTAGCTGTGTGGCCTTGGGCAAGCCACTTAACCCCATGGCCTTGCAAAAACCTAAAAAAAGAGATCAAAAGAATCATTGAAGATATTTAAGATAGCAAGTGACATGGTCATATAGTTGTTTTACAACTATCACTTTAGTATGCAGTGTAAATTGTAAAGGGAAGCAGGCAGGAAAATTAAGAAGTTGTGACAATAGTGGAGATAAGAGGTGATAAGGGTCTAAACTAGAGAAAAAACTGTGTAAGTAAA
Source organism: Macrotis lagotis (assembly GCF_037893015.1). Lineage (NCBI taxonomy): Eukaryota > Metazoa > Chordata > Mammalia > Peramelemorphia > Peramelidae > Macrotis > Macrotis lagotis. The sequence continues at coordinate 514,113,810 of NC_133666.1, read as the reverse complement.
GATAAGCACCCCAAGAAAGATGTTGCAGAGGTTGGAAAAACAAAATTAATGATGAATGGAATATGGGATGTGGAGAAGGAAAAGTTAAGGATGACTCCAGAGTTGTTAATATGTTGATAGGGGAAAAAAAAGGATGATAATGCCCTCAATAGAAATGGAGAAGTTAAGTGAACGAGATAGCTTCAGAGGAAAAGAAATATATTGATTAAGTTTGGGAGACTTAAAGAACATTCAAGTCTGTAAACAAGAGTTGGTAGTGGGGAACTAGAGATCAGGAGAGAGACTAAGGATGGATAGATAGATATAATCAAGTCATAACACTGAAATGATAAAATCATGGTACTAGATAAGATCACCTAAGAAGAGAGTTTTAAAGAGAAGAAAATATTTTAGGATGAAGACTTGGGGGATGCCCACATCTAGTGGATGACAAGAGGAGGAAGATCTAGCAAAAGAGAATGAGAAGGGGCATTTAGCCAGAATGGATGAAGAATTTTTTTCTTCTGTTTGGAACTATAATCTTCTACCTTCATTGAAAAGTAATGTCAAACAGCAACATGGGGGTGATGATCAACCTTAATGGACTTGTTCATTCCATCAGTGCAACAATCAGTCACAATTTTGGAGTATCTGCTATGGAGAATACCATCTGTATCCAGAGAAAGAATTATGGAGTTTGACCAAAGACCAAAGACCAAAATTTAAAAAGAAAAAAAACAGGGGCATCTAGGTGGCATAGTGGATAAAGCACTGGCCCTGGAATCAGGAGTACCTGGGTTCAAATCTGGTCTCACACACTTAATAATTACCTAGCTGTGTGGCCTTGGGCAAGTCACTTAACCCCATTTGCCTTGCAAAAAACCCCCCCAAAATATTTAAAAATTCAGTTATCTTATTATATAATTTTGCTATCACTTATACTTTATTTTTCTTCCTTAAGGATATGATTTCTCTCTCATCACATTCATCTTAGATCAGTGTATACCATGGAAACAATGTAAAGACTAACAGACTGCCTTCTGTGGGGGTGGGGAGAGGGAAGCAAGATTAGGGGAAAATTACAAAATTAAAAATAAATAAAATATTTCTAAAAAAAGAAAAGTAATATCAATTGACCCTGGAGTTAGGAGGACCTGAGTTCAAATCTAACTTCAAACTCTAAACAGTTACCTAGCTGTGTGACTTTAGGCAAGTAACTTAACCTAACTGCTTTGTAAAAATAAAAAAAAAGAAAGAAAAACAAAAGTAATGTCAAAAATATTAGTTTTTTTAATTAAATAAATTTATAGTTACTCATAAAGCTTGTTTTGAAGAATTTGAATGGTTATCTGGAAATATTTACCATATTTCTATCTTGTAATCTAATCCATTAATTTACCCTGTAGTCTACAGTTTTACATATTCATTCAACATTTTTTGAATAACCTCTCTTTTGCAAGTAAATTTATAGTATTCTATAAAATGTAATTATGGAAGATATTCTTTGGAACATTGCTAAATAATTGCATTAAAGGGAACAACAGTTCAAAACCCACTTAATGTTTTTATTTTTTTAATTACATGTAAAGATAGTTTTCAACACTCATTTTTGTATGATTTTGAGTTCCACATTTTTCTCCCTCCTTTCCCTTTTCCCCCCTTCCCTTGAAGCAGGTAATCTGATATAAGTTATATATGTACAACTTTGTTAAGCATATTTCCATATTAGTCAAAAAAGGGGGGAAAACCATTAGGAGGGAAAAAATATAAAATAAATCTTAAAAAGTTAAAATATCAAAAAAAAGTTAAAATATCTTTGATTTGCATTTAGACTCCATACTTCTTTCTCTGAATATAGATGGCATTTTCCATCACCCCATTTATATTTTGTAGTTGTTGTATATTGTTTTCCTAATTGTTTATTTCACTTTGCATCAATTGATAAAAATCTTTCCATGCTTCTCTGTATTCATTATGTTTATCATTTTTACAGCATAGCAATATTCCGTGACATTTACTTTCCACAGATTTTTCAGCTATCCCTTACTAAATGGGTATTTATTTAATGTCCAGCTCTTCAATGCCACAAATATTTTGCAATAAATATTTTGTTATATATAGCACCTTTCTTTCCTTCTCTAATCTCCTTAGGGTATATGCCTCACAGTGGTATCTCAAGTTACAGATATTTGAGGAATTTTCATTGTAGAATTTGATTTCCCAGAATGCATACTAATTCAGAACTCCATCAACAATGCATTAGCATACATGTATTCTTAAATGATTACAAAATTGACTATTCTAATATTTTGCCAATTTTCTGAGAATTAGGTGAAACTTTAGAAATGTTTTGATTTATTTTTCTCTTATTATTAGTGATTTGGAGCATTCTTTCATATGGTTGGTAATAGTTTGCCACTCTTCTTCTGATGACTATTTGTGTGATCCTATGATCACTCATCTATTGGCCAAATCAATTCTAAATCAATGGAAAGCAGCATGGATTCTTAAACTGGTATCCATTAGCTTTTTTAAGAATATATTTTGATAATTACTCAATGTAAATTATTCAAATGTTAAAATTCAATGTAAATAAATTGTTCAATTTAATTTTGAAATTTTCTTTCATACATTTAAAAACATCCTAAGAAGGGATCTCTAGACTTCAAAAGACTACTACCATAGGCATCTATGACCCAAAAAAGCTTACAATCCCAATTGATTTGGCAAAAGGCTGCATCAATCTTTGGTTACACATAAGGATGAAAATTGAGATACATATTTATGGGATTCAGCCAATTTAGGAATTTGTTTTACTTGATTAAGGATATTTGTTATAAGAGTTTTGTTTTTTCTTTTTTTCCCCAATAGAGGGAGAGGTGGAAAGTAGAGAAAATAGATTTTTTTTGTTGTTCATTGAAAAAAAGAAAATGAAATTTCAAAGAAAAAAAAATATCCATATTGTACTTAACGTCAATAAGTCAACAACCCTATTGTCCAATTCCACCTATATGTGAAAAAGGTAATAGGTAACAAAGTAAGATAATAGGAACTTTTCTTAGAGAGTTTGTTTTTAGTTCACCCCACACTTTCTGTCTTGCTCAGTGGTTTACTCATAAAACTTAAGGGCTTAGTAAATATCGCTTGAATTGAAAATGTACATTCACAATCTCTATCTATACCTACAGCTACATCTTGAGCACACTGTCATAGCTGATTCTAGGAATACTTTCAGCCAAGAAATGTGATTCAGTTTGATGCAGTAACATAGGAAAAGGCTTTAGAGCCAAAGGTCCTGGGATGCTTCTCTGCTACTTCCTCAGTATATGACTTTGGGCAGGTTTTTTCCCCTCCTTTGGAATGGAAAATGGGGATGGAAGGAGAGGGTTAGATGATCTTTACAAGTCTCTCCCAGCTCTAAATGTCAATTTAAATTACACAGAACAGCATTTTTCTAGGTGCTTAAAAGAAAGTAAGACTTGGTTCCTCCACTGAGAATATTTTTATTTTATTTTTTTATTTTTATTTTTTTAGGTTTTTGCAAGGCAATGGGATTAAGTGGTTTGCCCAAGGCCACACAGCTAGGTAATAAGTGTCTGAAGCCAGATTTAAACCCAGGTACTCCTGACTCCTTGGCCAGTGCTCTATCCACTGCACCACTTAGCTGCCTGAGAATATATTTTAATAGGCAGATAAGATACACATTGGGTAGCTAGGTGGCATAGTAGACAGAATAGTGGATCTGAAGTCATCTTCCTGAGTTCAGATCTGGCCACTTACTAGGTGGATGACCTTGGGAAAGTTACTTAACCATGTTTGCCTCAGTTTCCATATCTCTAAAGTAATCTGGAGGAGGAAATGACAAACCTCTCCAGTATCTTTGCCAAATAAAGAGTTGGACACAACTGAAATGACTAAACAACAGAAAGATGCATATATGAATGACCATAAGAGCAAAAAATATAAGTACATTATGAAGGCATAAATATCTCATTCTAAGAGTTAATCAAAAGGAGACATCTCTTTTAGCTTGGGGTGACTGGAACTGACTTCAGGGAAGAAGAGACATTTAAGCTGGATGTGAAAAGATGAATAGGGTCTTAATAGGTGGACCCAAGGAGAGCATTATGAGCTTTTGGACTAAGCAAAGATATGGAATCAGGAATGTAAGCAATGTATTAAAGGGACAGTAATTATACTGGTTTGGCTCCAGTACAAAATACATGACAGAGAAGCATGTGACATAAGCCAGGGAGGCCAAAGGTATCTTAATTGGTAGGGGACTTGAGTATCAGGCTAAAAAATTTAGACTTTACTCCATAAATAACTGAAGTTTTTTAGATTTTAAAGTGACATGATGAAACCCTGTATATCAAGGAGATGAATTTGTCAGTGGCGTGTAGGATGGGTGAATTAGATCAAGAAACAGTGAGATAATATTCTGTATTTTTTAAAGCAAGGAGAAACTAAATGGTACATTTTCAAAAGATTTTCATCAAAAATAGTTTTAAAGTTATAGCTCTTGAAGGTCTCACCATCCATTATTTAGAAAACATGGTCATTCAAAATGATTGGTTTATGTGGCTAGATGATCAAAGCCTTCAGGATTCAATTAAAGGGTAGAATATGACTACTATGGAAATATATTTAAATAATTACACTTAGGGGCAGCTAGGTGGCGCAATGGGGATGGCTAGGTGGCACACACAGTGGATAGAGCACCGGCCCTGGATTCAGGATTCAAATTTGGCCCCAGACATTTAATAATTGCCTAGCTATGTGACCTTGGGTAAGTCACTTAACCCCATTGTCTTGCAAAAAAAGGCAAAACAAAATAAATAATTACACTTGTATAATCTATATGAGATTACTCACTGTCAAGGGGAGGGAGGAGAGAAAGGAGGCTGTGAAAATCAAAACCTAAAAAAAATGAGTGTTGAAAACTCATACATGTAATTGGTAAAAAATAAAGAAAAATTACATAAAAAAGAAAATGGTGGCTTTTAAATTAGGAACCCTTTTTTTAAAAAAAAAGCATGAAATGATAAATGAAGCCTTCGAGGGACAGTTTTACAAGTATTTTCCAAAATATTTATTAGAGTACATTTTACTAGTTCCTTGCGCATAGTAGGTACTGGGTGTTCATTAGGCTGTTTCAGAAATTTCACAAGAGTTTTCTGACTAATAAGTTGACCTTGGAAAGAGAATATTGAAAGGCAACTGTTTTGTGGAAGAGGCTTCAAAAACATTGCTTTTTCCAATTGTCCACAAACAGAAACTTATTTTACTGCTAACTGTAACAAGCTTTCTATTGTGTAGACCTATTTCCCAAAAATATAGACACTTATGTACCTGAAACAAATGTTTGGGATGTAAGAATATGATTAAAGGATACATTTGTTCATGGACACAAGCATCTATTTTAGAAAATATTTGCCCAAATACACATGGTTAGAGGACACTTACTGATGCCAAGTTTCACTTGAGACAACCCAGGAAGAAGGAGCTAATATTAGTGGTGATGCCTCAGCATGGAGTCAATTTGGATGAATGGGCTTTAAGGGAGAATGTGGCAGAGGATGCAGATTGATGAAAAGAGGTTGAAGAAGGAAAATTAGAAAAAATGATGATCAATATTGCTGCAAAAACTCTTTATCTACTTCAGTTTCTACTAGGCTGAGATGGGCCTTGGAAGGGCTCTTTTTCTGGATTCTGGGAGCTACTGTGGGACTAGAAATAAAACTAGGGAAAGGCTATTTCACTGCTGCCCTACTGATCCAGAGTAACATAGTGCAACCCAGGGACTCTGGAGGCATCAATGAAACTGAAAACAAGAGAACCTTGAGCACTCCAAGAATCATCCTCAGGACCTGTTATACAACACTCCTCTGCTGTGATTGGGAAACTGAACAGGGACTTACCAGAGTCTAACCTGAATGGAGTTTAATGCCTTAATGGTTGGAAGTAAAAAGTGAATGAAAGGCACTTTCTCTGATATACATGTGTAATGCTTTTGATTTTAACCATGTCTCTACTGAATTTAAATTATGATCTTGAGTTTGAATGACTAAAGTGACATTCCATATCTGAAAAAAATATGAGAGGTCTGTTTTTTATTTGATATGTAGAGGTTAGAGCTAGTGAGTGAAAATTAATGACTGACAAGTCAAACTTAGACTGAGCATGGTCATAACGAGAAGAGGTGGAGTACTACATGATTGGCATTCCACATATCTTTTATTTCTCAGATGTCCATGACTCAGATGTTGATGGAAAAGCATATGGCACACAAGCACATAAATGTACTGTTGCCCTTGTTCATACATAGAACTTCCTCTGAGTCATGCCAGAATTGACTTTCCTCCACCTTCCTAGTGGTCAGGAAAAAGAATCAACATTTCAAGAGGCTGTTATATGTATGTATTAACAACTATAAGCGATTTTGATCTTTGAGTAAAATCTCCACAACTTTTAAAACTTGACAACTGATGCAAGCATTTATTTAGCTAACATCCTCACTATGGACCTAGGAAGGTGCTAAATGATGAGGCTAAAAAGGTAAAAATAAATCCCTGATCTCAAGTCTAATGCAAGAGACAACATGCAAACAACTATATTATGCCAAAAATTGGGGGCAGCAAGGTGGTACAATAAATAGAACACCAGTCCTGTAGTCAGGAGTACCTGAGTTCAAATCTAGCCTCACACACTTAATAATTGCCTATATGTGTGACCTTGGGCAAGTCACTTAACCCCATTGCCTTAAAAAAAATAAATTAAGAATCTGAGATAGAGGAGAAAAATCCAAAAACTATGATTGCTCATTGCTATTCCCTCCAAATATTCAAAAAGTTTCCCTTTTGTCTTCCCTCCTCCCCCACTCCAGAGATGACTGCTATTAGACACAAATAGATACGGATATATATACAAAATTTTCCTATCTATACTTCTATTTATTGTTCTTTCTCTGGATGCATCTTTATATGTCCTTTATTAATTTGTATTTATAATAATCAAAATGTCTTAGTCACTCAAAGTCTTTCTTTTTTATTTTTTCAAAGTCTTTCTTAAAACAATGTAACTATTATTATATACAGTGTTTTCTTGGTTCTGTTCACTTTGCTTTTCATTATTTTGTCCAAATCCTTCCATATTTTTCTAAGATCATTTAGTTCATCATTTTTAGAGCCCAGGAATATTGTATCACAAACATACCCCACAACTTGTTCAGCTGTTCCCTAATTGATAGGGACTCCGACAATTTTCTTTGACACCACAAAGAGAGCTGCTATAAACATCCCACTCACATCCAAAATTAGAATCACTATTTGTGAAAGTCTCTCAATCTTATTTTTTATTCACTATTTTCCTTCTTAGTCTCTTTTTTTAACCTTATCCCCCTTTACATTATCTTCTCTCCCAACTTCATCCACCCCTTCCCATTCTTTTCATGGCAGAAAAATATGGTGTGAGATTAATTTTATACTTCTTTCATAGCAGGTGCATTTGGTTGAAAACCAAATAAACTGTGATTGGAAGTCATAATGGCAATGCATTTGTAGTATCTATATCTTTATTCAGTGACTGGATATTTTTCATAGTATGTGATCAAAACATAAGTTTGGAGAATACATCTTACTACTTAAGAGCTATCTTAATATTGATTACAGAGATTTGATTCTTCTTTTAGATTTCATTACAGATTAATCTGTTTTCTATCCTCAGTACACCTGTTTTTCATCTGTAGCAACATTCATCATTGACATAAAAGCAATTGGTCAAAAAAAGCATCACTCTAGACAAAATATTAAAGGGGACACTTAGTTCCACAGGAACAATAAGGGGTATGCTGTCATGGCATGGGAGGAAAGGGAGGGAAAAAAGAGATCATTGGCAAATGTCTCAATAGGGCAAGTACTGAACTGAGCAGAGTACTTGGAGAAGCCTTAAATAGAGAGGTATCTGAGAAAAGGAATAGGAATTAAAGCACTAGTTGTAAGAAATACCAACACAAGGAGAAGCAGTGATAGCCTTCAGATTCAGCAGGAAATATGGACTGGACTAGTTTTGAAGATTGGATTAATAGTGAATGTCACAGAAGTTTGATTTTTTAAATATAAAATGGGTATTTGACTAGAACATATTAATAATATTTAAAAACCACCCTTAGCCTAGATATCTTTATGCAGTGGATACCTATGAGATATTTTTCTTTCTTAGTAAAAAAGATATTTCATTACTATTCTTCTGTAAGAAAAGAAAAACAAATTCTTTGTGGTAAATATGTATAATCAAGCAAAACAAATTTCCTCATTGATAGGTTCAAAAAAATCTATCCTTCATCACCTCTCTGATAGGAAGCGAATTGTTTACTTCATCATTGGTACTCTGAAATCATGTGTGATCATTGCTATCAATTCCCACAACATTCACAATTTTCTATACAGTGTAGTTGTTACTGAATTACTAATCCCCTCGTCCTTTATTTAGTTCTTCATCAATTTATAAGTCTTCAAAATATTCATTTTTATCATATCAATATGATAATATAAATTTTTCTTCTGGATCTTCTTCCTTCACTCTGTATCAGTTCATATAAGTCTTTAACTTTTCTGGAATTATCTCTTTATTTCATCATAATAGTATTACATCACATTTATCCACCACAATTTGAAGATTAGATTTTTTAACTGTTTCTCACAAAGAACATGGTTTCTACTTTCATTCCCCAAGGTAACTTCTTTGCTGTAGCTTGATGAGGTTCATCTTTTGCTTTAAAACAATCCATTTATTTATGGACCTAAGTTGAGATGAGAATGAATGATAATACATAACAATCTTTCAGCTCAAAGAAGAAGTTAAGGTCACAAAGACCTGAAAGTCTTGGAATACTCTTTGAAAAAGAATGATGGAGCATGGGGCTAATATATCTCTTAGAAATATTTTTTTGGAAGTTGCTGCTGGATAGAGAATGAAGTGGCATTTCTGACCCATTAAGCATTTTAAATGGCTGAAGTCCAAAGTAGAAATCAATATTCTACCTTTAAAACTCATTCCTCTCACAAGGTTCCCCATTTCTGTTGAAGGCACTATCTTTCCAGTCACTCATGTTTACAACCTTCGTATCAGCCTCTATACCTATCTCTCCCTCATTTTACAGATTCAGTTGCCTAATCATGACATTTCTACCTCCATAGTAGCTCTCAAAAATATCTCCTCTCTATTCACACAATCATTACACTAGTTTGGATCCTTGTCTCTTTTTGCCTGGACTATTGCAACAACTTTCTAATTGATCTCTTTGTCCCATCTCTCCCCAGTTTAATCCATCCTCCACACAGCTACTAAAATAATTTTCTGAAAGATGCTGGTCCGACCATGTGATTCCCCTCTTTAATAAATTGTAGTGGCTCCCAATTACTTTGAGGATAAAATAATAATTCTCTGTTTGGCTTTTAAAACCCTTCACAATCTGTTTCTAACTTATTTTTCCCACCTTGTACATATTATTCTCCTTCCTTTTCTCTGTGGCTCAGTCAGACTTGCCTTCATGCTATTCCTTATAGGTGGCATTTCATCTTTCTTCTTGGGGTCTGTGTCCTACCTCCACTCAGTATATGGATTGCTCTCCCTCCTTTCCTCATCCTGTGAGAATCTGGTGGGTTTTTTCCCTTCAAAAATCAGCTTATAAGCCACTTCCTACATGAAGTCTTTCTTGATTTTTTCCTAGCTGCTCATATCCTTCCCTGCAAAATTGCCCTAATTGATATTATTCATATTGTGCCTATTCTTATAAGGGTATCTAAGTGGGATGATGAGTAATGGGCCTGGAGTCTATAGGACTCATCTTCCTGAGTACAAATCTGACCTTAGATACTTACTAGGTGATCCTGGGCAAGTTACTTAACCCTGTTTGCTTCAGTTTCCTCATCTGTAAATTGAACTGGAAAAGACAAACCACTCTTGTATCTTTTCCAAGAAAACACCAAATAGAATCATGAAATGAAATGACCAAAATGGCACAACAATATATTTATATATGTTCAGGATGCCTTCCTCTCAATAGAATATTTACTCTCTAAGGGCAACAGTGGTTACATTTTTGACTTTGTATTCCCAGAATCTAATGCATGTCTGGCATACTGTAGACAATACTTGGTTGATATGTATTTATATAGTTCTTTGGAATCTATGGATGGTAGAAGCCTAGAGAGTTTCATCCCTCCTATCCTTGGAATCAGTTTTAACTTTGTAAAATATGATTTTGCCTTAGAAAAGTGAGTAAAGGAAGCCTGAAGAAAAGTCAAAGAAGGATTGCAGAATGGGGCCATTCCAGATATGCAAAACCAATGAGTTTTTGAGTTGTTATCCAAATAAGGAAAAGATGCCACTAAAACTCTAAATAAAGACATCCTATTATGGAACTGCCCCTCCTCTCTTCTTAGGGAAAAATTCTATTTCAATTCAATTCAACAAATAGTCAATGAGCCTACTATGTGCTCAACACTTAAATAGGAAAAAGGTGTCTCTTTATCAGCATCCTCCCCCATTAGCCATTTATGAAGCCTTCTTGGAAACAGACCATAAAGCTAACAACATTCTCTATCTGTTTTGAATCCCCACTACAAAAGTTCAAGAACTGGAGAATGTAAACCTACTTTAAATTGTAGGAGAAAACTGTTGGCACAGAATAAAAGCTTTGCTATTTATTAAAATAGACTCATAGCTATGGCACTTAGTACTTCCAGCCTTACATGTTTAATGCAGGAAAAGAAAAGAAAAAAGAAAGAAAGAAAACAAGCTCTGATTCTCTGTCCACTACTGCCAGACTGAGGCAGGAGCAGACTTTCCCAATCTTAATGATGCCTTGATCAGATAACTGATATAAAATATCTTCCAAAATCCTCTTCCTTCTCAAACTTTATAGTTTGTTCTTGGGAAGTCAAAGATAAACAAGAATCAACTTAATAAATCTATTTAATATTATAAATACATAGGCCCTAGTTGTTTTTCTCTGAGGGCAGTAGGCCAGCAATCAGCAACAATTCAGCTCTCCTGGCTTTTCTCAAAAGGTCCCCCACATTAAGACTGTTATGGCTTCGCAGATTATTGCAGCTGGGGTCTCTAACGAGGGCTGCCACAGACTTTGGGGAAAATACTTTGAAAGTCTCCTGATCACGCATTGCATTGTGGTTATTTTGTCTGCTTTCAGTAGAAGGAAATGTTAGCTTTTAAAATATTGATTCCAGGAAGACTTTTTAAACTTTGTGGCTTGTTGATCAGTCATTTCAGTCATGTCTGAATCTTGTGACCCCCCATTTGGGGTTTTCCCTGCAAAGATGCTGGAGTGATTTGCCATTTCCTTCTCCAGCTCATTTTACAGATGAAGAAATTGAGGCAAACAAGTTGATTTACCCAGATTATCCAACTAGTTGGTGTATGGGCCAGATTTCAACTCAAGTTTTTCTGACTCCAGGCTCAGTACTTTAACCACTGTACCACATAGTTGCCCTATGACATGCAGCCGCTCATAAAAAAAAAAAAACAAGAATCTTTTCAATTCTGGGGAATGATTTCTTCACTTGGATGGAAGCATGGTGCAGTGGAAAGAGCATTGTCTATGACATCAGAGGACATTTATTACAAGTGGAATAAATCAAATCCCACTCCTAATCCTTCCTACCTTTGTGACCCTAGGTAAATCATTTAACTTCCATGGGCTTCAGTTTCCTCATCTGTAAATGAAGGAATTGGCCTAGATGGGTTTTTCAATTTCTACCAGGTTTGACCATAAGGCTCCAACTTCAATGCAATTTCTTAGATCGTACTCAGATAAACTCCATTGGTCTTTAGGTTCAAAGTGAAATGCAGGAGATGATCAGAGAAACTGGTTGAGCTTTGAATCACAGAATTATCAGTTTCCTTTGAGGCTCAGGAAAAGGTCCCACCTTCTCAAGAAACCTTTCCTGACCTCCTCCTTTTCCTATCCCCACCTTAATGCTCAGACCTTCATTCCGCCAATTATCTCCAGTTTATCCTGTATATGTCTTATTTGTACTTAAGAGTAGATTGTTGTCTGAATCTTTGTGACTCCCTATTGTTCTACCATGTTGGACTGTGAGCTCCTTGAAGAAAGGAACTGTCTTTTTGTCTTATCTCTTAGCATAGTACCTATATGGTTAGTGCTTAATAAATTCCAGTTGACTGACATATGGGTGAGACCAGTATAGTGAGTTAATAAATTTGATAGCTTCCATTTTTGTGGGATTTTAAGGTGCTTTGTAAGGAAGAGGAATCTGAAGTGATGTTTCTCAAATAACTATGAACTTTGGCAGCTTCTGCAACTGAAGATGGAGAGCAGCTAAGTAGTGCAGAGGTAGGTAGGTGGCATAAGGGATAGAACACCAGACATGAAGTCAGGACGACCTGTATTCAATTCTGACCTCTGACCTCAATAAACCCTGCTTGCCTCAGTTTCTTCATCTGTAAAATGAGCTGGAGAAGGAAGTGGCAATCTACACCAGTATTTTTGCAAAGAAAACATAACTGAAATGACTCAATTATAGCAAAGCAGCTGAAGATAACAGCCTTCCCCTTTCCTTCTTTTCTATCTCTATACCAGGAGGGTTCTAATGATGGTGATAATTTTTAAATTTTAAATCTTTCAGGCCTTGATGAGAAAGCAAGCAGATTGTAAGCAAAAGACTTCCTTTTCAATTGCTCATGTTCAAAGGTTAATAAATAGCATATTACAAAGGGAAAATGATTGGGTAGCAGGGGTCTATTGTATTTACTCCTTAAAATTTAGAAAGAGACAAAGGAGAGACTGTAAGAGAGAAATTGTAAAATAAAACAGTATTTCTATAATGGTTAATCAGTAATATGTGTCCACCTAATTGGCATGTCAAGTCATTGGGCATCCATGGGACTTCAAAAATTGGCAAGTATGAAGTGAATTTGTGTTGTTTTGAAAGACAATCCAGGTCACACCTATTAGAAGAAAAAACAGCTTTAGTTTTGAGTTACTCATTGATGTTTTCAGTATAGTTAAAGTCATTATGGAAGGGTATGATTGAAAGCATATTGGATGTGATATTTTAAAAAAAAAAAAAGCTGTGTTCTAGTCACTTCTGCCTTTAACAGACCTGTGTGATCCAGGGGTAAGTCATTTCTTATGGCCAAAGTTTGGTTTCTTTATCTTTAAAGTAAAATAAAAATTCTTGAGGAACTTACTTCACAGATCCTCAGATGAAATCATATTTAGTATCAGATAAATATAAGAACTCTTTTTCTTGGTGTTTCATTTCATTTTATATATAACTACTTAGAAGGGTTTTAATACTGTTGTATTTTATGATATCTTAGAAAATAATACTATTAACCAGGAAAAAAGGTGTGAATTTTTGAAAGTTTTGGAGATGATTGTTTGGAAGTTATAATGGGGGAAAAGCCCCAACTCATTATGTTCTGAAAACTTCACATATGTTTACTTTAGACCACCAGATAAATGGAAAATCCTGGCAGCTTCTGATTGGAGCATCTTTGCTTCCATTCTGTCTTCAATAATAATATTTAATATTTTGGCTATTTGCAGGATGATGTGGCTACACTTCTCAAACCAATATCGGAAAAGATTCAGGAAATACAAACTTTCAGAGAGAGAAATCGGGGGAGTCAAATGTTTAATCATCTTTCAGCTGTGAGTGAAAGCATCCCTGCACTAGGGTGGATAGCAGTGGTAAGTCTAGACCATAATTTGTAAACTCCTCAACTTGGCATCCTTTTGGTAATTGAAGTCACAACTAATATTTATCCATGTTAAAAGATATAATCTCCATCTTCCTGTTTCTTCATCTTTAGCCTGATGCATTAGCAGAGACATTTTCCTCTTTCTTTTCAACCTATGCCAAATGCTTATTCTGCTTAACATGGTCTGTGCAATCTATGAAATCACTCTCACTAGCTTCAATGTACTCATTTTTTGCTTAATATCTTTAAAGTATCACTATCTTCATTGCTTATCTTTTTTCCTCTAAACTGTTTTCTTCCTTTGTTATTTTTTTCTTCTATGCTGGGGTGATGGTGCTGTTCTTAGTCCCCTAAACCAGGTCCTTATGTCAAGGAGATGAATGATGCTGCTACATTTTATACTAACAGGGTCTTAAAGGACTACAAGCACAGGTATGTTGCCTTATTTTATTGTCCTTACTTTGGAGTTAATTATTTAGAAGTAGTCATGCTGCTGTTGTTTAGCAGAGTTCATTATTTCTTTCAGAAATCTTTGAAATTCAATTGATGTATATCATGAGACAAAACAAAATAAAAAATTAAACAGATATCCAAATTTTTTAAATATCCAGTATTATTCTTGTTATGAACAACTTTACCAATTTTGTGTACATGGTGGGCATTTCCCTATAATATAAAAATAGGGCTAGTTTCTACAGATGTTTTAAGGTTTACAAAGGACTAATATTACAATAGTTAGTAAAGGGTCAATAACACAAGTATTATTGTTATAATCCTCATTTTACAGATGAGGAAACCCAGACCCAGAGCATTTTGAGTGACTTATAGCTGGTCTCAGATCCATGATGTAAATCTGCCAGTTTTTATTCTTTCTAGTATATCACACAATTTTGTATTTCCTTTAGTGTCATCACTTTGTGTATGTGAGTAATTTGTAAAATTCAGAAAAGGACAAATCAGAAAATGAAGCAATGTAAAGAAAAAGGTAGATGAGAGTGAGACCCTGATTAGAGATAATTAAGACAAGGAATCACAGGATATCAGATTTAGAAGTGTTCTCAGAAGCATGTCACACTATTAACTTATATTGATCTCAATGGCCATCAAAAAAATATTCAAATTTGTCTAACAATGTCTTCCTCTGTTTATGTATCTAATGCCACTGATTTTAATATGTATTGAACAAGTATCTGGTATTTATTCATTTACATAGTCATTACATGTATGTACATTAAATGCCATTTAATTCAATTCAACCAATTATTCTAATTCATAAAGATATTTTTGAATACTGCATATTATCTATCATATTAGGAATCCCTCCCATATTGGTGTTATCTGAAAATCTTTTGTTTTTGCCTTCATCCAAATCATTGGCAAAAATATGCAATAGGGTCAGAGTCAGAAATCTGGGACATCCTTACCTCTTTCCAAGATGACACCAAGAAATTCAGAATCAAACTAATCATAATGTCTTCTAGCTCAAATCTCTTTTTTGTCTTATCCAAAAGAAAGGTTTGTTAAATGTTTGGACAAAATCTAGTTAAATTTTATATCATTATCTGCAACAATCAATAGCAGCCAAATGGCATTGTTGGTACAAGGCTGGACCTGGAATCAGAAAGACCTGAGTTCAAATCCACCCTCAGACTTTTACTAGTTTTGTTACCTTGGACAGGTCTCAATTCTATTTGCCTCAGTTCCTCATCTTTAAATGAGGTAGAGAAGGAAAAGGCATCTTTGTAAGGAAAATCCCAAATGGAGCAATGAAGCATCTCTTGGGGAGAAGTAATGGGATGCCATTATCATTGTTGTCACATTTCTACATATTTCAGATGAAAGTGAATTTGAGGGACTGAATTATTAAGATCCCACTTCATCTTAACAGCATAGCTCTAAAAGTGGAAATAAGAGGAAACAATCACATTGTATAATTAAATGAATTACTATTTTAAATGGCATATAAAACATGGGAATTATAAATAATATATGACTATATAGTAAAATTTACAGTA
Organism: Macrotis lagotis; assembly: GCF_037893015.1. NCBI lineage: Eukaryota > Metazoa > Chordata > Mammalia > Peramelemorphia > Peramelidae > Macrotis > Macrotis lagotis. The sequence goes on along the minus strand of NC_133666.1, from coordinate 514,098,067 downwards.
TATTTTAACTATTCTTCATCTTTATCTTTTACTTATTTAAAATTTTGGATGAAATTCATTGTCAACAGTGATATCATCATTACTATCACAGAGAATAGATACATTTTGATAATGTCAAATTCATATTGAATCCTGGGAGTTATATTTGGATAATACAACAAAAAAGCAACTGGCATTCTCATTGTTCTCAGTAGAAATGTCTTTTTGTGGGACCAACTGTTCCCTAGGATTTGTCATTCTTCCCCTTCTCTCCTGGTAATATAACTATTTATCCAGAGAGTTTGGGGGTGTATTAATTTATCCAGACAGACTGGGTCCAAATTATGTCTCGTGTTAGATGTTATAGGATATTATAACTTAAATTTCATGTTGGCAATGGGATTACAAGTTATTTTCTTTTTTAAAACATAAAAGCAAAAGTTACTGAAAGATCATCTTCACATCAGTGATTGCTGGAGGTGAAAAAATATCGGTTGGTATACAGATGTATGCATGCACAAGCACACATGCACACACATAAACACACACATACACAGTGTAAGTGAAGTTACTTAAGCCATATTTAGCATTGGTTCAGAGAACCACTAAGCTTATCCTACATAAACATAAAGAGAACACTTGACATCACTCAGCCCTTCTTATTTTCCTACATACCAACTTAGAAATGTTTTATTTTCCCATTAGTGTGTCCTCTCTACCTGCCTCACTTCCTGAACATCAGTTCCTTCCTTTGAATTTGGGAGGGGGGGGAGTTCAGGGAGGAGGGAAACAGCAGTACCTCTTACCAGTTGGCATTTCAGCTACAGTGCTGAGAAGTTGAGATTTCCTCTTCTGTCAGAGTTAGTGTTCTAACACCATAAAAAGAAATTGGGGCTGGTCCATAAATGTCAGAATTTGGCTGAAAAGTGTATTTCTGGCAACATCAAGGGCAAATCTATTATAAGCCTTAAGGAATAGCTGCCAGAGGAACCCATTCACCTCACTTCCAGTAAAACCAGAAAACTGGCCATAAACTCTCCCATCATTGCCAGGGGAAGACCACCCCAGGAAAGCAGAATGTCCCATATTCCACCACCCTGGGTGATCACCTTTTTAAAAAAAATTATATTTGTTTTATTTCCCCCCAATTATATGTCAAAATAATTTAGTTGTTCCAAATTCTAACCTGCCCTCCAATTCTTTCCTCCTGCCTCCCTGAAGCAGTAAGCAACCAAATATAGTTTTATATGTACATTCATGTAAAACATTTCCATGCTAGTCATTTTTTTCAAGAAAATTCAAATAAAAGAAAAAAATGAGAGAAAAGAGGAGTATGCTTCAGTCTGTATTCAAACAATATCAGTTCTTTTTTTGAATTGCAGATGAACCCAAGCTTGCTTTATTCTTCTACCACTTGTAGTTTCATATAGAGCATATAGAAAATTTTCACAACTACATCTTCTGGGATACTGTAAGTCACAAGCAATTCTTACCTTAAAGAAAACATCCAAACTGAAAGACAGATTGATGACATCTGAGTGTCCTTTATAAAGCAGTTTTTAAACACCATTAAATGGCTGTTCACAGTGGACTCACTACTTCTGCTTATCAAACAAATCTGTTGACTGACAATATTTCTCCTCAGTGAGGGACCAGAATAATTTGGTTGTTTGGGTATCACCATTATCTATCTTTTATCCATATATTATACTAATGCAGATTTTTCCCCTGGTAATTGTGGCTGATTCTATTTATCCTTCAATAATACCTCAAGCCTAAGACTTCTTAACACATTTGTTTGTTACAGGCCCCTTTGGCTATAAATAAGTCAGTGGACCCCTTCTCAGAATGATGTTTTTAAATGCCTAAAACAAATTGCATAGAATACATAATTGCAAAGAAAATAAATTATATTGAAATAGTTACCAAAATATAGATTTAAAAATTTTTAAATTCAATGAAAACATTAAAAAAACAAGCTTGTGGACACTAGGTTTAGGTCACTGAAGCAGTTTAAAATAATGCACTAAAGAGAACATAAAAAATTTTAGGGGGAAACAGACCAGGTGAATAGTTTTGAAATTAACATATTGAATTTATTATGTATTTTAATAATAATGATATTCTTCATTTCATGTACAATCCTCATGTATACTTTTTATATGGGAATGGTCATGTTTATAGGTGTTTGTCAAGTTCAGAAAAACAAAAAAATTTAAATCATTTAAAATTATAGGTAAAGACATACATCTAACTTTATAACTACAATTCTCCCTTTCTGGGACTTTAAACTAGAACCTAAGAATTACTGAACTGATCCATCAAGTTCAAGTAAGACAAATTTATCTTGATGGAAAAAAAATGGTTTGCCCACTCAGATTTTCATGGACTTGAAGTCAGGAAGACCAAAGTTAATCCTTTTACTGACACAATAACTCTATCACCATTGGCAAATTAACTTCAGGGAGTTTTGGGATCTCCTTCAGTTGAAAAAATGAGAATAATAATACTTGTATCTACCCCCCAGAGAATTGCATTGAGAACTAAATGGGATTATGTATATAAACTACTTTGCAAACTTTAAAAGTGCTACCTCTCACTATCAGTTTTTATTGTCATCATTGCGAAATAGGTTTAGTGCATGGAATTACATATATATTTATATATATATATATATATATATACATACATATATATATATATATATATATACTACACATCATACGTATATAGTTTTTGTTCAATACATGCTTAATTTTTTTCTCCCAAATTTGCCTTATACAAAACCAGAATTTGTCCTATAATCATGTCATTTTTGTCCTCTGGCTTGCCTTAGATAGAAGACAGAAGTCACATGGAAGTCACAAAGAGGTCCCCACAATTCTATTTTTTCCTCTAGTTCTTGTATGCAGCTATTCTGCCTGGGTTCCAGGGCAGCTTCACCCCACACCACCCCTGCCTTTCAATTATCTGGTCACCCAACTTTCACAGTAAATGCATTTTTATATAACAGTTCTATGTACTTTTTTTTTTTCAAAAATCACCCCATAGAATTTTAATCATTCATTTATTCTAATAAAGAGATCTCATGAAAAACTACCATTGGGGCAGTTTTTAGAGGAAGTATGGTACTTATATGTGCATACACATATACACATTCATATATATTTGTCAAAAAAGGTTTTAAAAAATACAAAGTTGAATCCTAAGGTAAAACTAAGGCTTATATCAGATCCATGAATTCATAAAAGCTTGCCCATATTTGAAGAAATGGAGGAAGTTTCCAAATTACTTCATTTATCCCAATTAATTTTGAGATTTCTTTTACTTTTTTATCTGGCTGAATTTATTTGAATGAAATATTTTCTTAACAGTAAAAAATCTGAAGATATAGATTTAATTTGTTTACATTTTAATGACTATAAAATATTGTGCATTATTGTACACTATTTAGAAATAAACAGCCAGGTAAAATCATTCAGGAGGTGCCTCTCAAGCAAGACACAAAGTGATAACTACATAGTTAACAAATCAGCTAGATTGGTATAGAAGGACATCAAGTCTAGAACATGCAGGTGATTTTTTTTTCCCTTTTGTAGATAAATGGGGAGGAAAGAAATAGAAATAGCAATTGATTCAGGTCTTTTGGATTCATAGGTTTAAAACATTAAAAAAATAATAAATACCACTCTCTTACATTATTATGTCTTTCTCTCACTGATTAAGTGACTTACGCCATGTGGATTGGGTGAAGTCCTACCTGAACATCTGGACTGAGCTTCAAGCTTACATCAAGGAACACCATACCACAGGCCTTTCATGGAGCAAAACTGTAAGTATTCCATTACCTTCGTTGTAGAAACCATGACTCCTCAGTCATTAGTCCTTGAAAGTTAGCCCAGATTTTAGGCACTTCTTAGGTCAGAATTTTCTCCAGAAAATAGCTCATAACTCCCTCTCATATATTTCCTTTTAATCATCTAAGAATTTCCCCTTGATGACTGAATAAATGAATAAAAAAAGCATTAAATGCATACAATGTGCCACACATTGCTTTAAAGTCCTGGAGGTATAAATATTTTAAAAAGACACTCCTGGGGCAGCTAGGTGGTGCAGTGAATAGAGCACTGGCCTAGGAGTCAGGAGTACCTGGGTTCAAATCCGGTCTCAGACACTTAATAATTACCTAGCTGTGTGGCCTTGGGCAAGCCACTTAACCCCATTGCCTTGAAAAATCTAAAAACAAAACAAAACAAAAAAAAGATAGTCCCTCCCTTCAAGAAGCTTACCTTATGATAGAAGACACCAAATAAAGGGGAGAGATAACCCAGGAAGGGTGAAGTCACTGTTCCTAGAGCAAGAAGTGTCAAGTGGGGAAGGGAAAAAAAATAATAGAATCTGTAGAAGGCAGAATAGTCAGTTGCCTGAGGCTTGCTTGATATTAAGGAAGGAGCCAGAGAATCACTTGGGAGAGTTCATTATGGGAAGAGCATCAGTGATGAGTTCTGGTACTTGGGAAGGTGAGAAACAACAAAGAAATCAAGATAGCAATAGGAGGGTGATATAATGCCAACATGTACCAAACTGCCGTTTTTAATTTGGAGTTAGAATGTCAATTTCTTTGGTTTTATAGAATTTCCTTTAACATATTTCTTCTTTTTTAACTTCATTACTGAGGAATGTTGATGTAACTACACACAGAAATTTTTTTAACTAGAACGTTTATCATCTGTTTATGTTGAAGTTTATTTGAAATTTCTTGTCAGAGGTAGGGCTCTCTTCTTTCTTGGTTGCCTCTCCAACATCTAACCATTCAGATTGCTGGTAGTTGGTGTTAGTGCAGAAGTAGGAAATGTCATGGTGCTCATACATTGGAACCTGGGTCTTCTAAGTTTGTTCAGGCTTTTACTTTGAGTCATTTGCCCTTGAGTCCTCTTCCAAAATTCTAATATTCAGAGTTCTCTACTTTCCCTACTGTACATCATCATTAACATTTATATAACACTTATATCAGGCACTGTACTAAATATTTTACAATAATTATCTTATTTGATCCTCACAACCCTGAAATGTAGATACTATTTATTATTTCCATTTTACAGAAGAGGAAACTGAGGCAAACAGGGCAAGTGACTTGCCCAGAATCATACAGCTAGTAAATGTCAGAGGCCAGATCTGAACTTGTGTTTCTGATACCAGACTCAGGATTCTAACCACTATACCATCTAGCTGTCCAAATAAACAAAGGATGTTGGAAAAAATTGTTCACACCATGTATAACTTTTCCTTATGTTATGTTCTCACAATTTATGAGAAGGGAATCTTATAGTAAAAACTTTGATAAGAAGGGTTGTATGGTTGTGTGTGTGTGTGTGTGTGTGTGTGTGTGTGTATGTGTGTGTGTGTTTCAGTAACAGAGTGTATGATAAGCGATCATTGTAATCTCTTTTTAAGCATTGCCTGTAGACAAGTTGTCTACCTAAGGAAGATAATAATAATGCCTTATCATTATAAATTTTTTCATTATAAAAAAGAAACACCTAGGTCTTTGAATCTATGATCAAGATTCTTTGAACTAATTACTATCTTGTGTGATATCAGCAAACTTTTAGCCTGAAGTTCTCAATCTATAAAATGGAACTGTTCTCATATACTTAATAGTAACCTGTAAGTAAGTAAAAATAAATTAAATTGTATTGAAAGTCTTAGATGAAATGAGTAGTATTAAATATTAGTGCTATGGATTTTTTAAAATATATTCATTGGTTATAAACAGACAGCAAAATCCACTTGATCATCATCCTATCTCCTGCCCCAGTTGAGAACACAGTAAGAATTAAACCCATTATAAATACATATAGTCAATCTAAACAGCTTTCTATATTGGCCATGTCCAAAAAGAGATTGGTCTCATTCTGCACTCTAAGTCCTTCACCTGCTATTGGTAGTGGGTCACATATCACATGATTTGTTCTCTAGAATCTTGGTTGGTCTTTGCACTGATAGTTTATTTAACATATTGTTTCTCATTACATTTATATATCAATAATTGTTCATTGATTCCTCTAATTTATAGGCACCCCCTCAGATTTCCATTCTTTGCCAACTCAAACAGAGCTGTAAATATTTTTATATATCAATTTATTTACTTAGGTCTAATCCCTCCCTTAATCCATCCTCCCTCTTATTTCTCTCTCTCTCTCTCTCTCTCCACTTCTCTTTTCCTTATTTCCTTGAGTGATGTAAACTTCCATATCCAACTCTGTATGTGTGTGCTTGCTCATGTTTCCTTCTTTTGAATAGTTCAGATGAAAATGAGGTTCAAGTGTGAGTTCTCCCCCTACTCATACCTCTGCCTTGTACGTATATGTATCCTGATTATGTAGGATAATTTCCCCTAATCTTCCTTTCCCCTTCTATTCCACTGTATTCCTCTTCCCCCTCTTTCCAATCTTAAGATCATCAAGGCAAGATAAAACCATTCCCAGACCTTGTCTAATTGATCCTTCTTTGGGATTTAGATTCATGATGATAGGATTCAGGTGAGACACATATATCATCTTCATACATTTGAATAAAAGCAGATTATCCCTGTTTAAATCTTTGTCATTGTTTATTCATATTTACATTTTCATGGCTCTTTTCATGCCTATATTTGAATTTCAGAGTGTTTTTGCAGCTCTCAAACTTTCATTAGGAATGTCCGGGGTCTTCCTGTTTGGGAGCACCATCCCCTTACACAGGACCTCTTTTCAGTATGCTGTGAATCTGTGAACCAAAACTGGGTAGTGGCAGTTAGCAATCATCTCCACCTCAGTGCCTCAGTATAGGTTGCATGCTGCCCTAGTAGAGGTCTGGGATCTACCTTTTTATGAAGGCAACTCACCGTTTTACTTCTTACCACTTCACCATCTTAGCTCTGTTTCCTCTGTGCTATGGAATTTCAAAGAGAAAAGTGAAAAGTAAATGATTCACTAAAGGAAAATATGTAGTCTTTCCTTGATTTTAACATATACATTCAAATTTTCTGTTAGCTGGACACAAAGATACTATGTAACATAAATACTTAGTATAAGAAATTTTTAGGGACAGGTAGGTGGTGCAGTGGATAGAGCACTGACCCTGGAGTCAGGAGAACCTGAGTTCCAATCTGGCCTCAGACACTTAATAATAATTATCTAGCTGTGTGACCTTGAGCAAGTCATTTAACACCATTGTCTTACCAAAAAAAAAAAAAGAAAAGAAAAGAAACTTTGGACAATCTGTGTAGGTATAGCAATTTTCCATTCAAATTATTGACCTTTACCTGTTTTTCTAATTACATGTAATGATAGTTTTCAACATCCATTTTTTGTAAGATTTTGAGTTCCACATTTTTCTCCCTCCCTCCTTTCTCTCCCTTTGATAGCAAGTAATTTGATATAAGTTTCATATATATATATATATATATGAAACTATATATATAGCTATATATGTATATATAAATAACTGTTAAACATATTTTCATATTAGTCCTATTGTAAAAGAAAAACCAGAATAGTAGGGTAAAAATCTGAGAAGGAAAAAGCATAAAACAAATTTTAAAAAGTGAAAATAGTATGTTTTGAATTACATAAAACTTTCTCTAGATTTGGATGGTATTTTCCATCACAAGTCCTTTAGAATTTTCGTTGATCATTTGCATTGCTGAGAAGTGCTAAGTCTGTCACAGTTGATCAGCACACAATGTTGTGTTAATATATAGATTGTTTTCCTGATGTACTCACTTCTGAAGTATACTCCTGAACTCACTTTACTCAACATCAGTTCAGGTAAGTCTTTCCAGGTTTTTCGGAAATCCACCTGCTCATGATTTCTTATAGAACAACAGTATTCCATCACACTCATATACCACAAAAATTATTGATCCTTTACAAGGAGTTAAGTCTATTTAGTTCATAAAGAAAAAGATGATAGTTTTGCCTTAACACTGAGAAAGAATATTTTTTATGGAAAGGACAGAGATAGGACTGTTCTCTGTATGTACAAAAAGTTTGATGGCATAGTCATAAAGACATATTCACACCTTTCTTCTCCAGGATCTGCCAGAAACTGTATAAAGTACTACAAATTTTGTTTGTGGACATTAGGGTGCTTGTGAGTCTTTCTTATGTAGTCTTAAGAAACTGAGTTGTACTTGATTTGGATGGATATTTATATTTAATCATCTCCAGGCCTTTCCATCTCTATATTCCATATTCTGTGTATTATTTTTGCACTTTTCCCCAAAGAATTCTCTCTGTAATTTTTTTTGTTTCTACCCCAGATTCCAAAAATACATTTTCATGCATGGTTTGAAAAATGTGAAACCATGTCCAGGAAGTGACAGAATAAATAACAACATAGTCTGCTCTCATAAATAATCAAATAGGTTTCTCTTTATTTATATTGTTTAGGACACTACAAAAAAATTAATTACTTAAAGTTATAACATGATTCACAGAGCCCTTACAAAGGCAGGGCAAAGGAGGCTTTTAACAGCTTTCATAGTTGTGTGTTCATAGGAAATAAGAAACAACATTAGGAGAAGTTAGTTGAGCAAATGACCATTGGGAAATTTTTTAAATTCCATTTTGATATAAAAGAAACTTACAGTCAGGTTCTTATTGCATCACAAAGACAGAAAATCTCTACTTAAAGTTCCCCAGTGCTTTACACTATAATTTGTTTTTCATCTTTTTTCCTTAAATTGTATTCACAGGTAAGAGGAAGTAGACTTGTAGGTGATAATGTCTTTTTTTTAAGTAATTGGCAGCATACTCTGAGAATTCAGATTCCCAAAGGGATGTTTCTACTGAAAAATAACTGTCCTCTGTTCTATACTCACAGTTGGAGTCACAATTGCTTGTTACCACTTCTTGACCTTTTCATTCAGGCTCCAGCTGTACCAGACAACTGTTGTTTCTTTCAGTTGTCATTGCTGAAATGTAAGATTTCTTTGAGTGATTTCTCTTAGAACAATGTGGCAGGAGTAAGGGGGAAGGAAGAGAGTGTGTATGCATTTACCCACAAGTGTGCCTCAATCTGAGCATATCAGAAAGAACAGCTGTGGAGAACCCCACCAAGAATTAAGTGTAGATGCTTAGACTTACTGTGGCGGCAGTCTTTCTCATTTCAGCAGCCTAAAAGCAATACTGATTAGATATACTCTAATGAGTTCTCTTGAGCCCACTTAATACCGAAGGCTACTGATAGTTTGTAGTTAAACTTGGTCACTAGGCAAGTATTACTTCATGTTAGATCTATACAACATTCTTCAAAGAGATGTTCTGAAGGAATTTTTGGTGAGTAATTTAAGATGGTCTCTTGGCAGATAGGTAATAAGGACACCAGAGCTTATTATTGCCTGGCTAGCTAATCAAATGTGTACCAAATAATATCTATGGGCAGTGCTATCATACCAAATGACTAGAGCAAAAAGAAAAAGGTCAAGTCTTTACCCCCTCTGGTTATTTGAGAAGTTTGTGCTTTTTCCATGAATTATTCAAATCATCTGTACCCATATCCTTATTTCACTTCACTCTTTGTAGCTTTTGTCTGAGAAAGATCAGGAGAAGACTAGTGATTAAGAAGGGAAATAAATATTTCTTTACTTTTATGGTATCAAACTTATTCAATATTTCTGTTTTTTTCTTTTCACTCTTTTTTGCTCTGTGTTCAGTTAGCTGTCTTAATTTACATTCATTGAATGCATATCCACACATATAATAGTGTCTAATAAATGAATGAAATCATTTATTAAGCATTTCCTATGAGCACAGTTTTATGGAAAAAATTAATTGATTTTTATAACCAAAGAATTTATCACCTAGTGTCCAGACTTCTAGTAAGGCTAAAAGTCCCTAGGTGCTCATAAAAAGACAAACTGTCAATAGGAAAGCAATAAAAGATATTTCCAGAATGGTAGACTACAAGAGCTTACTTTCCCTGGCATCATCTTGGAGAATCACTACATATACACACACACACACACACACAAACAGTTAAGCATCAAAATAGGAATTTTTCAAACCCACATGATATGGGAAATGCCATGAGCAAAATAGATGTTTTTAAGATAGAGAATGGAAAAATCTGGCCATAGATACTGATTATAGACCATTTTATAAAAGAAAAGACACAGGGCAGAGCCAAGATGGCGACATGAAGGCAGGAATTCCCAGAAACTCGTTCTCCAAAATACTCCAAAGGCCATCAAATTATGACTAGCCAAAATTTAGATGGGGTAGAACCCACAGAAACACTGAGTGATACAATTTCCCAGTCCAGACAACTTAGTTCCACAGGAAAGTTCTGTTCCGTCAGGACCAGGGGTTGGAAAAAGCCGCATTATAGCCGCAGTCATGGCACAGTACAGCCGGGCTGGGCACCTGGGTCCATGGCAGAGGGTACAGTTTCCAGACCTCTTGGCCCAGGGATCATTGGGTACAGCCAGAATGGGTGGTAAGAGAACCCTGCTGCACCAGAGAGAGTGTGGAGAAGAGCTCTGGCCTCAGAACAGCCCTGTGGTGAGAACCTGCCGCAGGAGTCAGCAGAGCCACCCAACATGTCCAGAGCTCTCAGCCCATAGACAGTAAGGGGGTTGGGCAAGACTGCAGAGGTCTCTCTGCTCTTCTTGGGGCAGGACTCAGCTGTTTGTCTACACTCAGATCTGGATTGCAGTCTGGGTCCCTACAATATCACCATAGCCAAGCAGGGACCATTCTCACAACTCGACTTCCCACCAAGATGGCAGAGAGAAGACAAGCACAATTCTAAAGTCTCCTGATCTTTCCCCCATCTATCATATGAAACAAACCTCTTAAAAGAAATCTGACCCACAAAACCCAGAAAGAAAAGCCAGGAGAAAGAACATCTACCTCAGGATTTGTCTCCTGCAGCAGCATTGGCCGAATTCGGGCTGGTGAGTCTGAGCTCAGAGGGAGGATCAGCCCAGACCAACCAGATTAACAGCTGAATTGGAGCCAGGAGTCTGAGGGCCTGGGACCCAGACCTTCTGGATCAGCACTGGGGCTAGATGGCAGGGGCTTGAGTCAACTAGGATGCAGAGGCATTGGTGTTGGTGCTGTGCTCCGTAAGCTTGGGGACAGGGCTGGGGGGGAAGAGTTCCGGTGCAGGAGAGCTGCAGACACCATCCCTGGGCTCCTCTGGTCTGAGGAACTCAGAGTTCCATTACAGCTGAGGCCTCTTCCCTAACAAACAAATGCAAACTACTTCTGCCTCAGGCCCAGGTGTGTGAGCAGAAGAACCAGACCAGCTGATGAATGACCTCTGGCCAGGGTAAAGCTCACCATTGATTAAAGGCAAAAGAATTCAATAGCTCCAACTCCTCCCTTCAAGCAAAGGGAGAAGGCCTCAATCAAGGTCACAGACACTCCAGAAAAAGCAACCAACACCTCCTACTGGCCACACAGAGAAAGGTCTTAGCAAAATGAAGAAGGGTCAGCAGAAAGGAAGATCCATAGAAAAATTATTGGAAGGGAAAGACCCTAAAGAAAGACCTAGAACCTCTGAGGAGAATATGATCTGGTCTTCAGCACAGAAAGACTTCCTTGAAGAAATAAGGAAGGAGCTTAAAAATTTGGGAGAGACAATTAATACCTTGAAACAAGAAAACAAATCCTTAGAAAGTACAATTGGACAAATACAAAAGGAGAATAAATCTCTCAGATCATCAATTGGACAAATACAAAATGAGAATAATTCTCTCAGATCCTCAATAGGGCAAATGCAAAAAGAAAATAATTCTCTCAAAACCTCAATTGGTCAAATGGAAAGCTCTTTCAAAAGTAGAATGGACCAATTGGAAAAGGAGTTGCAAAAGGTTAATGAAGAAAACTCCTCCCCCAAAAAAAGAATGGAGTCTACAAGAAGCTAATGACACCATGAGACAGCAAGAGTCAGTTAAACAAAATTAAAAAATAGAAAAAGTAGAAGAAAATGTAAAATACCTGATCAACAAAACCACTGACCTCGAGAATAGATCGAGGAGGGGCAACCTGAAAATTATAGGACTTCCTGAAAACACTGAAGAGAAAAAAATCCTGGACTTAATATTACAGGATCTAGTGATGGAAAACTGCCCTGATATCATGGAATCAGAGGGCAAAGTAGTTATTGAAAGAGTACATCAATCCCCACCAGAAAAAGATCCTAAAATGAAAACACCAAGGAATGTTGTGGCCAACCTCCAGAACTATCATATAAAAGAGAAAATCCTGCAAGTAGCCAGAAAGAAACAGTTTAAATATCAAGGAGCCACAGTAAGGATTATGCAGGACCTGGCTGCATCAACATTAAGGGATCAAAGGGCCTGAAATGAGATATTTTGAAGAGCAAGGGAGCCTGGAATGCAGCCAAGAATCTACTTTCCCACAAAGCTGAGCCTTCTCTTCCAGGGAAAAAGATGGACATTTAACAAAATGGAAGAATTCCAAAAATTTCTGATGAAAAGACCAGAGCTAAACAGAAAATTTGGACATCAAACAGGAGGTTCAAGAGACACATGAAAGTGTAAAAAAAAGGGGGGGTGGTAAAAGGAAAAAAATGCTATCCAGTAAGTTGAAACTGGCTATACCCCAGTATGGGGGAAAAGATTCTCATAAATCTTGAGAATTGTAACTATAACAGAAAGAATATACCTAGCCAGAAATGATGGAAATTCATGACCTATCCATGAGACTGCTATCTAATGGGATGTAACTGGCTTTAACCCCACTTGGGAGAAATAATCTTAATAACTCTCAGGAATTTTGACTCTATTCGATAGAATATACTGAACTAGAAGGGACAGATACTCAGAATTTTCTATGACTTAGATAGAATGATCTAAAAAACATTACCTCCTTAAAAAGGGGGAAAGGAAAGAGACAGGAGGAGGGAGGGGATTGAATGGGGTAAATCTCATTACACTAAGAGGTACAAAAAACCTATGGTAATAGAGGGGAAGAAAGGAGCAGATGAGGAAACACCTGAATCTTCTTCTCATCAGACTTGGCTTAAAGTCAACCTACACATACTCAGTTAACTTATAAAACATCTAACCTTTCAAGTATTAAAAGGGGAAAAAGGGAGGGGGTATGGAGAAAGGGAAGGGGAGTGGGGGAAAAAGGGGGAAATAACAAAAGGAAGGGAAAAAGGGAAAGGGGAAGAAAGGGGAAGGGGTGATATAGGAGAGAAAACACACTGAAGGGGGTGGTATTCAGAAACAAAATACTGGGGAATATGGATAAGGGGGGAGGGGAAAAATACAAACAGGAAAGATAGCATGGAGGGCAATAAAGAATTAGTAATCATAACCTTGAATGTGAATTGGATGAACTCTCCTATTCTCACAACTCCAGGGCAGAGGTGAGGGCCTGAACACAGGCAAGAGAGCAGTCAGAGCCTCTCATAAGATCTTGGAAGAATTAACATCCCTGTGGGTTGTCTCAAATCCCCCCCAAAAAAAACCTTGGAAGTGCAGTAAATCAGTCTTAGGCTGAGAAAATGAACAAATAACACAAAAAAGAATCTACCATAGAAAATTACTTTGGTCCTATGGAGGATCAAAAGACATACTCAGATGATGACAAAATCAAAGCTTCCATATCCAAAACCTCTAAGAGAAATAGAAAATGGGCTCAGCCTATGAATGAACTTAAAAAAGACTTTGAAAAGCAATTAAAGGAAGTAGAGGAAAAATTGGGAGGAGAAATGAGAGTGATGCAGATAAATCATGAAAACCAAGTCAGCAACTCAATGAAAGAAATACAAAAGAGTACTGGAGAAAATAGCATTAAAAACCAGTTTAGGTCAAATGAAAAAAAAGCAACACAAAGGGCAAATGAGGAGAAGAATGCCTTAAAAAGCAGAACTGGCCAGCTAGAAAAAGGAGATTAGCTCGCTGAAGAAAATAACTCCTTCTAATGCAGATTGGAACTAAAGAAAGCTGATGACTTTATGGGAAAGGAAAGAAATAATTTAAAAGAGTTAATTTAAAAATTATTGGGCAACCTGAAAGTCATGACCAGGAAAGAGCCTAGACTTCATTTTCCAAGAAATAATACAGCAAAATTGACCTGAGATCCTAAAAGCAGAAGATAAAATAGAAATTGAGGGAATTCACTGATCACCTCCAGAAAGAGATCCCAAAAGAAAAACTTCCAGGAATATTATAGCCAAACTTCAAACTCCCAAGTCAAAGAGGAAATACTAAAAGCTGCCAGAAACAAGCAATTCAACTACCATGGCTCTATAGTCGGGATTACACAGGATCTTGCAGCATCTACATTAATGGCTCGTATGGCCTCAGATGAACTTTCAATGAAACAGGAGACTTTCAAACTTTCCTATTGAAACAACCAGAGCTGAACAGAAAGCTTGATCTCTAAGAACAGGACTCAAGGGAACCATAGAGGGGATGAAAAGGACTAATTATGAGGAACTTAATGTTGTTGAACTGCTTGTATTCCTGCATGGAAAGAAGATACTGATAACTCATATGAACTTTCGCATTTATTGTTTGTTTGGGTTTTTTTTTAGTTTTTGCAAGGCAATGGGTTTAAGTGGTTTGCCCAAGGCAACACAGCTAGTCAATTATTAAGTCTCTGATGCTGGAGTTGAACTCAGGTACTCCTGACTCCAGGACCGGTGCTCTATCCACTGCACCACCTAGCTGCCCCTCAAACTTTCTAATTTATAAGAGCAGTTAGAAGGAGCTGATATAATGGTATAGTATAGTATAGTAAAAAGTTGGAGACAGTGGGTGATAAAGGAAAGTACTGGGAGGAAGAGAAAGGAGAGGAAGAAGGGGCTAGCTAAGATATTTCAAATAAGAGTCAAGAAAAGGCTTTTACAATGGAGTGGAATGGGGGAAGGCGAGGAAGAATGAGTGAGCTTTCATTCTCATCAGAAATGTCTCAGAGAGGAAATAACATACACACTTAATAGAGTATAGAAATTTAGCTTACCCTAGAGAAAAATGAGAGGAAATGGATGGGATAAGGGGAAATGGGGGGAGAGGCAAAGGGGTAATAGGTGATAGAAGAGAGGGAAGATTGTAGGAGAGGGTACTCAGATACAACACACTTATGAACAGGGATAGGATGAAAGGAGAGAGAGAGAATGGAATAGATGAGAGTGGGGAGGAATAAAGTAGAGGGAAACACAGCTAGTGATAGCAACTATGGGAAAAATATTGAAGCAACTTCTCTGATGGCTATGATGGGGAAGGCAACTCAATTCATCCCAAAGACACTGAAGTACATCTTTAGGGAGGAGGAGGGGAGTTTATGATTACTCTCACGAGATTATTGTAATAATAGAAAATTAATTAATTAATTAATAAAAAAGAAAAAAATCCAAACTAGAGTAGGGATGAGAATATTGAACTCCGTGACCTTTCCTCCCACTTCTAAGCACAATGTCATCCTTCTTTAAGAGTGTCCTTTCTAGATACTGTTTTCCTGACGCTGATATTCCTTTTCTTGTTAATGTATGTTTAATAATAAGCCACCAATGAAGTGAGGTAGATTTCAAAAAAAAAAACTTCCTTTACTTAAATTAAGATTTAGCAAGTAGGTATCCATATCTCTCTAAATAATGAGTACTTGGTAGCATATCATTTATACCTCGAAAGTTTTCAGAAATTTGAGCTCTTTCCTGTTTTTCCTGCGACATTTGTGTGGTAATAAAGGAAATAAAACTTTAGTTTTAAAAGTCTCATTTATAATTTGTGCCAGTCTTATGATCTGCCTTTGGCAAGCAAGATAGAAGATGGTTGGAAGAGTATATAGAGCAAGGAGGAATTCCTTCCCTTAGCAGATTGGACCAATCTGAAAAAGTGATGCTCTTCCCTCACTGTCTTGACTATGGGGTCTGACTCTCAGGGTTTCTGGCCACCTGCATCTGCTTTTTTAATTGCTTTATTAAACCAGCTCCATCTCTGAGAGTAAATCCTTCAAACAGAAGGCTACACAGGTGGCCCATTGTTTTTCACTCTCTATGTGAAAGGAAAATAATGTAATGGGGGATGGGGGAAGGAGTCCACATAGCTGTGACTAGTTCAGAGTGGCATTGTGAATATCATCATAAAAAGTGCCAGAAACAGAGATAACCACAACTAGCTAGAAAGTAATAATAGATATAACCTTAAAAATTAAAGCTAGCACCCCCAGTAGTATATTGGGAAGTCGTAGAGTCATCATTCATTTCTTTTTCTTCACATTGAATATCAATTTATTGAAATAAAATATAATCTATAATTAAAAATACTATATTGTTATATACTATATTGTTTTATTTTAACTATATAACTGTGTGTTATATTTTAACACTATATATAACAAAACATTCAACATTTTATCTAACAATGACACGATCTTTGTTATAACAGTTACAATGAAATTAAGTTCCAGTACTGAATAATCCTTGCATTCACAGGAGTTATGATTTTATACTTTCCATTCTTTGTCCAATATGCCTTCATGTGGAGGAAGGTGCTCCAAAAAGCAAAACAAACATTAATCATAATTCATTTTAGTCTGATGCAGTTTTTAGTACAATTATTATTTAGAACAATAAAATTCTGTCAGAACTTTCTTTTTTTAGGATTTTTGCAAGGCAAATGGGGTTAAGTGGCTTGCCCAAGGCCACACAGCTAGGTAATTATTAAGCGTCTGAGACCAGATTTGAACCCAGGTACTCCTGACTCCAAGGCTGGTGTTTTATCCACTATACCACCTAGTCGCCCCCTGTCAAAATTTTCAACTTTGAGATATTCTGAAAACCTAATTCAAGGAAAGTTCCTTCCTATGGGTAATCTTCGGGGTTATAATTTTTTTAAAAATCTAATTGATACTATAGATAGTACAAGGAATTTCCAAGCAGAAGTTTTAGAAGTAAGGGTTTTTGAGAAACTAAGAGAGGAGCTGGGGGATGAACAATAAATGGTTATTTCAATCTGAACATTATAAATTCTAACATTTTTAAGATATGGATGGCGGTTTATGTACCAGAAAATCCACCTCCCCTCCTCTACTTGGTATGTCATTGAAGCTTCTTAATCTAAATGAACTGAGCAGAGGGATGGGAGATGTAACTTTTCCCTTTTCACATCATTCCTCACTTTTCATTTTCCCTAGTTCTTTACCCTAGGCCATCTTGTACTTTTAAAACTGTGCCATAGCAACTTTCTGAGTGTGAAGAAAGACCTTGAAACAAATTGGTTTTTTTTTATTTCAAATATTTAGTGATAGACCTTTGAAGGCAAATCTGATCTTTTGAATCAATATTAGTATCTTGCAGAATCATCAGTAACACTATCTACCTTAGGATCTGTGGAAGCAGTTCATACACATGATCACAAAGTAGTTATTTCATATAACAACTGAATCTACTAAAATCATCATTTATTTCTTCATTCATTTATTCCACAACTATTGATCAATTACTCTGTTCAACATGCTGTGGGGAATTTTTTAAAAATGTGTCAGATTCTTATCCCTTACCTCAATGAACAATGCAAATTCTTTTAAGGGTTTTGAACAAGGGAAGATGGTGACATAATCAAAAGAGTGCTTTAGGAAAATATCAGCTATGCTATGGCAAGATAGGTCAGAAGAAGGAAGGAAAGAAGGCACAGGAATAATTTAGTAAATTATTGAGAGAGGTAATTAAAACCTGAACTAAGAGAGCAACAGTTGGGATGGAAAGCATTATGTAATCATAGATTCAAGGGTTAGAAGGGGCCCAGAAGCCATTTAGCTCACTGTCTCCTTTCATGAATGAGGAAACAAGGGACATTCATTGAATTGCTCAATGTCATATAGGTTAATTCAAAAAGGGAAGTTGAACTCAAATTCTTTCACTCCTGTGGGACCAGACCTTGACAGAGAGGTGAGGGAGAGTTATTAGGAAACTCAAATAAGAATGCAAACTTTGACATGATATATAAATGCCAATTATTATTAATGTTATTAGCCCTGAGTCTTGTCTTCATTCCTTGAAGCTTCTCTACATCCCTACTGAGATTAAATAGTATTTGTCAGACAAAACATGGATCTGCTAGTAAATGTTTAACAACCCAGGTGGGGTACGATGGGAGACAGAATTTTTGCACACATATTTTTAAATTTAATCTGCATTGGGGCAGCTAGGTGGTACAATGGATAAATCACCAGCACTAGAGTCAGGAGGCCCTGAGTTCAAGTCTCTTCTCAGACACTTGATACTTACTAGCTGTGTGACCTTGGGCAAGTCACTTAACCCATTGCTTCACAAAAACAAAAAAAATAATTTAATCTGCATTATTATTAAGGTTTCTTAAGCCTAGAAAATTACCAAACAATAAATCAAGCTCTGATTTATAGCCTTTATGAGGTGTAAATATTCCATGAAAATCTAATAAACCTTTCTCAGTTATCAGAGCTGATTCCAGCACATCCCTGGGTTAGGGATTTAATCTCATTCAATCGTGGAAACTGAATTGAACAGAGGTTAAATGACTTGCCCAAGGTCACATACTTAGGAAGAATCTGAGGTCAAATTTGAACTCAGGTCTTCCTGAACAAAGCATGCTATCCGCTGCACCATCCAGTTGCTTTTTTTCTTGAGAATTGACCAACTGGGGCAGCTAGGTGGAACAATGGATAGAGCACCAGTCCTGGAGCCAAGAGAACCTGAGTTCATATCCAGTCTCAGACACTTAGTAATTGTCTAGTTGTGTGACCTTGGGCAAGTCACCCATCACCTTAAATAAATAAAAATTTAAAGAAAAAGGTGTAGGCATCCTATGCCACTTTCAGTTTGTACTTGTGCATAGGGATTTTTTTTAATTCAAGTGAGTAGTCATTTATCCCCATTAAATGTAATTTTAATAGATTTGGCCCATCATTCTTCCCTGAAAATTGAAATGAAACCAATCAATCCTTTTTGCCACTTATCAACAGCTTAGGGCAAGGAGGAGATGTAGTGAGAATGAAGATAGAAATCATTTCTTAACATCTCTGAGTTGAACTAAAGCATCACCATAAAAGGCAATGGAGAGATACATGGTGGGAGTGAATAAACTCCACTGTATTATAAGCAAAGAGTTACACAGGAGAAATGGCATAAAGGTTGTTAGGAAAGGGGCAGCTAGGTGGCACAATGGATAGAGCCCTGGCCATGGAGTCAGGAGGACCTAATTTCAAATCCAGTCTCAAATAATTATCTAGCTGGTGATCTTGGGCAAGTCACTTAACCCCATTGCTTTGCCAAAAAAAAAAAAGTTATAAGAAAAATGCATATAATTTTTTTTAGTTTTTTTTTTTTGCAAGGCAAATGGGGTTAAGTGGCTTGCCCAAGGCCACACAGCTAGGTAATTATTAAATGTTTGAGGTCGGATTTGAACTCAGGTACTCCTGACTCCAGGGCTGGTGTTCTATCCACTGTGCCACCTAGCCACCCCTATAATTTTTTTAAATGGACTGATTACATGCTAAGAGTAGACTGGATACCTCACACTTTCCATTCATGCAATGTCCAGAGAATAAGAAGGCCTTCAGCTAGGGGTAAACTAAGTAAATTTACAGTGGCTCATAAGCAAACAAAAATGGATTGTGAAAGGTACCATTAGAAGAAATATCCACATCACTGGGGTCTCGAAGTCAATAAAGTATCAGAATATATACATCCTTATTAGTAATACTTCAAAGTTGAGTATGCTAACTTTCAAAAAGTTACACTAAGTAAACTTTTCATGTTTAGAAATGTTCTAGCTTTTCTTTAGATTATAACTTTTAGCTTTTGTGCTTGTTGCTTAAATTTATAAGCATTATGGAAAATATATAAATATTTTCTAACTAGACAAAACAAATAACTTTTAAAACACGAATCTATCTATTCTAATGGTCAAGATTACAATATTTATTACCAGGCAATTGCCCAAGAACTCAAGCTAGTTAATACTGATTCTTAATTCACTTAAAAGATGACCTTGTGAGCTCTTCATTTGAGGCTTTTAAAGACAAAACACTTTTTAAATCCTGAGTTCAATCATCCAACTTGGGCTCAGTAGCTCCCTTCATCCAATTTCAAGAGTGTATAGGGGATATTGGTAGTTGACTTATCAGAGAGAGACATCAAGAATGAATATTGCTAGTTATTCTTAAGCCTAGAAATAACAGCGCACCCACTATTTGAGCATTCTGTACAAAATTCATATCTAGGAGCCATTATACAGCTGATGGAGCAGTTAGGTGGCACAGTGGATAGAGCACTGGACCTAGAGTCAGGAAGATTGTATCTCTCTGAGCTCAGATTCAGCCTCAGACACTGCTCAGATTCAGCCTCAGACACTTAACTAACTGGATGACCCTGGGCACTTAGTCCTGTTTGCCTCAGTTTCCTCACTTGTAAAATGAGTTGAATAAAAAAATGACAAAGTATTCCAGAATCCTTGCCAAGATTCCAGACAAAATCATGCAGAGTAGGGCAAATGAAAATGACATAACAGAAAATAACAACACAACTGATAACATAAGATGCCATGATTTCGCAAGGATTTTACAATAGAGGATGCATTTGACTACAGATAACTCTGATTATGTCCACATGACTAACTTGCAGCTTCCAATAAAACACATATGATTTTGTTCCTTTTTTTCAGTTGATGTAAACTTCTGGTTTAGACTTATTTTTGCCTAAGGGAATAAAAGGATAAAATATGGTTAGGAGAAAAAGCATCTAAGAATCCAAAGCCAGGTCTAAATGGTTTTTTTAAGAATAGCTTCTGATCTCTGCACTTATTTTGAATGATTTGTAATCTGCATTATTTCCAATAAGGTCTTAAAACCCCAAAAGTCTTGAATCCTGTGGCAGCTTATGCCAGGTCTCTCTGGCAAAATGAAGAGAACTTGGGCATGTGTCCAGCTACTTTCAACCAGAAGTCACTTGCTTCTTACATAACTATTGGCTGTGTTCTCAATTTTCTATAGTTTGTCTCTTTGCTACATCTACTTGCTATCTTTAACCCTGGAAAATTTTCCCATGGAAAATGTAGTTTAATCTTTCCTTTTTCTCTAGAAATTATATTTTCAGGCTGCCAGTGCTGGGAGGCCATGAGAAAAGAATAGTTTGGAGCCCGAGGGTACTGCTGGTTAAACAAAAGCAAATAATTAAGGCAGTTAGCAGAATGATTCAGGCAAAAAAGAAAATCTGGGGTGTTCAGTATCTGCCTCTAAACTCTAAAAGTTTGTCTGCCTTTATCAGAATTACATAAAGTGCTTGTCTCCACTGAAATTAATCCTACAGATATTCTGCAACAATAATTTGCTTATATACTATGGATCATTTTTAGAGTTAGAAGAAACCTTAGATATCATTTTATAGCTACGGAAACTGAGGCAAAAAAATAAAGTAACTTGTTCAAGATCATACAGTTGGTAAATAATAGTACCAAAGCACCCTTGGAGAGGCCATGGGTGCCATTTCCAAGTTAAATGCTATCATGACTATTTTGATTTGATTTTTCCCATTTTTCTATTTTTTTCTCATCAGCTGCCTTGACTCAGATATCTTCACAAGATATACGTAAGAGGCATGTATGGAATCAAGAAGAGGGTTGAAAGGAATGGTTAGAACTACTAAGAACCTTTGAAAAAAAATGACCATTTCTTTGGATTTGAACATTTTTCCCCCTTATTTGAAGGTGGTGAGGGGGGTGGAAGTTATCTTGGTACTAAATTCCCAATACAGTTGTGTGATCATTTTTATTATGATTTTCTAGGTGTAATATTTTTCTTCATGAAGAATATATTATGGGGAGGGGGCGGCTAGGTGGCATAGTGGATAAAGCACCAGCCCTGGAGTCAGGAGTACCTGGGTTCAAATCTGGTCTCAGACACTTAATAATTACCTAGCTGTGTGGCCTTGGGCAAGCCACTTTTAACCCCGTTTGCCTTACAAAAAAAAAAGAATATATTATGGGGCAGCTAGGTGGTGCAGTGTATAGAGCACTGGCCCTGGAGTTAGGACTATATGAATTCAAATCCAGCCTCAGACACTTAATAATTGTCTAGCTGTGTGACCGTGGGCAAGCCACTTAACCCCATTGCCTTGCAAAAACCTAAAAACAATTTTAAATAAAAAATATATTATGTAATTTTTTATGATGAAAATGTATACTTTTGCTAGAATTAATAGCTGCCAAGAAAAACATATTCTAAATGCTTAACCAAATCAATTCCCAGTAATGTTAACAGCTCAGTAATCTTAGAATTTCCATTAGAAGAGCAGCTAGATAGTATAGTAGATAGAACATTAATCCTAAAGTTAAAAAAGACCTGAGTTCAAATGTGGTCTCAGTTACTTAATAGGCATGACTGGGCAAACCACTTAACATCTGCTGCCTTAAAAAAATTTTTTTCCACTAGAAGTTTTCTATTCAGTTATAATTCTTGCTGTTGAAATGTTCTCCCAAAGAAATATATTTCTTTATTAGGAATAATTAAATATGACTTAATTAAAGTATATGTATCCACATCAAAGATCAATAGTATATTTAAAAGACATTATAGTTATCAGCAGTTGAAAGTGAACTGAGACTTTCTTTATGAAAAAAACCATAGAATTTTAAAATATTTGGGAAAATTAAAACATTTTAATTTGTTCATACAGAAACTTTTAACTTAAAGCAAAAAACAAATTTGCCTTGACAACTAAAATATAAACAGAGCTATAATTTGTAAAACTTCTCATTGCTCTTTACCACAAAGGATACTGCCCCCTTAGGGGGTTAGGACTTTGTTCTTGATAGCTCACTTTCTTCTTCCCTGTTCTTATATATTAATATATATATTAATATATATTATATATTATTATATTATATATTATACATATTAATATTATATATTAATATATAATATAATATTAATATATAATAAGTAGTAGTGCTTATTATATTAATATTATTGATATGATGATAATAATTAATGTATTAGTTAATACTTATGATATTAATAACAATATTAATTTATGTGCTATTGAAGCCATGTGTGATTACTTTTGTTTCTCAGTGTTGATCATTTGTATTATGAAAATGTTATGAAAATGTTTCCATGTGTAATAAATTGTATATTCGTGCAATTATGTTACATTAAAAGTAAGAATATTTGACTTTTACTCTTTATAAAAATACTTTTGAATACTTCTTAATTTGGTGGTTAAGTATTGCCACCACTGACTAGAAAGGGGAACAGATCATTTAATCTGAAACATGTGCTAAGTGGATCCAATGTCTTTAAAAAATGACATAGAAATTAGGAGCTAAATAGATCATGTATCCAAGAAACATAAGAAAAAGAGGGATTTTTTTACTCAAAAAAAAACATTCCCACATTTCAGCTGTTTTATCTTGTAGCTTGTCTATTGAAACTAATGAACACTTAGAGACAGGTGGTTTTAAAATATTGTAGTTAATAGGCTACCACTAAGTTACTTTATAAAAGAAACACCTTAACAAAAGCTCTTTGGCTTAACACTTCTGGTTTTAAAGATCATTATTTTTAATCTCTTGGACCATGCTTTATAAATGCACAAATATTTGTGTGTATATATGTATTAAAAAAACCAAGCTTTGAGTCCTGGGTTGTTTTTAGCCTTATAAGCCTAGTTATAAATAACTGGAGGGAATAAAAAGAGTTATCTCTAATTCTTTTTCTTTTTAATATTGACTGTCTCCCAATGTCCAAGAGATGTCTGGATATCCCGTACTTTATTCTCATAAGTTGTGGGGGGTTAAGGAGGAAGTGAAGGAAGAATTTTTTTCCTTCTAAAATGAAGTAAAAATTGATTCATTTTAGGGGCAGCTAGGTGGTGCAGTGGATAGAGCACCAGCCCTGGAGTCAGGAATACCTGAGTTCAAATCCGACCTCAGACACTTAATAATTACCTAGCTGTGTGGTCTTGGGCAAGCCACTTAACCCCATTGCCTTGCAAAAACTAAAAAAGAAATTGATTCATTTTTGAAGAATTAGTCTATAAAATGTGCCTTTTTTAGTTGTAGAGATGACTCAAAATTGTTATCAATGGGTCCTGATACAGAGAAAATTAGCTAATTAGCTTAAAAAAACCAAGATTTTATATTTTCAAGGTGCTGTAAAATAAGTTTTTTTAAATTAGGCAATAATTATTCATTAATAATTTGATAATATTGGGAAGGGGAATATAAGAAAATGGATCAACACAAAGTAAAAGTGAATTATTCAATTTATTTAATTAAATATTTCAAATGCTTATAAAAGTTGTTCTAGAATGATGCCTATTTGGTAGAAACCTCCCCTTTTCAAATCTCCTGTACCATGCATAGTACTTTCATTTTCATTTTACTTTGATGAATGGAATCTAATTAAATGAGACTTCAAAGGCTGACCAGTGTTTGACATTGAGGATTGTTTTTTTTTATAAGCTAATCAATCTCTAAGATCATTTCAACTTGAAATTATAATATTTGGAAAATAATCTATCCTTGGTTTGGCCTAGAAACTATGGACTTCACTTCAGTTCTTTAAGTGATTTCATTGGTGTGTGTCTGTGCTCTCCCCAATGATGCAACGCAGTGACCCATCCTGCCTTTAGTGGATAGGTTTGTGAGTTGCTTCAGCCAACAAGAAGCATCACTTGTTGACCTCTTGATAGTATACTTTTCCAGGCAGGGTCATAGAAAATAGACACACTCTATTCATATATACTCTATCTGAAACTTTGCCAGCATCATTGGGTGTACCAGAGTATGTCATATTTTTGTATAACCTTCAGCAATCCACCATCACTTATACACCACTATGAGGTATTAGAATAGAATGATGGTTCCTTGTTCCATTTTTCTTTACTCAACTATGAGGAAAACTTTTATTAGATTATCTAAACAGATAGTCTGTTGACTTATCGGTACATGCACCTGGGGCAGATAATGCAGATTGGGCAATGAGTTGGACCTAAAAACAAAGAGCAGACAAAGAGCAAACTAAACTTGGAAAAATAGTGCAGTGCTTTCAACAATTCTAAGCTGTAAAGAGTCCAATCTTTTAAGTGCTATTGTTCTTCTAATAGTATTTACCACCATTGGCTATGAATCCTGCAAACTAATCTCTTCAAGGAATCAAAATTATGGGTGACCAGAAAAGCAATGGGAAGATGCATGCACAGTGGGTTTAAGCAGGCAAAAAACCTATCCATAGTGAAGGCATTCTCAAAAAGTAAAGAAAATGTATGATCAGAAAAGGAGTTGAATTACTTGTGAAACAAGAACATGGGATAACAGAAAAACTGTCCAAGAGCTCCATTGGCATGCAGATACATGGATACACAAATGTATATAAATTATATATATATATATGTATATATATATATTAATGTAACATAATTAATTGCATGCTATATATGTAGTCTATATAATAGTTTATACATGTATAATTATATTAACTGTGTATTTTGTATATATATTATATAACATAATCCATATAACTTTTAATAATAATGTTATATGTCTGGTGTGTATATGTGTGTGTTCAAACATTCAAGTCCATGAGGTTTTCTTAGCAAAGAATGGGAGTGGTTTGCCTTTCCTTCTCAAGTGTGATTTGCCTTTCCTTCACATTTTACAGGTGAGGAATTGAGAGAAATAGAGGTTAAGGAATTCCAGAATGTTAGATGAATCCTCTTTGAATGTTTTATGGGAGATGGTATTTGTCCTTCCTTCTCAAAGAAGATGATGACATCAGGGAGGTGATGTCATGATATACATGTGATTTGGATTTGAGTGAGGGGTGCTCTGCTAAGTCACCACTCACACTTTCTCTTCCGGAGACACATGAGTCCAGTGGCCAGATATGAATCAGGATGACTGGAGAAGACCCTGGATGCCAAGCAATCAATGTTAAGTGACTTGCCCAAGGTTACACAACTAGTAAGTGTCAAGTGTCTGAGACTAAATTTGAACTCAGGTCCTCCTGACTCCAAGACTGATGCTTTATCTGCTGCAGCATCTAGATGCCCTCCAGATGAAAAGACATACATAGGCTGTTCTTGGCAATATATCCCATATCAATGAGACCATATATCCATCAAAATACTGCAATGTTTATATGTACATCCATGAATTATAGCAATATTAGACTACAAACCCCATTAAGGAATAGTCCATATCTTATCTAAAGTTGTATATTTCCCCCCAGCATATAGTAAAATGCTCAGAATAAATAGTGAAGTGCTCAGAATAAAGTTGACACTTAGTACATGTTCAATTGAATTGAATTTTGAAAGAGTAAATTTTGAATTGATAAGTATCCAATCAAAACATTACCTTCTTGGCTCTAATATATTTACCTGGATTTTATATTTAAATTTAATTTCTTTCTAATAGATTTAGCTTGATTAGAAGTGCACTTAGCTGTAGTAAGTAAACAATAAAACAAAAACTCAATAGTATTTTATTTGGTACTTCATACAGATATTTAGTTATTCCTGCTATGACTTAAAAACAGCATTAACAGAACATTTTATGTATTATTAATATATTCACTTAGCACATTTTATTGAAAGGGATTCCAAAAGTGCTTTACAGACCAAGCAATCAGTCTTGAAAATTCTTATTCTCTAGGTCTTCTTAATCAATTCTTGGATGATGTGATACTTATTCAGAAGCCTAATAGGGTAACAACATACAGTCAATTATCACAATTATTGTTTTCAATTACTGTTTGTCTCAGTTTCCTCATCTGTAAAATGAGTTGAAGGAAAATGCAACTCCTTCCTTTGTCTTTACCAAGAAAACCCCAAATGGGGTCTTGAAGAGTTGGACATGATTGAAACAAAAGAAGAATTAATCAATAAATAGAAGTGCGATTTTTTCATGGGAGGCCCTGTGGCTGAATTTGGAGCCAAAGTCTCTGTACTCAAACTTTGACTCTCCCTCTTTCTTCTTTTCTTTCTCTGTAAACCTGTGTGGGTCTCAGTTTCTTCATCTATATAATAATGGCATTGGCTTATAACAGTGGAAAGAGCATTAGATTTAGGTCAGAAGACCTGAATTTAAATCCTAGCATATGTGCACATGTATATGAGTATATATGCTTATGTATTATGTAAATAAACATGTGTTTAACTATCTGTATTAGACTTGTTGTCATTCGGTCATTTAGTCTGTCTGACTCTTCATAACATGGGGTTTTCTTGGTAAAGATATTGGAATGGTTTGCTGTTTCCCTCTCCAGTAGATTAAGGTAAACAGAGCTTAAATTACTTGCCCAGAGTCACATACCATTTAAGTATCTGAGACCAGATCTGAACTCAGGTCTCACTGATTCCAGACCCAGAGCTCTATCCACAGAGACATTCAAAGGACTGCTGTGAGATAGGGGAGATAAGATATGGCCTATCTTTTCATGGGTGTTTACACTCTAATATTTCAGCATGTCATATTTATATATATGTAGATATGCATCTATATATATTTGCACATACATATATATATATTAGGTATTTGCATGTTTTCCTGAATGATACATATATACAATTATACAAATATTTCTTTATTCATGTGTATGCTTACAGAAATAAAATCTATGTGCATATAGTCACATATTTTCATAATATAAAAATATTTGCATGTTGTCCTATAGGTGTGCATATACATATGTACTTACACACATGTGTTTGAATGTTTATCAGTCACTTGCTCTCTCTTCACGTCAGTTTCCTGTAGAAAGAAGTAATTGAATTAGATGATCTGGGAGGTCCCTTCCAAATCCAAATCCAAAGTCCTATGACCACTGAGATTATTCCCCATACTAAAGGAAACTTTCTAACTGTAAAATCTCTTGATTGGCTATCAGTGGGACATCTATAAATGATGAATTAAGTGATAAAACTCAAGTTGTTGTTGTCTTTAGTAATTGAAAAAACATGCCATCAAATGAATGATGGTTCAAGACAGAGGCACTGGACCCAGTACCCTGACCCACTTTCCCTTCTATAAGGGGTTAAAAGTTAGACAAATTGTTATCCTTCACAATCTTGAACCAGGAACTGCTGTCGCTATGTCTCATACACTTGTATTCTATTCTGATTTATCTTAAATGCCCTTGCTACTTCCTAGTAATTCAATTCAACCAACAATTATCAATTTCTAGACTATAGGGATAATGCTTTTACATATCGGTGATCTCATGTGGATACTCCCTGTGAAAATGCATTATGTAACCCACTCATTTCTTTCCAACTGCAACTTTTGCCTATGTCTTCCACTCTACTGAGAGCCTTCCTTCATATCTCTTGAAAAACATGAATACCAGTAGAGCAAATGGGTTTATTTATTGGTTATCCCTTGAACTCATTAGATATCTGGGCCATTTTTTTTCTCAGTCATGTCTCTCTTATACCATTCTTCATACCTCTCTTTCTTGATTTGCTTTATGTTGTGGCCTACTCATATCCATCACAGACTTCTCCACTGCCCTTTAGGAAACCCATAATTTTAATTCTTAGTATTCCATGATTTCTTAGCATATAGACAGCATCATAGGAAGATCAGCTTTTAATTCAGGTATCCTTAAAAGTGATATGAATGCTACTCAATATCTACTATTCCATTGTAGGCACATCTCACTTTCCAACTGTAATTTCTATTCAGGACACATCTATGAATGGGACAACTGTACAGGCCAAGCATATAACTGTGAAGATTCAGTAACAAAAAATTAAGAATATATTGGCTGATTCTTACTTCACAGATGTAGAACCATAATCATTAAAGCCTGAAATTGGGTAGGGGGATCTTAAGACCCCTGCAATCAGACAAAAATAGCATATGTCCATAAAAGGCAAATGACTTTCCTTTTCTTAAAGATTATTGATCCCATCATCCATTTTGAGATTATATGGAAATGGGAATTTGGAGAGGATTATTAACTTAGAAACTCTATTACTGGAAAGCTATGAAATTGAAGGTCTTAAAATATCCCAGTACAAATAGCTCAGACTATTCAAAAAAAAAAAGAATTTCATCTCTTATTCTACAGCAGATTTCTTTGGTTCAATTACCCAGTTAAATAAATAATTGAACTTCCTGTTTTATAATACATGTCAAGATTCAGAAAAACTGAGTTACATGTTCCTATAAGCCTTTAGTGATATGACAAAATAGAGAATAAAAGCAATTTGTACAGATGTATTAGACACAAAACTCAGTTTTTCTTTGTCAAAGTAACTAGGGCACAAGCAGGGTTTTTGTCCTGAATCATGAGGATAATCTCCTAAATTCTTAATTTTGTCTTACCAATAAGAAATGTTTCAGAGGACTAGGCCTTTGAGCATAGCATCCACAAGTATGAAAAGAAAAGAAGAAAGTCGGGCAGAAAGAAAGACAGACAGGGTGGATAGGAGGAAGGGAGGAAGAGTTGTCGTGTAGCCCAACTTTGTTGTTTCTCCTTCGTTATGGAAGACTAGAACATCAGGGAGGTGATGCCATGACATGTAACCTTAGAGCTTTCTGAAACTAGTTCTAGTGCTACCTTCATTCTGGTGGAGAGAGAAAGATTGTACCAGAGAGGAATGTGACAGGCACTCCCTAAGAACAAAGAACCTAGGACAGAACCTGGAACACAACAGGAAGGCATTTAAGAAATGTTTGCCGAAGGAGAATATCAGAAAAGCCTGGAAAGACTTATATGAATTAATGCTGAATGAAGTGAGCAAAACCAGGAGAATATTATTCAAAGTAATAGAAACACTGTGTGGTGATCAACTATGATAAATTTAACTCTCCTCAATAATACAGTGATAAAAGACAATTCTAAAAGACATGTGATAGATAATGCCATCCACATCCACAGAAAAAAACTAAGCAGTCTGAATGGAAATCAAAGCATATTATTTTCACTTTTTAAAAATTTGGTTTTTGTTTTTTCTTTCTCATTATTTTTCCCTTTTGTTCTGATTCTTCTTTCACAATATAATTAAATGGAAATTATATCACATTGCTTGCTGTCCTGGGGATGGAAAGGGAGAAAATTTTAGAAAGCTATATACATAGTTGGAAAAAATAAAATACTGTGAAGATTAAAAAAAATGTTTCAGATGCAGAAGCTTCTGTAAATGCATACTTTACTCTTCCCTGTCCCTCCCAAAAATTATAAATGCATGATTTGATCAGAACATTGACAAGTAACACATTTAATGACAACAAGTGTTTATATGTATGACATAGTGACTTCCACATGCCACACAAGAGTAGGTCCCATTACTTTATAGTCACACCTCATGTGTCATGATGGGGGAAAGCAGCTGTTCTCATGGGAAACA
Source organism: Macrotis lagotis (assembly GCF_037893015.1). NCBI lineage: Eukaryota > Metazoa > Chordata > Mammalia > Peramelemorphia > Peramelidae > Macrotis > Macrotis lagotis. The sequence continues at coordinate 514,067,728 of NC_133666.1, read as the reverse complement.
GCTGAAATCAACTTGGTGAAAAAGAAGATTTGCAATCTCTGCAAGTCATATAACCATTAAATATTCTTTGTAGAATAACTTTACATCCAACATCTGTTTAGAGTTAATCTTATGAGTTGTTCACAAGGCAAGTTTTAAGACTATGATTTGGGGTTTTTATTTCTTTTGTAGTGAACTGTGGACTCTAGAACTTAAATTATGAAGACACTAATTTTCCTATTTAGAAAGCTAGCGTCAGTTTGATAATATGTTTTTGATGTTCCAAAACTCTCAATTGACTATAGACTAGAAGAATGGGATAATTGAAGGATTTCTAATACATGATTCCAAAGAAAGCAGTAAAGGCAAACTTTTTTTGTTAGTGTTATTGTTTACTCAGTGTAAACTGGTTCTAGTCATTCTTCCCTGGGGTTTCTTCAATGAGGTCCTAGTGTTGTTTTTCTGGCTTTTCACTTCCCTCTTTGGGAAGTAGCGATGTAGCCAGGGAAAAGGCAATTGTACTGATTAACATTCTATTTAGTTTATCCATCTTCAGTCCATTGATTAGTTTTTTAAATTTTTTATTTTATTTAAGTCAATGGGGTTAAATGACTTGCCCAAGGTCACATTGCTAGGCAATTATTAAGTGTTGGAGGCTTCATTTGAACTCAGGTCCTCCTGACACCAGGGCCAGTGCTCTTTCCACTGCGCCACCTAGCTGCTCTAGTCCATTGCTTATTTATTAGCTGGTGTCTTTCTGTGCTTCTTACAAGCTTCATTTATTAAAAAGGGGTCAGGATAGCCCCTTGGAGGCAGGGGACTTTCTGAGAGTTATGATACAACGATATCTAATTAAAATTGAATCAATTTTCCAGATAAGACAAAAAACACAGGAAAAAACCACTAATCACTGAAGATAATAGTTTTTTGATGGACCTAACAATGCTTCATTTAGAGCTTGACTAAAATGCCTCCACTAAAAACTGTGTATTGGGGCAGTTAGGTGGCACAGTGGTTTAAGCACTGACCCTAGAGTCAGGAAGATCTGGGTTCAAAAGTGACCTCAGACACTTAATACTTACTTAGCTGTATGACCTTGGGTAAATTACTTAATCCCACTGCCTTGCAAGAAAAACAATTTTTAAAAAAACATGTATAGGCCAACATAGGATCATAGATTTAGAGACTCTTGGGTCCAGCCTAATCATTTTGTTTATGAGGAAACTGAGAATGACATAACTGGGGGAAAGTAATTTGTCCAGACAAGTAACAGAGTGGGCATTTAGGACACAGAATTGGAAAACTGAAAGGAATGTCAGTAGCTATCTAGTCCAGCCTGGACAGGAATGGAATCCCTACTCTAAAATATAACTAATAAATTATCATCTAACTTCTACTTGACCACCAAGGAGGGGGAACTCACACCTCTGAGACGGCCCTTTCCACTTTTTCTGATTATTAGAAAAGTTTTTCTTGCCTAAATTGACTTCTCTGAAACTTATCCCCATTACCCCTGATTCTGCCTTCTGGGGTCAAACACAACAACTCTAATCCCTTTTCCACTACACCATCTTTTCAGATACTTGAAGACCACTAAAACATGTAGATTGTCTTGTCTTCGTGGAGGAAATGATACCTAAATGGAAATGTGAAGGGGGGGGGGGGAAATTTCAACAGTCATAGATGAGAATCTAGTGAATTAGTTGTCATTCCCGGATTAATTCTTTTTTCAATGCATTTGCTCAAATCCTATTCTAGGAAAATACTCTATATCTTTGCATTTGAAAGATATTTTCTTCTTTCAGGAGCTAATTTAGGAAACATATCAATGTAACTTTTTATTATCTTCCTCTCCAACCTTCATCCTCAATTGAAGATATTCTCCTCCTCAAAAATCTTCCTTGAGTATTTTGGACCATCATATTCCACCTTGCACTATTTGTGTGTGTGTGTGTGTGTGTGTGTGTGTATACATGAATCCACAGGATCTTGTTTTTTTTCCTTTATTATAATCTTTGAGTCTAGTTCAGTGCCTTATGTAGAAAAAAAGTTCATGGTGGATTTGAATGTGGGGATTCTATTTACAATAACTGAAGATTTAATGTATCTTACTTCTATATGTGTGTGTCTGTATGACTTTGCTTTGCTTTTTTTCAGTAATTGGGAGAAGATAGGAGTGGAAGAAAATGAGGAGCTTGCAAAAAATAAAATGTAAATCAGAAAAACTTAGCAGGGGTCAAGAGCACATCATGGAATTAGAGTAGAATAAAGGTAGATAGTAATGAGAGGAGAGGGAAAAGTAGGGTGGAAAGATTTTTGCCATGGAAGATGTAGACTCTTAACTGTAAGAAAAGGGAGAGAGGAAGTGGTTGTTTGTGTTCAGTGGCATGGAGGATTGAGGTCTTCCACTATCCAGAATCCTGTAATGACTGAACAAAGATTGAGCATGAAATGAGGAGCTTTCCTGGCTCCTCCAGTCTAGGGAGGGTAGCCTAAGCTCAAGGTGATAAGAGATGAGGCATGTGTAGAAGACCTTTCACATCCCAATGTCTTTGTCCCAGAAGCTTAGGGCCCCCTGACACATTAGCTGCCCCCAAGACTCAGAACTGGAGTGACAGATTCAAGTCCTCTTGGAAGAAATAACTGTCACCGGTTTTCTGAGGTTCTCTGCATAAATATCTGAAGTCCCAAACTAAGGGGTAGCATAAATCAATGTGCTTCACTGTCTTTGAATCTTTCTAATGGCTGGTGAGAATAAGAAAAGTCAGTGATCTCTTATCTCAAAAGGCAAGCTCTGTACATAGTATCTTTGACATCATTTTTTAGTGACTGGTGAATTCCTTAATTTGCTACATTGTATAGTCAGCTACCACCAGTTAGTTACCTTTACAAGGTTGGCTTCAGGGTGGCAAAATCGAAACAACTAGGACCATAGAGGAGGTCCTTAAGCTGCTGCCATGATTCCTGTTAATGGGGATGACATTAAATAACCTCCTACCTCAACAATAATGTAGAAAGCTTTAGTGTACGGTGATGTCATCTCTCAATATCTAATATGAGAGAAGCAGAGAAAGAAAAAGATAACCCAGTGTATTCCAGGGCGTACCCTAATGTGATCCAATTAAGGGATGCTTAATCAGTTCGGTTTCAAGTGTACTTTATGCATTAGAGTCCCTGAATGCTAATTGCAAAAGTAACCTTGGTAAAAGGATTTTGCATTGTGTTTTCTATGGTAGTGATACTGTATTCTAGGGCAAACAAAGGTAAGTTAAAGACACAGTTTCAACTTTTCCTCTGGGTTCCCTTGTTTTGGTTGGCTTTGGTTTTCAACATTTATTTCTTTGGTGTAGTGAATTCTTTGTTTAGTATTCCTGGGTCAGCCTTCCAAATGTATCATAGTTACAAGAACTTGAATGTGCAGCTTTTTGGTTTCAGTGTTCTCTAATGGCTCCTTGGGAGACAACTCTGAGCTCTAAGAGTGATAGAACCATTTGACTTCAGAGGCCCATATTGTCTCCCCTTTCCACAAAATAAAAGTATTAAGTAGCAGTGTTTCCAGCAGCAAATATTCTCTTCCTTTATTTACTCTTTGAATCACAGTGTATGTGAGTAAAACGCTTCAGAGTTGAAAGCATCTGTGAGCAAAGTACTGAAACTTCATTAGATGAATAAAAACATTTTATGCTTTAAATAAAATTCCCACACTACTTTCTGGTATCATAAAAGGAAGAATTTAAAAACCCAGAAGAAAATGGATCCAGTTTCCAGCATTATGTTCGAATTCTTCTCTCTTTAACTCTTCTTTTCAGACAACTGGTCCTTGCTTGGTTCAGAAAGTTGTCCAAATAAATAGAATGGACTGAATGACCCTCAGTCAGATGTTGGCTAAGAATTGGAATAGATGAGCTCTGAGACTTCTTCTGGGTCCAGATCTATGGTACCATATTATACAATAATGGTGTAGGTGCATTACTGATCTTTTTTTGTGAATGGAAGTAGCAAAAACCAATCACAAGAAATTTTTTTTCTCATATTAAGACTTTTTTGCCAAACTTCTGAAAAGATCTAAAGCTTGTTCACTTATTTAGATATTTATCCCTGGAAATACTGAAGTATTAAAAATAAATGACATATACATTGTACTTTAAAGTTTACAAGTTGCTTTCAATTCATTATTTCATCTGAGCCTCTCAACCACTCTAAAAGGTTGGTATTACAAAGAATGTCTTCATTTTACATAGGGAAAAACTGAGGTTTAGAAACTCAGGTCCTCTTGACTCCAGGGCTGGTGCTCTATCCACCTAGCTTCCCCCCTTATAATTACTTTTTGAAGTAGATATAAAATTATCAGGTTTATTATCTTCTCACAGAAATTTTAATACTACATTTCCTACTGAATTACTATTCTACAAAGTTTTCCATCTTTTCTCAAATCTTCAATGCTAATCACAAATATGTAAAACACCATTTGTCATGCTTATTTAGAAACAAAACACATAGAAAATATGAATCCATTGCCATCTCTCATATTCCACTATACTAAACTATTTTAATACCTTGGAATATAGTGTTGAAAAATTGTGTTGCATTAGGAAAGAAGGCAAGAATTCAAGTATCACATTTTTTTAAAATAATAGTCAGCCCCTTAAGCTGACCCACTACAAAATCAACACTGGAATACACTCTTCAATTATTTATATCTTTAATCTTGCTTGGCTTTTATAAAGCACCCAGGACAGTAAATAGTACTTTCTTGGGAATATATTATCTTACATCCATGTATGGAATGATGGAAAATACTCCTAAAGAATGAGTATCTATTTCTTCAATCTTACAAAATGATTCAAAAGTATCTAACAGCCATTACATATGTTACTCAGCAATTCTCCCTCAAATATAATAACAAACAACAATTTCCTGAAAAATATCCCACTCTTGGTCTATATCCCACTCTTGGTTAGCAGTTATTATGATTCTAAACTAGACAAAACTCAGTATCCTTCAAATCTGATCCTGTGAACCCATGCTAATGTTTATGGTAGCCTCCAAACTAATCTGTGAATAAGGCCATTCAGTTTAGGCTAATAGCTGAGGATCTTTAATGAGTTTCAGTCTTTCCAGTGACAACACCTTAAGAGTCCTTTCCACCAAAAATTAAAGTAATTTCAAATCTTAAAGCACGGGCAGCTAGGTGGTGCAGTGGATAGAGCACGGACCCTGGAGTCAGAGTACCTGAATTCAAATCCGACCTCAGACACTTAATAATTACCTAGCTGTGTGGCTTTAGGCAAGCCACTTAACCCCATTGCCTTGCAAAAAAAAAAACTAAAAAAAAAATCTTAAAGCAAAAAGTGTTTTTAAATACCTTTTCTTTTTCACAGGGTCCAGTAGCATCCATCTCATCAGCACTTCCTGTCCTCTCCAGTGGGCAGGGTGTCCCTTCACCCCCACCTCCTCCACCACCTCCAGGACCACCTCCAATCTTTGATAATGAAAGCGGAAAAGAAGTGTCCTCACCCTCACGTTCAGCTTTGTTTGCTCAGCTTAACCAGGGGGAGGCAATTACTAAAGGTAAAAGAACAAGAACAATAAGCTTGGCTTTCCTGTCTAGTAATATCAGGTAGACAAGTCTTCCTATAGTTCATCACTGCTTAGTCTCATCCCTGATTGGCATAAATGAATCATTTCATTCTCATGCCTTACATACATGGAAATAATATTGGGATGAAAAAATATTCCTCTCCTACAGGTAAAGTATTTTAATAGATTCAGGATCAGACTAGAGGGTCTCCAAGTTCAAGTTCTGCCAGTTATTAATATATTGTATAACCCTCTGATGCTTTGGCCTCTGCAATCCAAACATCAGCTAAGCATTTTGGGGATGGAGGAAGGGGTGAATATAAATATCGCAGAGATATGGAGCTTACACAGTAATTGAAGAATTATAATAAGTATATATATATATATATATATATATATATATATTTCAATATTTTAAGGTATGTCATAGGCTAATGAAGGAAGTGATTCCAAGGATGAGGAACAAATTGAGCAGAGAAACAGAGAGGGAAGATGGAAGATAGGAGGAACAGAAAGAAGGCCAGCATTCAGGCAGCTCAGTAGCATAGTGGATAGAACTTTGGCCCTAGAGTCAAGAGGACCTGAGTTCAAATGTGACCTTAGAATCTTAATACTTCCTAGCATTGTGATCTTGGGCAAGTCATTTAACATGAAATCATACCCATCATCTTTACTCAAGGCAAAGGTGTTTCAACTGATATTATTATCAGCTAGGCTATTATCTAGACTGTAAATACTATGGTTAGCTAGGTAGTACACCAGATAGAGTACTGGTTAAGAATCATAAAGACTCATCTTCATGAGTTTAATCTGACTTCAGATACTTACTGGTTGTGTGACCCTGGGCAAGTCAGTTAACCCTGTTTGCCTCAATTCCTCACCTGTAAAATGACCATGGGCCATGGAGTTTGCATAAGAGCAGTTGCTCTAAGATATGTTTGGGGCAACATTATAAAATTATGTCATTCTGCTCAAATAATGGCCTGTTATAATTCTTCAAAGTAGAGGAAGGTAGCTTCTCTTTATACAAGGCATTGCAATACCTATTGATGGGTTTCTTTTTCCAGGACTCCGGCATGTGTCTGATGAACAAAAGACACATAAGAATCCTAAGCTGAGGGCTCAAGGAGGCCAAACTCATTCTCCTACTAAAAACCATACTCCAAGTTCCATCTCTTCCCAATCCCCTTTGCAGCAGAACCATCCTCCTGTGTTAGAGTTGGAAGGAAAGAAATGGAGAGTGGTAAGTACAGATTTAGATAAAGAAGACAAATATCAAACCATTTTCACTGACTTTATCCAACACATTGTATTCTACCTTAGGATGTTTATTTCCTGTTATATTACACAGGTTTAACGTGTCTATATCCCTTGATAATATCCACAACTTTCAAGGATTTTTTTTATGTAGAAATTGCAGAATCTATGCTACAGTATCAGTATTATAAAAATGAACAATTTTGAAGACTTTTAAAAACTGATAAAAAATGAAATTAGCAGAACCTAGAGCATAATTTATCCAATAATAAAACAAAAGTTATAAGAACCCTGATGAATGCAATGAACATCCATGATCCCAGATGACTAATAATAAAAACATGCTGTTGACCTCCTAAGACAACTAGATGATAGTTTCAGTGTGTAGATGAAACATAATTTTTTTACATGGGAAATGAGGAAATTATCTCATTATATTTATTTGGTGGATGGAATTTTTCCCTCTGTAATGTGGAGATTGAGAGAGAGAGAAAATTGACTTCAATTAGTTAAAAAGAACCCTTGATAACAGAAACAAAAGTAGCAGAAGTACAACATTCTGAAAATAGATGAGAGTTGATGGTTTGACTAATAAGGTCATGGGATTCCCAAGAGATTTTTCCCTAAACCAAATTTCTAATGATTCAACCTTTGGAGACTGTGTTAACATTCATGCTTCTACCCAATTGAGAAGGTTTCACAAGATAATACTGCTCAATAGCTTCTTTGCCCAGTTTAGCTCCTCAGCCAGAGGGCACAAAGAAAAGAGTTAATCTGTGATCTATGCATGTATATACTCATCAGATTCAAGCCAGCATATTCTCAATTCTTCTACATAGAGGAGAAGAATATAACTCTCCAGAAGGTAATTCTAGATGACCAACCAATGATGACAACATTCTCCAGGCCTGATCCATATCTGACTACTGGATCCAGATGGCTCTGAAGGAGAAAGTGAAGCCCCAACACCTCCTACTTAAATTTAAATCACTTGCATGTCACCTTTCTGAGAATGAAGGACAGTTAAAACAACCCAATCAACAGAGTCAAAATTTTAAAGCTGTAGCTCAGTTCCTATAGAAGAGGGTTTTAAAAAGAGAAGCTACAAAAGAAATAAAGAATGCAAAAGTCTGTATATATATATATATATATATATATCAACAATCAATGGGACTTGCCTATCCATATATTAATACATGTAAATGCTTATGTTTGTTTTTCTTTTAGGAATATCAAGAGAACAGCAATGACCTTGTGATTTCAAACACTGAGCTGAAGCAAGTGGCTTACATTTTCAAATGTAACAAATCAACACTACAAATTAAAGGAAAAATAAATTCGATTACAATTGGTAAGGTAGATCTATAATTTTAGAGTTATTATGACAATTCATTTCATATAAAAGTAATTCCATGTATTTTGTGGGGCTTATTCTTTTTCCCCCTAGACAATTGCAAGAAGTTTGGCCTTGTGTTTGATAATGTTGTGGGCATTGTGGAAGTAATCAATTCCAAGGATATTCAAATCCAGGTAAGCTTCAGCACAAAACAAATGCAAATACAGAAATAAGCATTCTCTCCTTGAAAAATACCATGGTAACCTTTCTAAGAGGAGACATAGTGAATGGCAGCAGGAAAGTGCCCTGGATTTAGAATCAGGGCACCTGTAATTTCATAGCTTTAGAGATACTGTTATGGTGCAAATAGAAATGAAGAAGAGAAGGAAGGAAAGAAAGGAGGAAGGGGGGAAAAGGAAGGAGGAAAGGAAAAGTAAGTTTTAATTGGAACATTCAGTTCCCAAATGAGTACATCCCCACTTCTCTCTTCCCCAGCATAGACAAGTAAGTTAGTTTCATTTATTTTCTGCCTGAAAAATGGAGAAAACAGTGAAAAGCCTTCACTGACATGAGCCTTTTCACTTATAGTTGTTGGCTGTTAATCTGCTCCAGCTTCAGCTGTTATCCATCTCCACATTTCTACTTACCTACAGTCTGCATAAAGTCAGAAGTCTGCATAGCCAGCAGTATGTATAAAGTCAGAAGTCAATCTGTGGCCCCATTCCAGTTAAACTCACCACTTTTGGCAATTCAGGAATCCCCAGACTGCATCTTTTCTCTTTCTCCTTACAAAGTCCTCTTGAGTTCTTTCAGCTTCTTGTCCTTTCCAGGACTTTCTTCTCTTTCCCCATGATGGAATGATTCTTATTCCTAAGTACTAGACTGTGAAAAAAGGAGTCTTGCTCAGGCAGCCTTGGGAATGCTACACAGAATCCTAGAAAGTATAAAATTGTCATCATTGGACCCTGAATTACTTCCTCATCTACCAGTTTTTAAAAAAAAAAGTATAATCTCTGTAAATCATTCTAGATATATATAACTGTTTGCACATGTGTATTCACATAGTATAAAATGTCCTTTAATATGCATATGAGTCATTACCCATTTTACCAACTGCAGATACATAGTACATCACATCCAAATTAAAGTTGATGAATGGAGCAGCTAGGTAGCATAGTGGATAGAACAATGGCCCTGAAGTTAGAATGATCTGAATTCAAATTTTACCTGAGACACTTAATTCTTATTAACTGTGAACCTTGGGCAAGTCAATAACCCCATTGCCTTGCAAAAACAAACAAACAAAAGTTAATGAACTAGATCTAATACAGAGGTCATAAATAAATATGTGATACATAGCATCACATGTTAAAGCTTCATTCATACCAAGTACACATTAGATACATTCCATTGCTCTATGTGCAACTTACTTTCCCTTTATCCTAGGAACATCATATGGATAATTATGTCATTTTTATAGTAACATAATACAATTTTTAATGACTATTACTTCTACACTCCCTATGTCTCCACTTCAGTTGTTTTCAGTTATGTCCAATTCTTTGTGACCGCATTTGAAGTCTTTTTTTGGCAAAGTTTTCCATTTCCTTCTCCAACTTATTTTACAAATGAGGAAACTGAGACAAAGAGATTTAGGTAACTTGCCCATGGTCACATATGTAGTAAGTCTGGGGTTGGATATAAACTCAGATCTTCCTGACTCTAAGCTCAGCACTCTATTTAGCTGCCCCTAACCCTAATGAATCAAACTTGATTTGTTTGAGGCCTCTACAGGAAGTCGTAGACTGAAGAGTCAGTCTCTTCCCCCTTAAAGATAAAGGCCCCTCTCTGGCTAAGGCAGATTGGGCAAATTTCCTTAATCCTCAGCTTCCTCTTAAGTTAAATACTTTCCATATGACCTATTGTCTAGTACTAGCTATCTTCTGGACCTGTTGGATGGGCCATTCTTAAACTCCTCTATCTCTCCATTGCCCCTGTGTTCCTGGTTACCAGGGAATCTAATTTCTTACTGTTACAGTATCTCTGTATGGTCTTCTCTATTCTCTATTTTTTAGAATGTGAGATTAGTCAATTTTTCAGCTACTTGGTAAGTGATGGAGTTCTACTGATCCATGATCTGGTAACCGAGATTTCTTATCAGGACCCGCTACCCTGAATGGAGTTCATAAAAATGAACTTGAACATCAAAGTCAACCTCTCTCAAACTTCTTCTGGTTTACATGGTATTCAAGTTATCTCTCAGTCAAGTGATATATTAGTAGTTAGTTTATACATTTTCTACATCTCAAGCGTCTCCAAATTAGAGTAACAGGCACCTAAGGGGGGTGGGGCCGGAATCTGTGTTATCATTGCAAGAAGTACAGTGACCAATCAATACCAGATTAGGCTGCTGACTGGCAGAGCTTTGACCTACCTACTCTTTTTTCCAGCTTGGGCAGATTCATTCTTCTTTAGGCATTCTAGTGGCCTGCTGGGAGCTCCCATCAAGTCCCAGACTTAGTGTGAATGCCCAGTCTTCTTTTAATCCTGCAGTTCAGAACTCCTGGGGTTAAGAGACTCACCAGCCTCAGCTCCCTCCCTAACAAAAGTTGCAAGCATGCTGCACCAAAACCAACTTCATATGTTTATTTTAGAAAATCTTGGAGACTACAGAGAAATTATATTCCATAATGAGTGGAACAAATAAATATTTTAGGCTCAATAAAAAAGGAACAAAAATCAATGAAACAGTAAAATAAATATCAACTTTCTGTGTTGTCTTTCTAGGATATAGATAGGAAGTCCTAATATGAGTTTGGTCTATTTATAATAATGAATTCAGGAATTCTTTAAATTTCTACATCGAAAAATAATTCCTAGTGTATAAATGTTACTTTGAGAATGGAGAAAAAAAACTTTAAAACAATCTCTGCTGAAATGCCTGTTGTTTGGTCACTAAAGACTCAGTCAAAAAAAAAAAACTGTTGGCGGGGCTAGGTGGCGCAGTGGATAAAGCACCGGCCCTGGAGTCAGGAGTACCTGGGTTCAAATCCAGTATCAGACACTTAATAATTACCTAGCTGTGTGGCCTTGGGCAAGCCACTTAACCCCATTTGCCTTACAAAAAAACCTAAAAAAAACTGTTATTGCTTTGCAAACACAAATTAATAACACCAAGGAGATATAATCATAAATTTGGATCACCTCAGAATATAAAAGAGAAATAAAAGAAAAATGATAGCTTCTTTGTAACAAAAACTGTTTTTTCTACAGCCTTCCCAGATTCATAGTGGAGAACTTAGCTCAAGGTATAAGAATTGTAAAGCTTGGCACATTAGACCACCATTGTATTATGAAATTAAATTTAAAATGATGTTTAAGCAGAAAGTTGCCCCATAAGTGATTTGCTTACTGTTCACTCGTATTTCTTCATCCATTTTCTTGACATTTGCAAAATTCTTGCTGGTGTTGTATATTTTAACATTTTTTGTTGCTTTTAAATTAAAGACATTAAAATAAAAATTCCTGATATGTTAGTGCTCTCCAGTTCAGGATTTTATTTTTATTTATCATGGATAGCCTTGCCATTTCTCTGACCCTAAACTACCTCTCCTATTTTTTTTTTCATTGAGATGTGTGGGGACTGAATTTCCCCAAGAGAATTTTTTATATCAGTAGTACCATCTACATGAGTTTAGCAATTGGCAACTCAGCATTGTTTTTAGAATGAAAGAGGAGACTTCTTATCACTTTAATTACCATTTAACAAAATTATGGAGCTATAATATGGTGAGATAGAAAACATCTGACTCCACTATAGAACACCTCAGAGATTTCTAAATCTGGTTGTTTGAAAGAAACTTAAAAGTAAGCAGAATTTTTTGGTAGTACTTGAATATTTGCAAACATTACACAGCATCTGTTCTCCTGCTGTGTACTTTGGAGATTGTTCTGTGAATGGCCAACCATTGACCTTCTTCCCTGACCCAACTTTCTGAAAATAAAGCTCACACTTAAGAGTTTTAGTATCTTCAAAGCACTGAATGTATATTCTCATTGTCACATTAAATTCATTAGACAAATAAGGTTAGTATCTTCATCTAATGTAAGACTTTGCTGAGGACTATCCTGCTTCTCCTTTATTATGATTAATTAGTCAGTTTTCATGTCCAAGGATCATTTATTTATGATTGATACTACATAATATGACAGTACTTAATATCTGTGTTCATTCAAACTTGGCAAAGATATATAGGGGAAAAAAACTTTTACATCTCTGAAAAACACATTTATTATCATCCATTCATTTATTCATGAACAATGCAGTCCAAAAGTGGCTGCCATAATATGAAGACCTCCATCTCCTTTTTCAGAAAGGGCATCCTAAAGGTTGAAAATTCCTTTCTTATAAACCCTTTTTCCCAAAATGGAAGTTCTGCCTTTCACCCTGAGAATCCACCATTGAACTATAACCTTTTGTCCTTGATCAAATATTCATGAGGTTTGTTTAAGGACTATTGAATTTCACTTTGGAATTTGCTATGTTTGTAATATGTATTATCATAGTCTTACAGGTTTGTTCATTTGGTTTAACTGTAGGTTATGGGGAAAGTGCCAACAATTTCAATTAATAAGACAGAAGGCTGCCACATATACCTCAGTGAAGAAACTTTAGACTGTGAGATTGTGAGTGCCAAGTCATCTGAAATGAATATACTTATTCCACAGGATGGTGATTATGTGAGTATGGAGACTACTGTGATCTTTCTTTAGCCTCTATAGTTAACATTCATACTTTTGCTTAAACATTTATTCAACTCTGAGCTTATATTCCAATACTTGTATGAATCAATGAACTTGCTGATGTAGGGACTGCCTTCAGTGGTGCTGACCACAAGTCATCCATATTTTCTCTTCTTGTGTCACTTTTTTGTGTCTTCCCATTTATTTTCTATGTAGGGATCTACTCAACATGTTAAGAGACCTTCCCTCACATTTTTTAAATGTTATGTGTTATGTGAGTATCAGTGAGACACTCAAGCAATCCATCTGTGACTCTTCATTCTTACTACATGGCCAAACTATCGCCATCTCTGACCACACAGCTCCAGTGTGATACCATTTATTCTATTTATTTCACACAAGTCCTAGTTTGGTAACAGACTGCAGTAAGCCCAGAATGTGTATCTAAATTGCCTCAATGGTAATAAAAGTAGTACTTTAAGGTTTGTAAAATGTTCTTTAATTATTAACCTTAAACCTTAAAGAACCATATAAATATGAAATTATTGTTATTATTATTATTATTACATGGAAAAAGATAAATTGGGATTCTTAGCATAACATTCTCAGGAAGAAAATCTTCCAGTTAATCATGATCTAATAGTCAGTTTTTCAGTTGATGAAGAGCCAGCACATAGTCTGATTTACTTGGTCTAGTCCCTACTGCCAGAATCAATTCTCTCAAGAATGAGGGCATGCCCAGTGAGGAAAAAAGCATGGCCAACACTGCTATTACATGTGGCAGAGAACACTACTGAGTCTCACAGTCCCCTTAGAAATCATCACTTCTTCTCTGAGTCCTCATACATACTTGGGCTGCAGCTTTCAAAAACAAAAGCAAAATGTGCTTTGACCTAAGTAGAAAAATTCACATTGACTTGTGAATCAAGTCAGTTTGTATTCTGAACATTCTTTTGTTGGTTAAGACTTCTCATAAAATTTCATAACTTATTTTCTATCCACACCCTATCCCCCCTCCACCTCAGCCCATATTCTGTGATTCGGTATATCTCCTCACTTAATAGTAGGAACAGTAAGAAGGAGTACTGGCTCCTTCCAAAGGAAAATTGAAATCACCTAGTAGAGATTAGTAATTCAGACAGTAACAAAGAAGTATGACTTGATAGCAAAAACCAAACCTCATTCACTGTGCTGACTTCAACAAGAACCAAAAGTTTTCTGAGGATCATTACTAAGCTAGATGATACCTCAGAAACTATGTGGTCCAACCAGTCTTCAGAATATTAAAGAAGTGGCTTCTTTGAGTTGTCCCTTCTGAGACTTTCTGATGATTCTACTAAAGGTGATGCTGCCATTCAACAAATAATTACATACATATATACATTTGTGCATTCTCAAAAGAAGGGACTTGATTAAAAATCTGACTTGCTTTCAGCTAACTATAACTTTGTGGGTCACCAAAATGTCCATTTTAGGGGGGAAAAAACACGTCTCCAAGTCACCTATGACAATTTCAGTGACTCCTGAACAACAAATGAGGGAAAACAGAGTTCCAGAGCCAAAAACAGATAAATGCTTGTAGATGAAGTGCCTAAGAGGTGTTCTTGAAAAAAAAGAGCAAAACTTCTTTGCTTTCCCATCTTTCCTTTCTATTCTTTTTTTGGGGGTATGTTTAATGTCTTTACTCCAAATTGGAAGGGGAAAAAGGAATGTCAATAGGGAGTTCAGAAATGGATTTCCTATTAACCTCAATACATTTTCTTCTCAAGCCAAAGGGGAGATGAGGAATATTAGAACAATAGATCCTAATGTCAACAACTTGGAAAAAACAGGGTTTTTTTCTCTCTATGTTATCAAAATGACTTCTAGAGAGTGGTGCAAAAGGCCCTTTCTATGATTGAGGTTTGTTTCAGAAATAAATTCTTTACCCAACATGTATATTAATCACATGCTAACTGTTTATATACCTTCACTTATTTAACCAACATTTTTGTTATCCCTCTACCAGAAAGAGTTTCCTGTTCCTGAACAGTTTAAGACAGCATGGGATGGATCCAAGTTGATCACTGAACCTGCAGAAATTGTGGGATAATCTCTTTTGGACACATAGAATCCCACAGGTCACCTGAATAAAGAATAGCAGTATCAAAGGACTAGAAGTAGCAACAGCCTAGACTTCTCTAGTGTGGGCCTTCAAGCAACTGCTCCATACTCTAGAAACAGGAATATTTCCAGCTCGCTTTAATAGGCATTCTGAAACCTTTGAAACCGCCTCACAGTCTGCATTCATTTATAGTTCTGATCCTAAAAGATGCCATGTGAACATAAAAGAATAAAAGAAAAAATACAGTCCCCTTATATCACTGGTTATGGCAGAATGACTGATAAGTCAGAATATTGCATGATACAGTTGTACAATCATATTCTGTTGCATTCCATTCTTATGTTAATACTAGTTGAAAAAATATTAATAACAACCTTGAAGAATGTAAGATGCTGTTCCTTTTACCCAAATCATGTATAATGAAGTGAAAATGTGCCCAGGAAAGTGTGTTGGGTTTTTTTGGTAACATTATCCATTAAATTTTGTCAGCTAAAGTATACATATTTCAGTAAAAACATATCTGCCAGTAGTAACATATCTGCCAATATTTTATCACACTTTTTATTAAAGATGTAGGGAAAGTCCACCTTTGGATGCCAATTTATAGTTACTGGGACCTCCCTCTTAGTTACTGAAAATTAAAAGAAAAATTCTGGATTTTTTTTTCTAGCAAATACACTCGTTTATTTAAAATTCTGCCCCATCACCAGAAGAGTTTTACTTTTTGTGCCTTCTGTCTTATTATTTGGTGGGGGAGGTAGTTTCTTTTACACATAATACCTCACACTCTTGCTCTAAAGATCAAGAAAAAAATTTTTTTAATTTGGTACCTATTAAGCATCAGATGCCTTGTAAATGACTTCCACTTTAAGGTCATTTCATACCTAAGTAGACTTTTGACTCAATTTGTTTTGCATATTGTACTACTTTTCTGCTTATAAAACTTATAAAACAGCCTTCAAAATGCATATGACAAGCCATAGATTTTTCTTTATTAATTCCTAACAAAGCCTAAGGAATTGATTCTGATTTGGCTCCCCCAACTCAGTTTTGTAGATCTGGTAGACTCTGCTTTTCTAAGCACTGAGATAGACCTAGTATGAATTTGTGTATTTTTAATTCATAATACTGAAAAATCTGCATATTTTTGGATCACATGTTATAATACTTTGTGATGATGAAATCTTAGTGATATGCTTGCAGAAGTAGTAATGAGAATTCACATATATGGGTATATATATATGAATTCATAAATATGTATATGCATATATTGCAACCTTCAGGGTATATTGTTTCCGTTTTTTTAAATATCTAGCTATCGCTATAGTACTATAACAACCAGTGCTCATGTAACAAGGTTTTGCTAACAAGGTTTTGTCTATATGTATAATGTTGTGGCTTTATAGTAAAGATCATTTTTCAAGGCTATTCTGAAATAAAATGAGAGTATAATTGTTTAAATACTGACAATAATCTGGATGTTGAAATTTTTTCCCCCTCTACAATTTTTCTTTTTTCTTGAACCCTTTCCTGATATAGTTGGATTTGTTAGAGACAGCTGTGAGTCTGTCTAGTTGAATGAGAGTATTTTTGTAGAACAGAATCCTATCCAGCACCCCTGGAAAAGAGTTGTTTTGTTTCCTTGAAATAGATAATATGAGGCCATCTGCATTTGAAATGCAAGACACTTTAGTTATATTGTCAACCACAAAATTCTACAATCTCTTTTTATAATTCATTGCTTCTTTGTCATAAAACAATTAGAAATATATGTTAGTGAATATTAATTTCCATAAGATATACATCATTATTCCTAGTGGCTTACAAAACAAATTATATATGTACATTATTTTATTCTACTACTAGAAAGACCCCATAACAGAAGCAATGAAATTACAGTTATCCCTTCCACATTGTGACTTTCCCCATTGAGTTTCAATGTATTTCAAATATGCATAAGAATTAAATGGGAATTTTTTTGAGACTCTTGAGGAAGCCACAAATGATATGCAAAGACCAGCAGACAACATAGAAAAACTTTAGAAACTCAGAAATGCATGAAATGTATGCATAGTACTGTAAACATCTCATAAAAGAGAAAGATAAAATTCAGACTTCTTCTCTGGTAGAAAAGGAAACCAAAAATTTTACATGGATTTTCCAGATCCTGAGAATGCCATGCCCCTAACACTCACATGCCCCTAAACTGCTCTCTCCATTGAGCCACCTTGAAATTAAAAAAGGAAAGAATAACTATTATTCTCATTTTACAAATGAAAAAATGGGCACAAATGCATCAAAGATCACACATCTAGTAAATAATAGAATGAGGACTTGAACTCAGTGCTCACTAATCATAATAATAGTAGTAATGGTCACATATATGTACTAGGGTATGTAAAATAATAAAACCCAAAATATCAAAAATATTAAGAAATATTAAGGATTGTCTGAATTCTAGTTACAAAGATAGCTCTGACCTTACAAGTGAAAGGAGAAAATGCAGGATAAAAATACCAATAAATTATACAAGAGAGAGTAGGCTAAATTCAGAGGAATCATTCAGGCAAAATGATAACAAAAAATATGAAAAGAGAGATAAATTACATCCAGGAGTTAAGAACAGGAATAGGAGAGGCAACTAGTACAAGCACAAAGGCATTGAGTAGGTTTAGAGAAGTTGAAGAAGGTTGAATGCCAGAGTAAGGATTTTTCCTATTATTCAGTAGACAATAGAGAATCATTTAAGATTTTTAAGTAGAAACTAATCATAAAAGCATTTTGGGAAGATTGCTTAGGCCACAGTGGAGAATGGTTTTGAAAGTAAATAGGCTAATAATCTGGTAGTGACTTAGACCTAGAGTATACAAAATCAGTGGACTAAGTTTAGGTACATAATACACAATAGTCAATGACCATAGTAATCTAGTACTTGATAAACCCAAATATTCAGACATGAGGGGTAAGTATTCAGTATTTGATAATAATTGCTGGGAAAAATGACAAGAAGTTGGTTGAAACTAGGTATAGGCCAATATCTCACACCATATACTAAGATAAAGTCAAAATGGGTACACAATTTTGACATAAAGAGTGGCATTGGGGTGGCTAGGTGGCGTAATGGATAAAGCACCGGCCCTGGCGTGAGGAGTACCTGGGTTCAAATCTGGTCTTAGACACTTAATAATTACCTAGCTGTGTGGCCTTGGGCAAGCCACTTAACCCCGTTTGCCTTGCAAAAACCTAAAAGAAAAAAAAAGAGTGGCATAAACAAAATAGGAGAGCATGCAAAAATTTACCTGTCAGATCTGTGGATAAGGGAAGAGTTTTATGATCAAACAAGAGATGGAATCATGGGAAGTACAATAGATAATTTTGTTTTATTGTTGTTCAATTATGTATGACTCTTTGAGACCCTGCATTTTCTTGGCAAAATTTCTGGAATGGTTTGCCATATCCTTCTCAAGTGAATTAAGGCAAACAGAAGTTAAGTGACTTGCCCAAGATCATGCATGAAGTGTGTCTTAAAACTGAATTTGAACTCGGGCTTTTCTGACTCCAGGCCCAGTGCCCATTCCAATGAGTCACCTTGAAATTAAAAAGATTTTGTACAAATAAAATCAATGTAAAGAAATTGAGAAGGAAAGCAGATAAGGGAGATAAGGGGGTACAAGCAAGTTTCTCTGATAAAGGCTTCATTTCTCAAATATATAGGGAACTGATTCAAATTTGTAAAAGAGAGAGAGAGAGACATTTCCCAGTTAACAAAAGTTTAAAGAATATGAACAGATAGTTTTTAACAAGAAGAAACCAAAGCTATCAACAATCACATGAATTCACTATTTAAATCCTTATTGATTAAAGAAATGCAAATTAAAATAACTTGAAGCTACCACCCCACATCTGTCAGACTGGCTAACATGACAAAAAAAAAAAGTAATAGCAAACCCTGGAGGGGATGTGGAAAAATAGATATACTAGTGCACTGTTGGTAGGATTGTTAACTGGCCTAATCATTCTGGAGAACAATTTGGAACTATTCCCAAAAGGCCTGTTACTCCAGGGAGGGTGTTCTATCCACTTTACTACCTAGCTGTCACCTAGCTGCTCCCTACCAAGTCCTTTCAATACTTTGATTATATCTTTCATAATCTCCCATTCCATCAAATTCTTATTTCTTGCTTGTTATAATGATTTCCTAATAAATCTCCCTGTCTCTAACCTCTCTCCCACACAGTGTCCTTGACATTACTGCCAGATAAATATCCTTTAAATCCTGCCTTAATCATGTTACTCTTTTGCTCAAGTATCTTCAGTGGGCCCTCATTACCTACATAACAATTTTGGAATTTCTAGCCCTCCAGAATCTAAATGAAACTACCTTTCTACTCTTATTTTTCACCACTGCCCAACTCAAACCCTTGTTCCAATGAAGCACATATTTCTGTACTTTTGATTATACTGGAGACTGCAGTGTATTTGAAGTCAGGACTATCATTCAAATTCTGATTCCATTATTTAATTGTGGACAAGCTCTTTTGGCTTCAGATTCCTTGTTTTTGAAATAAGGGATATCTAAGGTTCTTTCCAGATCTAAGCCTATAATACTTTCACTTAGAATGCCCTTCTTCCTCTCTTTCTCACTAAATTCTAATGGTGCCAAAAAAAAGCAATAAAAGTAAAAGAAGTGAAAAAGAAGTCTGCAGAGTTCAAGAATTATTTCTCTAAAGATGGATAGTATTTTTCATTGTGAGTTCTTTGGAATTCTCTTGGATCATTATATTGATTAGTGTAGCTAAATCCTTCACAGTTGAACCTCACTTTAATATTGCTGTCTTTGTGAACAATATTCTCCTGTTTCTGCTCACTTAACTTTACATCAGTTCATATACTTCTACCTAGATTTTTCTGAAACCATCCTGCTTCTCATTTTCTTTACTTTTTTTTGCAAGACAATGGGGTTAAGTGACCTGTCCAAATTCTGACTAAATTCTAACTATCCAACTCATTTTCTACTTCCTCCATGAACTCTTTCCTAATTAACTTCAACCCACATTGATTTTTTTGCTGCTAAAAGAGTTATTCTCTTTGGGCCACATAGTCAAACTCTGAATATGTATCTTCAGATAAGTGATATGATCTCTCCCAGTGATATTATAGACTCCTGGAAGACAGTGGTCATATCCTCTTCTTCTTCTCTATGTCTCCAATACCACCCTGCCTTGCTCTCCTCCACACATTTAGACAATGCCTGCTGACCCAGTGCTATATACATAATGTGAACTCATATTTTGTTGATTTATTTATTAGGGAGAGTACAGAACTGACAGCAGGTATAGACACCTGTCAGGTGTCTTTTCTAAACATTTATAATAAACATACATATGACAGAAGCATGTTTCAAATAAAATAACAGATTTGAGTAGCATTTTTAATTTAGTTTTATACTATTGGAGAGGATTGCTTTAGACATTAAGACAATAATTAATTCAGAAATCCATAAGTATTTTTATCAGGCAGGTTTATTATAAAATATTTTTAAAGCTCTGACAATTTTACCATAATTCTTTTCTTGCCAGTATGAATGGATGACATCTGTTAAAAAACAACTTGATTGACCATTTGTCTTTTCATTCACAAGTGTAGCTCAGTTTCCCATTTTGCCTATTATGATGTATGCATTCATGCTGGAAAGGTACCTAGAACAATGAACTAATGACCATATCTGGATTTCCATCAATATTCTAATTCATATTGCAAAGTGTGTGCATGTGTAGGTATGTGTGTTGCCCATATTGCTTTATGTGTATGTTCATATGAGTTTGTCAAAAGTCAGCTCAAAGAGGGAGTGTGAGGAGATATCTCTAAACTCTCATCCATCCCTTTCCAATGGAAAAGGAGATTGAAATTGGGAGTACTATTTTGGCCCACTCTATTCTCTAATACCTAATATTGAACTAGAATTTACTTCTATTTCCTCCTCTATTCACAAATATTTCTAGTCTAGGAGAAATTATTTTTAGGTATAAGTTTCTCTCCTGGTATCCATCCCTTAACTGGGGAGTGTCCTAAGCTATGTCAGAAAACTTGTTTCCCTTCCCACTAAATGCTAATTACACAAAGACCATAATAAATCACAAATATTGAATTCTCAATATTGCTTGTGAGTATTCTGGAAGTCTAACCCATGTTGAGCTGCTATTGTCTCATCTCCAGCTCCAAGAGTTTTTCTGCAGCTTTAAAGCTGCAGAGAAAAGTTTTAGAGCAAGAGGCTACCTGGGTCATTAGCTGTGAGAAAGCATACTAAAATTTTATGGTGTCATATGAAACTGTGAAGGAAGACATTAGCTACTAATGTGCTTCAATAGTGGCAGCTTAGGGAAATATATAGTGTCTGACTTATAGTTAGAAAATCCATTCAGATCCTGCTTTGCTATTCCAAAATTGACAAATCATTTAAATCCTCAATTTCCCTCTCTTCACTTGCAAAATGGAAATAATGATGCTTGCGCAACCAATTTCACATAGTTGTTAGAAGAGAAGCAATTTTCAAAGAATTGTTTAAAAATATTTTATTGTTGTTAGTTGTAATTGTAAAGTAACAAACTAGCACATGGCCTATAAGAGGAATTTCTTTATTTTCTTTACTTTGGAGTCACCCATACTCACCTAAATCTTGAAAAACTCAAGTATGCTGATTGTGCTAGAGCAAGGGCTAGAAACCTCCAGCCAGTATAAAGCCCACGAAATTATTTGGTCTGGTACCACCAAGGCAACTAGAGGGGAGACACAAAATTCAATAAATCTAGGAGCTTTTTTAGAGTTAAGATTTTTTAAGTTGCTAAATTTGTATGGTTCACAAATGATGTTATAAATGTCCAAATGGTCCTGGGCAGAAAAAAGGTTCCCCAACCCCTGAGCTTTTTCTTATTGTTAATTGTATTTTTTAATTACTAAGAATTTTTTAAGTTCCTGTGTGCTAGACACTGGGAAAAATAAGGACAAAAATGAAACAATGTTAAATATCCTAAAATTATATGATGATCTAGAAGACAAGGAAACTATTACCTTGATAATGTGCCATGCCAATAAAATGTATATGGGGAGCGGGGGTGAAGAAGAACAGAATGGGCTCTGGTACCAAAATGAGCCAAAGTACATTGATCAAATTCAACAAATAACGTTTCTATTCTCCATTTTACCTTGACTACACAGACAAATCTAATGGTCAATTACCTGATTTTTTTTAAATGAAACACTTTAATGAAGAGATTGTCTATGACTTTGAAGTTCAGAAAGTGATGTTCTCTTTAACAATATAAGGCAAATGAATAGAGTTACCACAGTATTACATTTGGGATAATCACATCAATAATATGGTCTACATTTTCCAAGCTGCCTCTGTCAAACAACAAGCCAATTATGTAACCTTGTGCTAAATATATATATATATATGTATATATATATATATATATATGTATGTATGTATATATATATACCATATATTCTACAGGAAGAGTCAAAGATTTTATTATGAAGTTAGAGTTGATGCCTACAGGGTTCATTATAGAGTGATGAAGATAAAATGAAGCCTGAAGTAAAAGTCTATTAATAAATGAAATTTATGGTATATATTGAAGATAGTGTGAGGCCATGAAAAGAACACTAATCTCTGAATCAAAAGACCTGTGTTCTAATTATGGCTCTGATACTATTAACTAACTACATGACCTTAGGCAACTACTAGCCTTTTTTGGAGCTCAACTTCTTCACCACTAAAATTAGAGATTAAACTACATCATTTCTAAGATCACTTCAGTTCTGAAAATTTTATGTTTACAATAAAAACAAATATAACAGTCCCAATCTATCATCAATAAGTCATATACTTTCACCTCTTCTGGTAATGATTGTAGATTAGCCACATTATATCCACCAACTCTTCACCCAGTTCTCCTTGTGAATTTAGAGATACAATTTTTAGAAACAGATGAGAGCAAAGCTTAATCTATTCACACAATAAGAAACCATGACCTTGATTTGACTAACACTGTCTTCTCACTAGCCAACTTAACTATAAAATTATAGATCTTCTTATACTGTAAAGATAATTCTTTCCATAAAATGTTTTTAAGGCTGGGTTAATCTAATCAAATAAATGAAGAGGTCATAAATGAAGTGAAAAGAATCCTACCAGAATGATTACCTGTGTGACCTTGGATAAGTAAGAAATTTATCTATGTACTTTATCATATATCAGGGATATGAATTCCTTAAAAGAATTTTTTTAAGAAGAACTCAAGCCTATGTCCTCAATAGAGCTTTCTCTAAATACAGATTGCAGATTGTTGAGCATCAATGGCCTTAATCTCAGTAGTTGCAAAAAAAATACACAAAAAAACTCTATACTTAGAATGTAAAAAGGACCATCAGGGGAGGATATTTAAATAAGACTTCAGAAATCATATTAAAAAGTTAAAAACAAGTCTAGTTTATTAAAATGAGGTCATGTGATTTGATAGTCAATTATTTGCCAAGTATCAGCAGAATTCTCTTCTACTCTAATATCTAACTCCTTTTCAAATTTGATATAATATCCATCCTGCTTCCATATATTTGCACAGATTAACAACAGCAAAAGTGTAATTATGATAATAATAGCCTCTATCTAATACCTCAAGATTTTCAAAATTTTTATACTTAGTGTGCCACTTTATCTTCACAACAACCCTAAGTTAGGTACTATAATTATCCCCATTCTACAGATGAGGAAATTAGAGGATTAGATAAGGGAAGAGCTTAGAAAGAGAAGAGAGAGAGAAAAATTTACTGCTTCCTGGCAAATCAATTACAGTCATATATTTTACAAGGATGCAGCCTAAAAGAAACTAAACCAATTAATACCTTTTTCATTCAATTCTTGAGGCTCTGTTCAAGTTTTCCTTATTTGAATGTATTTTTTGTAGAGTTAGTCTGCCCTAAAGAGATTGGATGATGGACTAGATGTTGGCAAGAGAAAATCAAAGGGAGGATTTGGGACTCCTAAGAATCACTTAATAGAAGAATTTGTACTTGATTCAGAAGAGGCAGAAAGCAGCAAGGGAAAATGCATTTCTGGTAAAGGCTGAAACATGCTGAGGAGGGTAAGAACGAGACAGAAGAGTAAGAACAGTGATTACTAGCAGGCCTGTTGTGCTGCAGAGATTCATTTGTTAATATTCAGTCTATGAAACAAAATTAGGCTTTGAATTTTCTAAAGGATTCTAGAAATTGTAGATTTGGGAAAGGAGAGTAGAGGAGGAGGGGTGAAAGAAAGTGTAAAAGAAGAAAACTATCCCCCCAACACATTGATTGTATTAAAAGCATAATCAACTTGATCCTTTGGTTCACAAGATATTTTAATCCAATTTTAGTTTTCTTGGATTTTAATTACAACTTACTCTGTGAAATACTTTGAACTCAGACTTAAAAGTGAGTAAAATAAGACTCAAAAGGAGAAACATAATAAGATACCCTGTCCTGCTCCTTTTCAGAGGTAAGAGATCCATAATTATGGTATATTGAAAATAATTTCATACTTTTTTAAAGTATTGATCAATTAAGATGCTTCCTTTCAAAAATATTATTTTTTTATTTTTTTTTAGTTTTTTGCAAGGCAAATGGGGTTAAGTGGCTTGCCCAAGGCCACCCAGCTAGGTAATTATTAAGTGTCTGAGACCGGATTTGAACCCAGGTACTCCTGACTCCAGGGCCAGTGCTTTATCCACTGTGCCACCTAATCACCCCTAAAAATATTATTTGTTAAATAGGATGATTCTCTAAAAAGGGGAAAATACAATTAAAAATTATGGAGATGTTAAAAAACAATTGATATTAATAAAAACATTTTTAATGCAGCGAAAAGGTCAAATGAAAAAATTGCAATAAGTGCCACCAAACTAAAATAAAAATGAATTATTTTTAAATGCATTGAAAACAGAAAATAGCATCCAACAGTAGTGTGGGGATAAACTGATATTTCAAGTATTATGTCTATAACATCACTTTTGTAGGGTTAACGAGAGAGGATGAAATATTTGTTAAGAAGATTCTGTGATTCATAGATGCATTACAGACTATCTGGAAAGAAAAGTAAAGCAATGAGAAGTTTGGGGAAATGGATTATAAATCTAGTTCAGAAAGAAAGATTAAAAATCAGTCAAAAAGAATTTATTCAGAATAAAATCAGAGATTTAGTGTTGGAAGAGACTTAGAGGTCATCAATCCATAACCTTTCCCTTCCTCATTTTACAAAGAAGGAAACTAAGTCCCAAGAATCATAACTGGCTTGCCTGGTAGGGTGGGATTTGAACCCATGTCTTCTGATTCCCTACTTCATTCAAAGGTACCATGTTAAATACTTGGGACACAAATACATGAAAAAAATAATCCCTGCTGTCAATAAACTTGCATTCTACTGAGAGAATAAAACATATTTAGAAATACATGTGATCTGTAGCCTAAGGCCCCTAAAGACTTGATTCACACAAATGAGATCAGACCTTTTGGGCTGATCCACAAACTTTATTTTCTTTATATTATCACTTCCATCACCTGGAGTTGCTCCAGGAAAAATCTCCAAATACACTCATGGTATATAGTTCATGTTGAGTTTTTCCCAAATATAGTAATAGTAGCCAGTTCCTATACAAATTTTAAACGTGGAAAATACCAATATTGTATAGGACAGTTTTTCTTTCATTTTTCAACCCACAGAAACCATATAAGATGCAAAGGATTCATCATATTCCATACACATCACATAAAGCAATCAGTCAGCTCATCAGCTCTCCTTAGAAGGAAATTCAATGTGGAGATGCCATTTGAAGCAATGCTTTGAAATTCCGATGACTCTCAGAATCCTTTACAATCTTTTTTAGATTCCTGCACTTTGGAATGTCAGCACAAACAGTTCAAGGCAAACAGTATTCATGTGGCTCTACCTTCAAGAGAGCAGAATGGGGACTTAGATCTAGCTTCCAGTCTAGTCTGAAACCTCAGTTGAATAAACAGAGCGGAAATCCAGGACCAAAGAGGAGTAGTCACTATTAATCTGAATTTGCAGTTTCCTGCTGGCTGATAGTGACTGAATCCATAAAATCTCTACTGGAACTTTCATTAGGAACAAACCCTGGGAGTTTTGCTCCAGCCCAAAACTGAGGCAAGAAAGCAGACTAAAAGGACAATGAGATCACACCATTTGGAAACAATAAGATCCCAGCCTGAGTTGTTGAAAATTCTGGAATAGTACAACACTCAATACCCCCAAGAAGATAGAACTCAAGAGGACAAAAAGCTTAGTATAACCATTTCTCTCACAGAGAGTGTGGCCTTAACATAAAGTCCAAAGTCAGAGAGTAGTTTGGAATAATGAACAGGGAAAGAAAAGAAAAAGAAAACTACCATAAAAAGCCTAAAACACAAACCCAGAAGAGAATGGCTCCAAACACACAATAAATAAAAATTCCAAACTATTGCCAAGGTCTGTCAATTTTACCTTGACAATATCCCTCAGATATGCCTTCTCCTCTCCTCTGGAGCTGCCACCCCTGTAGCACAGGATTTCATCACCTCATGCTTGGATTATTACAATTGCCTGTAGTGGGTCTGCCTGCCTCAAGTTTCTCCCCATTCCTAGGATAGGAAAATGAATCAGAAGCCAGAATTCAAAAATATGTTGTTTATAATAAACATACTTGAAACAGAAAGATGTATACAGAGATAAAAATAAGGAACTGAAGAAGACTCTATTATACTTCAGATGAATTGGGAGAAAAAGGCCAAGAACAATTAATATTTCTCCAGTTATGTAGATGTTGGGTTTCTTTTGGTAGAAGCATTTTATAATTGCCTTCATATAGTTTTTGATTATGGGTTGGAAGTTAGATTCCTGAATATTTTTAGTCTGAATTTACATTAAATGGATTTTCTTTATATCTTCCTTCTGGATTCTGTTGGTAATAACCAGAAATGCCAATGGTTTATGTAGATTTAATTTATAACCTTCAAAATTTACTTATTCAGTATCATAACAATGAAACTACCAAAGGGTTATTTTATAAAATTAGAAAAATAATAATGTTCATCTTGAGGAACAAAAGAACAAAAATGTCAAGGGAATTAATAAAAAAAAAGTGGGAAAGAAGGTCTAACAGTACCTGATTTCAAATTTTCTTATAAAGATTTATTCACCAAAACAATCTGATACTGGGTTAAGAAATATTAGGATAGTGTACAATAAGCTCAAAGATTCTAGTTATTTGGGGCAAGAATTTACTGTAGACATAAACAAACAAAACTAGAAAACAATCTAGCAGAACTAATTACAAAAAAAAAACACCTCACACTGTACAAGATAAGCTCCAAATGTGTAGCTAATTAAGACACAAAGAGTGTCATCATAAGCAAATTAATAGAACATAGAAGAAATTACCTGTCTGATCTATGGATAGAGAAAGATTTCATGAGCAACTAAGTAATATAGGAGTCCATAGGAGGTAAAATGGATGATTTTAAACATAATTAAAAGTATTTTTCACAAACAAAAGTAATGAGCTAAAATTAAAAGATAAATAGGAAATGGGGAGATCTTTGTACCAAGTTTTTCTAATTAAGAACTCATTTCTTACATATGGATTAAATTGAATCAAATTTATAGAAGGTATTCCCCAACTGATAAATGATCAAATGATATGGCTGGCAATTTTCAGGGGGATCTGTAATTTACTGGCCCTTGAGTTAGAACATTAGACCAAATAGAAAAAAATTTTAACTGAATGAAGATAAATGTAAACTTTCACAAATAAAAGATAGGGAAGGAGCTAGACAATATTTTGCCTGATTCCTCTTGTCCAATTACATAATTTTGACTATTATAAATATACCAAATAAAAATAAAGGAAATATGAAAAAGATGCTAGCTACATCCAGAAAAAGAACTGATAAAAGAAAGTACAGAATAATTTAATAGATACATACCTAATGTATGTATCTAATGATAGCAATCTCTAGGGTGAGGGAAGAAAAAAAAGAACAAAAAAAATGGAGGGAATAAAATGTTGTACGTGGTCAGTTTGCAGTTTCATGCGCAATCATTTTTTTATTTAACTGTGTTATGGAAATGTTTGTTTTGTTCCATGAATTAAAAATAAATCTTAAAAAATACTTTGCCTGAAAAAGATCCAGGAGTATTGATATAGTGTAAACTCCATGTATGTAAAGAATGTGATATGATAGCCAAAGAAGCTCATTGAATCTTAGGTTACACTAAAAGAGGCATAATTGTCCTGCTGTCATCAGTTACAAAAGGTAAAATCAGACTTGACATACTACCAATTAGATATTTCCCAAAGACTGTTTTGGGGAGTGGTCAATTCCCCTTCTTAGGAGTATTTTGAGCAGAAACAGTCAGTTATGTTTTAGAAGGGTTTCTTGGGGGCAGCTAGGTGGTGCAGTGGATAGAGCACTGGCCTTGGAGTCAGGAGTGCCTGGGTTCAAATCCAGTCTCAGACACTTAATAATTACCTAGCTGTGTGGCCTTGGGCAAGCCACTTAACCCCATTTGCCTTGCAAAAACTTTTAAAAAAGGGTTTCTTATTCACATATGGTGTGACTTCAATAATCCTTCCATCTTTTATAAAACTATGATTCTTTGACTTCATGTATGGATTAGAATAACTAATAATAATTAACATTTATTTAGTACTTAATGATGTGCCAGGCACTGTGCTAAGTGCTTGTAAATTATTATTTCATTTGATCCTCATCAGAACTAGGAGATAGATGCTATCATTATTCCTATTTTGCAAATAAGGAAACTAAGGGCAGAGGTTAAGTAATTTACCTAGAGGTCAAATAAGCTATTAAGCATTTGAGGTCAAATTCAAATTCAAGTCTTCCTGACTCTAGGTCCTACACTGTGCCACAAGGCTGCCCAGAAAGAATATTAAACCTACAGGAGTGTAACATTTTTCTTTCAAGCTAAACAATGCTACTCTTTCATAAAAGAAAGTGCAGACAAAAGTCTATACATACAAGATGTACAATTGTTCTGCCTTGTCAGACAAAAGCACAGGGAAAGAATCTCTAGCAACAGAGGGAGAGAATTAATAGCCAGGGGTGACTTAGTAAGTGACATTTTAAGCTCAGGATTAGAAAGCTTCTTTCCAAGTAGTCAAACTTAATGACAATTCTATTTGACAAATATACTCCATTAAGCTGCACCCAGAAGGGAGTGTCCATGTGACAAGATCACAGATCCATCAATAAAGACCCTGCAAGGGCCCTTGAAGCATGTTTGCCACACAAGGATCTTCAAGGGTGATAAGGGGGTTATAAATGTACACTAATAAGTATAACATAAAGATTTGCTGTTGTTTGTTTTGTATTTTTTCTGAACATATGCCTTCATTGGTATAGGAAGCTTTCAGAGAGGAATTTCTACCAATGTATGTAGTCCCCTTATCTGCATCTTTAGACAATTACCAGGAGGCACTGAAAGTTTAAATGTCCAAAGCCACACCAAGATTTTATGGTAGAGGCAATACTTTAATCCAGACTTCCTTCTTCCAGTACACTGTGCCACACTGCCTCTCATAAGGCATTAGCAGCTCTGATTTGGGTAGAGCTTTAATATTTATTCTAGGTGGGAAGAAAGGGGGGGAAGGGTAGTCTGAGTTTAAATTTGACCTCAGACACTTGATATTAGCTGTGTGACCCAGGACAAGTCATCTAACCTCATTTCCTTGCGAAAAAAAATTAGAAAGAGATTTACTCACAGAAACCTTGTAAAGTTAGGTATTGCATAAACTATCATTCCTATTTTATAGATAAGGAAACAAGTAAAAGGTCATATTTGGGATCACATAGCTAGTAAAAATATAAGGTAAGATTTTTTATTTACTTTTTTTTATTTATGTATACATTACTAAAATAGTCTTGCTGTAAGAGTAAACATAATCCCCCTCCCCCCACAAAAATAAAAAAATATCAGGAGAAATAAAATAAGAGAAAAAAATCTGCTTCAGTCTGTGTTCCGATACCATCAGCTGTCTCTGTGGTGGATCATATTCTTTATCATAAGTCCATTAGAGAAGTTAGTTCCATAGTTGATGCTGCTGATTGTAATTTCCTCCATCCACTTCTCCCCACTACCAATTATTATATTTTCTCTCTCCTTTCACTCTGTCCCTCTTCTAAAATGTGCTATGGGGCAGCCAAGTGGCATAGTGGACAGAGCACTGGCCCTGGGACCAAGAGACCTCAAGCCAACATCATACCCAAGAGACCCAGCACCCACCCATCCCCGTGGTCCTGGACAGACCACCCAGTCCCACCACCTTGCAAAAAAGTAAAAAAGAAAATGTATTATATCTAACTATCCTCTCCCATGATCTACACTCTCCTCCCTTCCCTGTCCCCTTTCTCCCATTCCTTTCTCTCCTTTTTCTTCTAGACTTCTATTAAGTATATATGCTGTTTCCTTTCTAAGTCATTTCCAATGAGAATGAAGCTCCCTCATTCCCCCTCACCTTCCCCCTTCATACCATTTCAAAAGCTATTTCTTGATTCTTTTACATGAAATATCTTAGTCTATTCTACCTCTCCTTTTCTTTCACATAGTACATTTCCTTTTCACCCACTAACTCCATTTTAAAAATATATTATACCTTCAAAACTGGCTCTCTCCTATGTCTCGACTATAAAAGTTCTTTCCAACTTCTCTAATAAATGAGAAGGTTCATATGAGTATTATCAGGAATACACACAGTTCATGATTTAGTCCCTCATAATTTACCTAAGTCTTGTACTTGAGGATCAAACTTTCTGTTCAGCTCTGGTTGTTTCAACAGGAACATTTAAAATTGCCCTGTTTCGTTGAAAGTCCATCTTTTCCCCTGGAAGAGGATGTTCAGTTTTGCTGGGTAGTTTGATTTTTGGTTGCATTTCAAACTCTTTTGCCTTCCAGAATATTATATTCCAAGTCCTACAAGCCCTTAATGTGGATGCTGCTAAGTCCTGGATAATCCTTATTGCAGTACCACAATATTTGAATTGTTTTTTTTCTAGCTCCTTATAGTATTTTCTCTTTGACTTAGGAGTTCTGGAAATTGGCTATAATATTCCTGGGGGTTATTTTTTTGGATCTCTTTCCAGGGGAGATGGGTGGATTCTCTCAATGTCTATTTTGCTCTCTTGCTTCTAGTGTATCAGGGCAATTTTACTGCAGAAATTTTTTAAAAATGACGGCTCTTTTCCTGATCATGGCTTTCAGGTAGCCCGATAATATTTAAATTATCTCTCTGGATCTGTTTTCCAGATTTGTTGTTTTTTCAATAAGATAGTTCACAGTTTTTTCTAGTTTCTCATTCTTTTGATACTGTTTTATTGTGTCTTGATTCCTCACAAAGTCATCAGCTTCCTTTAGCTCCATTCTACATTTGAAGGATTTGTTTTCTTTAGAGAGCTTTCTTATCACCTTTTGCATCTGGCCAAGTCTGCTTTTTAAGGTATTTTTCTCATTAACTTTTTGAACTGTATTTTTCCATTTGACCTAGTTTTTAGTATGTTATTTTCTTCACCATTTTTTTTGGTTCTCCTTGAGTAAGCTGTTGACTTAGTTTTCATTGTTTTTCCTGCATCTCCCCCATTTCTCTTCCCAATTTTTCCTCTACCTCCCTCATTTGATTTTCAAATTCTTTTTTGAGCTCTGAAATACCCTGAGACCAACTTCTATATTTCTTAGAGGCTTTAGATGCAGAAACTGGAACTTTCTCATCTTCTGATTGTGTGTTTTGATCCTACATGAGACCAAAGTAATTGCCTAGGGTTAGGTTCCTTTTTTTCTATTTACTCATTTCCCCAGCCTGGTTTGGGGGTGCTTTCTGAACTTTTGAGACCCCACACAAGGACCTCAGTATGTGAGGCTCTCCTGCCTGTGCTCTGCTCTGTGGATGGCAATGGGGGGCTCCCAGAATGCCACCAGGGTCTTAATACGAACAAAGCAGAAAAGTCCTGCCCCAGGGCCAGAGAGACTTCACCGTCTTCCCTGTCCCCTTACCTTCTGTGGGCTGAGCACTCTGGTCACAATTGCTCATTGCCAGGTGGCTCTGTGTGCCTGCATCCATTTCCTGGGATCTGGACTTCTTTGAGGGCCATAGCTATGCTGATGGCCACAGCTGTGCTGAAGGTGCTAGCTCCCACTCACTCTGGCAGAGGTTTCCCTGCTGATCTTTGAAGTCATGCTTGGTGTTACCTGGGTTACCAGGTCGGGAAAATGCTCCTGATGGCAAGAGCTGGCACTCCCCGTGACCTAGGCATCTAGGTGCCCAGCAGGCTGTTCTGGGAAGACTGGAGCCCCTTCGCTCAGGTGTGATAATCCTGGTTGTGCTGCCCCCTTCCATCCCCATGGAACAGAGTTTTCCCACAATTTTCCAGGCTACCTTGAGCTGAAGAATTGCCTCACTGGATCTTGCTGTGGGTTCTGTCTCTCAAAAATTCAGTTAGGGCCATAATTTTAAGGTTTTTGGAATATTTTTGAGAGAGCTCCTATGAAAGGCTCCAGTCTTAAGATTTCCTGGCTTCAAACCCAGCACCCTTTCCACTCCATTTTATAGATTATGAAAGAGCAAGAAATTGATCCAGATAAAGTACTGTGAGAAAATATAAAATGTAAGTGGATGTTTTAAGTTAACGCAGTCCCACCAAAAATGGGTCTTGAAGGAAAAAAAGGATTTTATTAGGCAGAGATGTAGAAAGAGGATGTTCCAGCCTGAACAAATGTAGAAAAGTTAAGGGAGTAGAGGATCAAATCATGGAAGAGTTGGTAAACTAGTTCAGTGCTCAAGAGCACAAATCAATAAAGGAATGTAGCACAAAATAAGGCTGAAAAGGTCAATTGGAGTCATGTGTATAGGATGTCAAATTCCAGGCTAAGAGTCTTATTTTTTTATCCTATTAAATCTGAAAAGGTAAATTGGAGCCAGATCATGGAGAAACTTATGTTTTTATCCGAAGATTCGATTGTATGATTTGAATATATTGCCAATAAGCATCACTAATGGATTTTTCCCCTTTATAAATCTCCAAGTACTCCAATATGTAAAACAATTAAAACCTGGATTTTACTATGAGCTAACAAAGTCCATCCACCCTGAGGTGTTACAGTAATCAATTATATGACTTACTGACTTTAAGATTATTTTCTAAATTGGTTTCAATATGTAGAGAGAAACTGAAGTCACTAACCAAGGCTCCACTAGATGAATCTTTTCCAAGTTCAAGGTACCCTGTGGGTCTGCATCTACAAAAACCACAACTTACAAGTCCCTACCAATGGAGTTAGAGGACATGTTCAATCCAAATGAAATACATTTAATGATGTAATGGGTATAAGGGATGTCTGTACCCCTCTCTATTGTCTCTCAAATGGCCATGTAAATTCCCTGTTCTCCTCTCTCTCTCTCTCTCTCTCTCTCTCTCTCTCTCTCTCTTCTTTTTTTTTTTTTTGCTTTTTTTTAGGTTTTTTGCAAGGCAAATGGGGTTAAGTGGCTTGCCCAGGGCCATACAGCTAGGTAATTATTAAGTGTCTGAGGCCAGATCTGAACCCAGGTACTCCTGACTCCAGGGCCAGTGCTCTTTTCACTGTGCCACCTAGACACCCCTCTCTCTCTCTCACTCTCTCTCTCTCTCTCTCTTTCTATCGCTCGCTCTCTCGCTCTCTTGCTCTCTCACTCTCTCGCTCTCTGGCTCTCTCGCTCTCTTGCTCTCACTCTCACTCTCTCTCTTTCTCTTTCTATCATTGTCTGTATTCTCTGTCTTTCCCTCTGTCTCTATCTTTCTTTTTCCCTCCCTCTCAATTGACTAACTCACTCCAACCTCACCCTGGAAGTTCTAGGTTCTCAGAGAAGGATCATCACCATGCAATTACATTGCATTTTTCTCACTGCTCTAGGAATGAATATTTCCCCCTATTAACCAAAGTATCTCTTAAGCTCTCACTAATATATTTCCATTTACTCAAAGCAGTCACAATTAGGATACTTTTAAAATCTTAAACTTGTCTTAGCAATAAGCAAAAGAAATAATAATATAATAGGTATACATATATCAAAGTAAATGAAGAAAATATATATTTTACATTTCAACCTGGTCCCATTCTCCCAAAAGTGCTCTCAGTCTTTGTATAAAAGTGTGGGTACACATTTTTGGAAATCTAGCAGGAAAGCATGTGAATAGGAAAAAAACCACATTTCAGGTAACTCATAAATTTGACTTCAGATTTTGATGTCTTTGATCCATTCAAGAACATCTGCACCACACAAAGTCATTTCTCCACTAATTTTGCATCTGCAGATCCTCATTGCTCTCCAGCTGGGCAATTCTCTTCTATTCTCAACTTATTATAGCATTTATATGTTCTTCCAATTTTCAATCATCCTTAAAGTAGCATAAGAAAAGCATTACCTCCTAATTTGGTTACAGTTTCTTTTAAGCCATAGAAGTGAATACTAGCTATTTCTGGGCACTAGAATCCCAACCAATTATTTACTCAACAGGGTCAGCTAGGTGGTGCAGTGGGTAAAGCTCTGATGCCTGGGAGTCAGGAGGACGTGAGTTCAAATTCAGCCTCAGACACTTGACTCTACCTGGGTGACCTTGAGCAAGTTGCTTAACCCTGATTGCCTCCCATTCAGGACTAGCTCCAGTCATCCTAATCTATATCTGGCCACTGGATCCAGGTGGCTCTGGAGAAGAAAGTGAGGCTGGTGACTTAAATCTAATTCATGTGTTTCTCATGGCATCACCTCCCTGATATCTTCAAAAAATGAAAGACAAACATTATGTTGAATCATTCAAGTAAATTAATAAAATGGTATTCATAGCAACGGGGTCAGGTTAACTCTCTGAGGAAAGCACACAAACCTATCCACCTTTTCATTCACCATGATTCTACTCATTGAATTAAATCTCAGCATCTCTTCACATACAGCAAAAGAGCCACCAAACATTTCTCCCTTTCTTTTTTCCCCATCAAGCCACAGGAGGGAGTAAAGAACAACAGATACATCCTATTAAGGTCTAGGGCTCTAGATGGAAATAGCAATTAATAGCTAACTTCTAATGGGTTCAAATCTTTATTCATGCATCAGGAACCTTCTCGCTGAAACCTTTTTATGGCTTCCCCCCACCATCCCTGAGAGTTTCCAAAATACTTTCTTTTTAGCCCTCTTTGGATTTTCCTTTCTGCAGTCTTGACCACACTAAGCACCCCCCCCCAATTAATCAGTAATTTATCAATCACTTATGAAGTAAAAACCCACTAAATTTATTCCACAAGATTAAGGATCTTTATAAAATCATCTTTGGTTTCCAAATAATTGTGACTTTTTATTTATTGAGCTTTGCTTGTAAAGTCTTAAAACTGTGGCATGCAAATGAGTAGAGAGAGATCATAATACCCAGCAGCTTTGTTCTGAAAACATTCTTCCATTTCAGTCCTCTGATCTTGAAACTGTTTCTTCATAATCACATTTT
The DNA here is from genome assembly GCF_037893015.1 of Macrotis lagotis. NCBI lineage: Eukaryota > Metazoa > Chordata > Mammalia > Peramelemorphia > Peramelidae > Macrotis > Macrotis lagotis. The sequence continues at coordinate 514,032,155 of NC_133666.1, read as the reverse complement.
TATTGTTTTTCTAAAAATGAAAATTATTTCACTGCCTCTTTAAACCATTATTGAACTATTCTCATAGAGTTGAAGCATCTGTTTTGCTGTATATGAAGAGATGTTAAAGATGTATTTTGTTGAAGCATAATCATGCTAAATGAAGAGGTGGATAGGTCATCATTTGAGCCTTTATAGTCTCTGCTCATTTTCTGTCCCAAATTGCTCAGATTTCACCTAAAAACTTTTTAGCAGACATACTTTAGCAATTTTTATTAAACCTATCTTTTTTCTCCTCCTTTAATTCATCAACCTATTTGTACATGAATGTACTTTATATCTTTTGCCAATTAATTTAACCTTTTTCTTAATACAAAAATACTTTTCTCTGCCCTTTCATCCTTAAACCTCTATGAAAGGTCTATACCTTAAAGAGACAGTAACTTATAATGAAATAGAATGGCAAGAAGAGTAACAATAAAATGTTTCTCCCATAAAAATGGAACATGCTCTCCCACAAACACACACACACACACACTTTAAGTGAATCTGTATTTGGGATGTATGTAGAAAGGACATGCAACCATACTATACCTGTGAAGTATACATGTATTGAAAAAATGTAGCCAGAACATAGAACAAATACCACCAATGCGGTAGTGCCACAAAGTGGTCTCATTGCATTGATCCTGTTGGGTTTGACTCCCATTGGTGTCCCATGATACATGGTTTCTGATAGCATATGATCTCTATCAGGTATTGTTCCCAGCTGGAATTGTAAGTTTGCTTCTCTATGCTAATTCTTGTGGCCTAGGAGTTGCCAAGTGCTGCTCTACTTATCATAAAGTTGTAAAACTTCCTTTCTAGTTTCAGTTTCTAGATTCAGTTGAACTCCTATTTTTGTTCTTGTTTGTGTTTCTGTTCTTTTGCTTTTGCAAGGCAATCAGGTTAAGTGACTTGCCCAAGGTCACACAACTAAGTAAATATTAAGTATCTGAGGCCAGATTTGAACTGCATGAAGGTACTCTATCCATGAGCCACCTAGTTACCCCAACTGAACCCCTTAGTTGGATATTATCTCTTCCCCACAGGGTGCCCAGTATATTGTAGGCACTTGATAAATTCTTGGTTAATTAACTGTTATAGCTCTTTCTAAAAGCACAAAGGGGTTTTTTTTTTCCTCCTACGGATACTAAAGAAAGGTTAAAATTCTAAAATAGCTAGTCATGGCACTAGAGGGAAAATCCCTTCCTAGTTTAATTTGTTTTTTTCCCCATAAGGAAGTATGTTCCTTAGAACCCAGTCTAAAAGAACTTTATAAATAGAGATTCCTTACCCAGGCACCAAACTCTGAAATACTAACAAAAGTTTTCCTCAAATAATCACTGCCATCAAGCTTAAATCTATTTCACCTGTTTTCTTGGTCACTAAGGGCTGTGTCTCTGTCTTAACTCCAACTTTTGAATAGGGGTAGAAATTTCTATTATTCCCCTCAAAAAAATTTAATTTCCCATCACCAAAGTAAACTTAGTCAACCTCTTTTAGAGACCTTAGAACTGTTAAGGGCACTTAATGTTTGGATTTTTAATTTTCAATTCCAAACTTTTTTATTCTTCCAGATGTCTTGATAGTATGTGAATAGCAATGGAATATATGGGTCTTCTATAAATTATCCCCTGTACTATATGCCTAGCTTGCTTTCTTTTCCAGTCATTCTTCTCCCTGATGACATTGTTTATATATGTTTCTGTGCATCCTTTTATTAGTATTATGATGCTAACTATCTATACATATCATTTGGTTTTCTATCATCCTTTGGGTGACTTACAACATTAATTCTTTGGTGACTTGGCATGAAGCAAAACAGAATCATGAGAATATTACCATCAGAAAAAAAAAGCCTATGTTCAGGGAGAAACTTGGTGTCACAAAAAGAATTTCTCAAGTGCAATCTATACCATTTTGCTTTTCTTATTCAACTCTGAACCCAGTTGAAATGTCTAAGTCATATGTACTGATAGATTGGTTCTATCTGTTGTTCCTACAAGAGCATATTTCAGTAGTCATATTTCATCCATGTGATTTTTCCTTTGTGGATAACTCATTACTATGGATCTGATTTAGGGCACTCTTCAGTGTTCTTGGGTTTGATGCAATCAGCAGAATGTTTAAAAACAGGAAGTGGTCACTTCCTACAGAGAATCCTTCTTTATGGTGGGCATCATCTTTCAGGAAAATGACATAATTTTCTCTGATTTGTACCTTGCTTAATCTTATTATTATTAATATGGATATCATAAAAAGGTATTTATGTTATATCTTTCAAGAAATTTTGTATGATTTCACATAAGTATGACAGAAACTTTTTGGAGGATAACTTTTTTTTTAGGTTTTTTTGCAAGGCAAATGGGGTTAAGTGGCTTGCCCAAGGCCACACAGCTAGGTAATTATTAAGTGTCTGAGGCCGAATTTGAACCCAGGTACTCCTGACTCCAAGGCCAGTGCTTTATCCACTATGCCACCTAGCCACCCCTTGGAGGATAACTTTTGATAGAATATTACTATATAACTGTCAAGATGAAATAGTTACTTTCCCCAAATCTCAGAAACCCAAAAACCTCATAAAAAGAAACTATGCTAAAAAGTAATTACTACTAAATACCCAAGATTAAAAAAAAAGACAAAGAAGAATCTCTGTAAAATAAAAATTTCAAGATATAACAATTTAGTACTTGGATTTCTCACTCAGGATCCCTATTGCCAATCAATTCATGCTCCTTGCTCACACAGAATACAACCTTGTAATCAGGGACTGGTAGCAGAGATTCAGAGTCCACAGCACTGACCCAGCCTGAAATGCCACCACCATCACTCTTCCACCTTGACAGATGCATAAGAAGCAGTAGCAATAAAACCTGTCAAGTCACATAAAATAAAGGCACAGTGATTCAAAAAGGGAAGTGTTTTTTCTATTCTGCAGGTAGAGCCAAGATGATCGAGTAAAGGCAGTGATGCACCTGAGTTCTCCCCAGACCCTTCCAAAATGCCTTAAAACAAATTCTAGAGTGGAAAAACCTACAAAATGACACAGTGAAACAATTTTCCAGCTAAATGCAACTTAGAAGGTCAGCAGGAAAGGTCTGTTGCCATAGGGTAAGAATGAAGATTAGTCCAGCACAAGTCACTGGTGGTGACTAAGCCCACAGATAATAGGTTAGACAATGGTTTAAAAGGAGATTACAGGGGTCCCTTTGCTGATACTGGGCAAGTAGGACACTAACACAACAGAGTTTTTGGCTGCTGGGGAGCAGAGACTCTAGTCACAGCTCCAGGGTAGACAGGATATGCAAACTAGTGTACAGTACAGGAGAGCAGTGATCACACCTGTCCCTAGATCATACCACCTTGGAAGAACCAAAAAATTTATAGGCCCCCAGAATTGCTTCTGAAAACAGCTGCACAAAAACCTAAAGCTGGAACAGAGGCCCCTTTTAGTGCAGAGTTAAAATTCAAGAAATAGACTGAAAAATGAGCAAACATCAAAAAAGAACATGGCTATAGAAAGTTACTATGATGACAGATCAAAACACGAACTCAGAAAAAAGCAACAAAGTTAAAAATCCTCTATCCAAAGCCTCAAAGAAAAATATGAATTGATCATGGAAGAACTCAAAAAGAATTTTGAACATCAAGATAGAGAGGTAGTGGGAAAATTGGGAATATAAATGAAAATGATACAAGAAAATCGTGAAAAAGTGTCAACAGCTCAAAAAAAATTACTGAAGAGAACAATACCTTAAAAAATACAGTAGGTCTGCTGGTCAAAAAGAAGCATAAAAATCTGGTAATGAGAAGAATACCTTGAGCAGCAGAATTGGCCAAATGGAAAAAGAAGTCCAAAAATCCAACGGAAAAAAGTAGAATTGACCAAATGGAAAAGGAGATATAAAAACTCAATGGAGAAAATAATTCCTTAAAAGTTAGAATGGGGTGGGGGGATAGGTGGTGCAGTGGATAGAGCACCGGCCATGGAGTCAGAAGTACCTGAGTTCAAATCCAGCCTCAGACACTTAATAATTAATCTAGCTGTGTGGCCTTGGGCAAGCCACTTAACCCCGTTTGCCTTTCAAAAAACAAAAAACTAAAAAAAAAAGTTAGAATTGGGCAAGTCGAAGACAGCAACTTTAAGAGATATCAAGAAACAAATTTTAAAAAGTAAAAAAAAAATTTTAAATATAAGAAAATATGAAATATATCATTGGGAAAACAACTGACCTAGGAAATATATCTGAAAAGGGTAATTTGAAAATTATTGGACTGTCTGAAAATCATGATATAACAAAAAACCCTAGACAGCATCTTTCAAGAAATTATCAAGGAAAACTGATCTGATCTTCTAGAAACAAAGGATAAAATGGAAATATAAAGAATACACTGAGGGGCAACTAGGTGGCACAGTGAAGAATACCAGCCCAAGAAGCAGGAGGATCTGAGTTCAAATCCAACCTCAGACACTTCATAAATACCTAGCTGTGTGACCCTGGGCAAGTCACTTAACCTCATTGCCTTGCAAAAAAACAAATAAATAATAGAAATGACAAGCAGGATACTCTCAGGAAAAAAAAAATTGGAATGACTAGACTACTGGCCAAGATGGCAGGGAGAAGACAGGCACTGTGATAAGTGCTCCTCTTTCCCCTCAAAAACAACATGAGAGAAACAGAAATTCAATCAACAAAACCCAGAAAGAGAAGCTAGGAGAACATGTATCAACAAGATCTGTCTCAGGGGACCATGGGTGAACCAGAAGACAAGGGCAGAGGATCAGTGCAGGGACAGAAGCTGGGGGAAGACAGAGGGTCAGACTCAGCTGTAAAATCTTCAGTGAGTTGCAGGTGCAAGATCCAACTGTAGCTGAAGAGTCTTTGACAGGGGAGAGGAACTACAGGAGGGTGAGTTACAGTACAAAGTCTAAGGGCATGCCTGGAGAACAACCAGCTGGGCTGGGACCTGAGCCCCATACTTTCAGCAGAGCCCTTTGCCCAGAACAAACAATAAACAACCCCCCACCCCCTCAGGGTAACAGAGTTCATTCAACTGAAAGAGATTAACTCCCACCCCCAGGGCCCAGCCCAGTGTTCAAGGTCAACTCAGACCCTGCTGCTGAGGACCTCAAACACTGCAAAGAAAGCAACCTTCCTCTCTACTGGCTGGCCCTTGGAATTATTAAGCCAAGTAAACAAAGCCTCTAGGATCTTCAAAAGCAAACCTCTGAGAGCCACCCCCCCCCAATAAGATCCTAGAAAGTGAAAAAAGGCCAGAGAAAATGGAGGCCATAGAGAAAGACTTAGAAAAGACAGATTCTAACCCAGAGGGATCTAGCACTGCTGAGGAGAATACGAATTGGTCTTCAGCCCAGAAAGATTTCTTTGAAGAAATCAGGAAGGAGTTTAAAAATCAATTGGGGGGTGGCTAGGTGGTGTAGTCGGGGCAGCTAGGTGGCGTAGTGGATAAAGCTTGGAGTCAGGAGTACCTGAGTTCAAATCTGGTCTCAGGCACTTAATAATTACCTAGCTGTGTGGCCTTGGGCAAGCCACTTAACCCCATTTGCCTTGCAAAAACCTAAAAAAAAATCAATTGGGAAAATTGGGAAAAGAAACTCAAGGGAAAATTAACACTTTGCAAAAGAAAATTAGTATCTCACAACAAGAAAACAAATCCTTGGAAAATACAATTGGAAAATACAAAATGAGACTCTCAAATCTTCAATTGGGCAAATGCAAAAAGAAAATGATTCTCTCAAAGCTACACTTGGGCAAATGTAAAACTCCTTCAAAATTAGAATTGACCAATAGGAAAAGGAGTTGCAAAAGGTAAACGAAGAAAATTATTCTCTAAAAAAAAAGATTGGAATCTGTGGAAACTAATAACTTCATGAGACACCATGATTCTGCTAAACAAAACCAAAAGATCGAAAAAATAGAAGAAAATGTAAAATACCTTGTCAGCAAAACCATTGACCTTGAGAACAGATCAAGACAGGAGAACCTGAGAATTATCGGCCTTCCTGAAAACATTGAAGAGAAAAAAAAAAAAGCCTGGACTTAATATTACAGGATTTGTGATGTAAAATTGCCCTGATATCATGGAACCAGGGGACAAAATAGTTACTGAAAGAATACATTGGTCACCTCTGGAAAAGAGATCCTAAAATGAAAAAACCAAGGAATGTTGTGGCCAAATTCCACAACTATCAGATAAAAGAAAAAATTCTGCAAGCTGCCAGAAAGAAAAAATTTGAATACCAAGGAGCCACAGTAAATATTAAACAGAACCTGGCCACAGCAACATTAAGGGATCGAAGGGGCTGGAATGAGATATTCCAAAGAGCAAAAGAGCTTGGAATGCAGCCAAGAATCTACTACCTGGCAAAGTTGAGCCTTCTCTTCCAGGGGAAAAGATGGATATTTAATGAAATAGGAGACTTCCAAGATTTCATGATGAAAGACCAGAGCTAAATAGAAAATTTGGACATCAAACAGGAGGCTCAAGAGACGCATGAAAAGGTAAAAAAAAACTGCTATCCAATAAGATGAAACTTGGAAGAGTCTCATAACTCTTGAGAATTGTAACTCCATTAGAGAGAATATACATAGGCAGAAGTGATGGACACATAATTTTTCTGTGACTCAGAATGATTTAAAAATAATAACTCCTTAAAAGGGGGGGGGCAGTAAGGAGAAGTGAGGTTGGAGAGACACTGAATGGGGTAAATCTCATTACATCAAGGCATACAAAAGACTTATTGTAATTGAGGTGAAGAAGGAAGGAGGTGAGAACCACCTGAATCTTCATCTCATCAGACTTGGTTTAAAGTTAACTTAGACACACTTAGTTAAGAAATTTATCTTACCTTTCAAGCATTAAAAGGGGGAAAGGGGACAGGGGACAGGGAAGAGGAGGAAAAGGGAACTAACAGAAGGAAGGGAAAAAAGGGGGAAATGGAAAGGGGAAAGAAAGGGGAGGGGTGGATATAAGAGGGTAAACACACTGAAGGTGGCAGTATTCAGAAACAAAGCCCTGGGAAAAAGGGGAAAAGGGAAAAATACAAACAGAAGGAAGATAGCATAGAGGGCAGTAAAGATTTAGTAATTTTAATTTTGAATGTGAATGGGCTGAACTCCCTTAAAAATGTAAGCAAATAGCAGAGTGGATTAAAAACCAGAATCCTACAATATGCAGCTTACAAGAAACTCATTTGAAGCAGAGAGAGATACATATAGAGCAAAAGTAAAAGGTTGGAGCAAAATATATTTTGCTTCAGCTGAAGTGAAAAAAAGCATGGGTAGCAATCCTTGTCTCAGAAAAATCAACTGCAAAAATAGCATTAAAAGAGATAAGGAAGAAAACTATATCCTCCTAAAAGATACCATAAACAATAAAGTAATTTCAATACTAAATCTGTATGCATCCAATGGTACAGCATCCAAATTCTTAGAGGAGAAGTTGAAAGAGGTACAGAAAGACATAGACAGCAAAACTCTACTAGTGGGAGACCTCAAACTCCTGCTCTCAGATTTAGATAAATCTAATCATAAAAAACAAGAAGGAAGTTAAGGAGGTAAATAGATTATTAGAAAATCTAGATATGATAGACCTACAGCAGAAATTGAATGGGGATAGAAAGGAATATACTTTATTTTCTGCAGTACATGGCACTTACAAAAAAGTTGACCACGTACTAGGACATAAAAATCTAATGAACAGTTGCAGAAAGGCATAAATAGTGAAAACATCTTTCTCAGATCATAATGCAATAATAATCATATGCAATATTGGGCCAGGGAGATATAGATTCAAAACTAATTGGAAACTAAATAACCTCATTTTAAGGAATGAGTAGATCAAACAACAAATTATAGAAAGAATTAATTATTTTATAGTAGATAATTACAATAATGAAACAATATATCAAAACCTATAGGATACACTCAAGGCAGCTGTCAGGGGATATATTTTATCTTTAAATGCTTATATGGGGGGGCGGGTAGGTGGTGCAGTGGATAGAGCACTGGCCCTGGAGTCAGGAGTACCTGAGTTCAAATCCAGCTTCAGACACTTAATAGTTACTTAGCTGTGTGGCCTTGGGCAAGCCACTTAACCCCATTTGCCTTGCAAAAACCTAAAAAAAATGCTTATGTGAATAAATTAGAGAAAGAAGAAATCAATGAACTAAATATGCAACTAAAAAAATTAGAGAAAGAACAAATTAAAAACCCCCAATTAAATACCAAATTAGAAATTCTAAAAATTAAAGGAGAAATCAATAAAATCAAAAACAAGAAAACTATTGAACTAATAAATAAAACAAAGATCTGGTTTTATGAAAAAACCAATAAAATTGATAAACTTCTGGTCAATTTGATTTAAAAAAGAAAAACCAAATTGCTAGTATCATAAATGAAAAGGATGAACTCACCACCAATGAGGAGGAAATTAAATTAATAATTCAAAATTATTTTGCCCAACTCTATGCCAATAAATTTGATAATCTAAATAAATGGAAAAATATTTACAAAAATATAACTTGCCTAGGTTAAATGAAGAGGAAATTAAATACCTAAATAACACTATTCCAGAAAAAGAAATTCAACAAGCCATTATTGAACTCCCTAAGAAAAAACTCCAGGGTCAGATGGATTCACAAGTGAATTCTATCCAACATTTAAGGAACAACTGCTTCCAATTCTATATAAACTATTTGGAAAAATTGGTGAAGACAGAACTCTGCCTAACTCTTTCTATGACACCAATATTGTGCTGATACCTAAACCAGGAAGAATTAAAACAGAGAAAGAAAATTATAGACCTATCTCCCTGATGAATATAGATGCAAAAATCCTAAATAAAATCTTAGCAAAACAACTATAACAAGTTATCACTAGGATAATACATGATGACCAAGTAGGATTTATCCCAGGAATGTATTAGAAATATTAGGAATATTGGGAAAACTATCTGTATAATTAATTATAACAACCTATCAGAAATTATATGATTATATCAATAGATGCTGAAAAAGCTTTTGACAAAATACAGCACCCATTTCTACTAAAAACACTAGACAGCCTAGAAATAAATGGATTGTTCCTTAGAATAATAAGCCAGACTTCCAGCCAAGATGGCGGAGAGAAGATAGGCACAGTTCTAAAGTCTCCTGATCTCTTCCCCATCTATCACAGGAAACACACCTCTTAAAAGAAATCTGACTCAAAAAACCCCAGAAAGAAAAGCCAAGAGAAAGAACATCTACCTCAGGATTTGTCTCCAGCAGGAGCTGTGGCTGAATTCAGGTGGGTGAGTCTGGACCCAGAGGGAGGATCAGCCCTGATCAACCAGACTAGCAGCTTAATTGGAACCGGGAGTCTGAGGGCCGGAGAGCCGGACCTTCTGGATCAGAGGTGGGACTGGACTGCGGGGGCGTCAGTCTGCGGGGGAGTAGAGGCGCTGGTGTTGGAGCTGTCACCCTGGAGATCCCAGACAGGGCTGGGGGGAGAATTCTGGAGCAGGGGAGCTGTGGACACCATACCTGGGCTCCTCTGGTCTGAGTCCCATTACAACTCAGACTTCTCCCCCAACAAACAAATGCAAACTACTTCTGCCTCAGGCCCAGGTGTGCGAGCAGAAGAACCAGCCCAGCTGAGGAATGACCTCAGACCAGGGTAAAGCCCACCATTGATTGAAGGCAAAAGAATTCAGTACCTCCAACTCCTCCCTTAAAGGAAAAGGAGAGGGCCTCAACCAAGGTCACAGACACTCCAGAGAAAGCAACCAGCCAGAGAAACCACACTCAGTGAGTAAAGACTTTAGCGATCCCAAGCCCCTGTGAACCAGCCCCTCCAAAACTTAGGTCTCAGGAAAATAAAGAAGGGTCAGCAGAAAGGTGGATCCATAGAAAAATTCTTGGAAGGGAAAGACACTAACTCAGAGAGACCTGGAACCTCTGAGGAGAATACAATCTGGTCTTCAGCACAGAAAGACTTCCTTTAAGAAATGAAGAAGGAGTTTAAAAATCAACTAGAAAATTTGGGGGAGACAATTAATACCTTGCAACAAGAAAACAAATCTCTCAGATCTTCAAATGGGCAAATGCAAAAAGAAATTAATTCTCTCAAAACCTCAATTGGTCAAATGTAAAGCTCTTTCAAAAGTAGAATTGACCAATTAGAAAAGGAGTTGCAAAAGGTTAAGGAAGAAAACTTCTCCCCCCAAAAAAGAATGGAGTCTACAGAAACTAATGACTCCATGAGACAGCAAGTCAGTTAAACAAAATCAAAAAATAGAAAAAATAGAAGCAAATGTAAAATACCTCATCAACAAAACCACTGAACTTGAGAATAGATAGAGGAGGGGCAACCTGAAAAGTATAGGACTTCCTGAAAATATTGAAGAGAAAAAAAAAGCCTGGACTTAATATTACAGGATCTAGTGATGGAAAACTGCCCTGATATCATGGAATTGGAGGGCAAAGTAGTTATCAAAAGAGTACATCGATCCCAACCAGAAAAAGATCCTAAAATGAAAACACCAAGGAATGTTGTGGCCAAACTGCAGAACTATCAGATAAAAGAGAAAATCCTGCAAGCAGCCAGAAAGAAAAAATTTAAATATCAAGGAGCCACAGTAAGGATCACGCAGGACCTGGCTGCATAAACTTTAAGGGATCGAAGGGCCTGGAACGAGATATTTCTAAGAGCACAGGAGCTTGGAATGCAGCCAAGAATCTACTTTCCTGCAAAGCTGAGCCTTCTCTTCCAGGGAAAAAGATGGACATTTAACGAAATGGAAGAACTCCAAAAATTTCTGATGAAAATACCAGAGCTAAACAGAAAATTTGGGCATCAAACAGGAGGTTCAAGAGACACATGAAAAGGTTAAAAAGGGGGGGGGGGCAGTAAAAGAAAAAAAATTGCAATCCAGTAAGTTGAAACTGGCTATATCCCAGCATGGGGGTAAAAAAAAAAAAAAAAAAAAAAAAAAAAGATTCTCATAAACCTTGAGAAATGTAACTCTAACAGAGAGAATACACCTAGCAAGAAATGATGGACATTCATGACCTATCCATGAGACTACTATCTAATGGGATGTAACTGGCTTTAACCCCACTTGGGAGAAAGATTCTAATAACTCTCAGGAATTTTGACTCTATTCGATAGAATATACAGAACTAAAAGGAATTGACACTTAGAATTTTCTATGACTTAGATAGAATGATCTAAAAAAAAACACTACTGCCCTAAAAAGGGGGACAGGAAAGAGAAGCGAGGAGGGAGGGGATTGAATGGGGTAAATCTCATTACATTAAGAGGTACAAAAAAACTATGGTAATAGTAGGGAAGAAGGGAGCACAGGAGAAACACCTGAATCTTCTCCTCATCAGACTTGGCTTAAAGTCAACCAACACATACTCAGTTAACTTATAAAACATCTAACCTTTCAAGTATTAAAAGGGGAAAAGGGGAGAGGGGACGGAGAAAGGGAAGGGGAGTGAGGGGAAATAACAAAAGAAAGGGAAGGGAAAAGGGAAAGGGGAAAGAAAGGGGAGGGCGTGATATAGGAGGGCAAACACACTGAAGGGGGTGGTTTTCAGAAAGAAAAGACTGGGGAATATGAATAAAGGGGGGGGAAGGGGGAAAACTACAAACAGAGAGAAGACAGCATGGAGGGCAATAAAGAATTAGTAATCATAACCTTGAATGTGAATGGGATGAACTCTCCCTTAAAATGTAAGCAAATAGCAGAGTAGATTAAAAACCAGAATCCTACAATATGCTGCTTACAAGAAACTCATTTGAAGCAGAGAGATACATATAGAGTAAAGGTAAAAGGCTGGAGCAAAATATATTTTACTTCAACTGAAGTAAAAAAAGCAGGGGTAGCAATCCTTATCTCAGATAAAGCAGGAGCAAAAATAGATAGCGTTAAAGAGATAAGGTAGGAAACTTTATCCTCCTAAAAGGTACCATAAACAATAAAGTCATTTCAATATTGAATATATATGCACCCAGTGGGACAGCAGCCAAATTCTTGGAGGAGAAGCTGAAAGAATTACAGGAAGACATAGACAGCAAAACTCTACTAGTGGGAGACCTCAACCTCCCGCTATCAGATCTAGATAAATCGAATCACAAAACAAACAAGAAAGAAATTAGGAAGGTAAATAGATTGTTAGAAAAATTAGATATGGTAGACTTATGGAGGAAACTGAATGGGGATAGAAAGGAATATACCCTTTTCTCTGCAGTACATGGAACTTATACAAAAATTGACCATGTACTAGGACATAAAAACCTAATGATCAACTGCAGAAAGGCAGAAATAGTGAATACATCTTTCTCAGATCACAATGCAATAAAAGTCATATGCAATACTGGGCCAAGGATATATAGACCCAGAACAAATTGGAAACTGAACAACCTCATTTTAAAAAATGAGTGGACCAAAAAACAAATTATAGAAAGAATTAACCATTTTATCCTAGATAATGATAATAATGAAACAACATACCAAAACCTATGGGATTCATTCAAAGCAACTCTCAGGGAATATATTATAGCTCTAAATGCTTATATGAATACATTGGAGAAAGAAGAAATCAATGAACTAAACATGCAACTGAAAAAATTAGAGAAAGAACAAATCAAAAATCCCCAATTAAGTACCAAATTAGAAATTCTAAAAATTAAAGGAGAAATTAATAAAATTGAAAGCAAAAAACTACTGAATTAATAAATAAAACCAAAAGTTGATATCATGAAAAAAACAATAAAATTGATAAACCTCTGCTCAATTTGATTAAAAAAAGAAAGAAAACCCAAATTGCTATTATCATAAATGAAAAAGGTGAACTTACCACCAATGAGGAGGAAATTAAAATAATAATTTGAAATTATTTTGCCCAACTCTATGCCAATAAATTTGATAATCTAAGTGAAATGGATGAATATTTACAAAAATATAAGTTGCCCAGGTTAAATGAAGAAGAGATTAAATACTAAACAACCCTATCTCAGAAAAAAGAAATTCAACAAGCCATTACTGAACTCCCTTAAAAAAAAACCTCCAGGACCTGATGCATTCACAAGTGAATTCTACCAAACATTTAAGGAACAATTGGTTCCAATCCTATATAAACTCTTTGGAAAAATAGGGAAAGATGGAACTCTGCCTAACTCTTTCTATGAAACCAATATGGTACTGTTACCTAAACCAGGAAGAGTTAAAACAGAGAAAGAAAATTATAGACCTATCTCCCTGATGAATATAGATGCAAAAATCCCAAATAAAATCTTAGCAAAATGATTACAAGTCATCTCTAGGATAATACATTATGATCAAGTAGGATTTATTCCAGGAATGCAGGGCTGGTTCAATATTAGGAAAACTGTTAGTATACTCAATTATATCAACAACAAACCTATCATAAATCATATGATCATATCAATAGATGCTGAAAAAGCTTTTGACAAAATACAGCATCCATTCCTACTAAAAACACTAGAGAGTGTAGGAATAAATGGACTGTTCCTTAAAATAATTAGCAGTATCCTTCTGAAACCATCAACAAGCATTATATCCAATGGGGAGAGGCTAGAGGCATTCCAAATAAGATCAGGGGTGAAACAAGGGTGTCCATTATCACCACTATTATTCAATATGGTATTAGAAATGTTAGCATCAGCAATTAGAGGAGAAAAAGAAATTTAAGGAATTAGAATTGAGAAGGAAGAGACAAAACTCTCACTCTTTGCAAATGACATGATGGTCCACCTAGAGAATCCCAAGAAATCATCTAAAAAACTACTGGAAACAATTAGCAATTTTAGCAAAGTTGCAGGTTATAAAATAAACCCTCATAAATCCTCAACTTTCCTATATATGTCTAGCAAGAAACAGCAGGAAGAGCTAGAAAGAGAAATCCCATTCAAAGTAACCTCAGACCATATAAAATATTTGGGAGTCTATTTGCCAAGACAGACTCAGAATCGTTTTGAAAACAATTATAAAACACTTCTCACACAAATTAAATTAGATTTAAATAACTGGGCAAATATCAACTGCTCATGGATAGGTAGAGCTAATATAATAAAAATGACAATTCTACCAAAGCTAAACTATCTGTTTAGTGCCCTACCAATCAAAATTCCAAAAAATTACTTTAACTAGTTAGAAAAAATTGTAAGTAAATTCATATGGAGAAATAAAAAGTCAAGAATTTCCAGGAGCTTAATGAAAAAAAGTGCAAAAGAAGGTGGCTTAGCCCTACCAGATCTAAAATTATATTATAAAGTGTCAGTCATCAAAACTGTTTGATATTGGCTAAGAAATAAGAGTGGTGGACCAGTGGAATAGACTAGGTGTAAAAGCAGGAGATGATTATAGTAATCTGCTATTTGACAAACCCAAAGAGTCTGGCCATTGGGATAAAAACTCCCTCTTTGATAAAAATTTCTGGGAAAATTGGAAGTTAGTATGAAAGAAACTTAGATTAGACCAACACCTAACACCCTTTACCAAGATAAGATCCAAATGGTTACAGGACATAGACATAAAAAACAATCCTATAAGCAAATTAGAAGATCAAGGACTAGTCTACCTGTCAGATCTATGGAAAGGGGAACAGTTTATGACTAAGGAAGAGTTGGAGAACATCACTAAAAACCAATTAGATGATTTTGATTACATTAAATTAAAAAGCTTTTGCACAGATAAAACCAATGTAACCAAGATCAAAAGAAATGTAGTAAATTGGGAAATGATCTTTACAACTAATGATTCTGACAAAGGACTCATTTCTAAAATATACAGAGAACTGAGTCATATTTTTAAAACAAAAAGCCATTCCCCAATTGACAAATGGTCAAAGGATATGCAAAGGAAATTTACAGATGAGGAGATCAAAGTAATCCATAGCCATATGAAAAAATGCTCTAAATCATTAATTATTAGAGAAATGCAAATTAAAGTTTCCCTGAGGTACCACCTCACACCTCTCAGATTGGCCAGTATGACCAGGAAGGATAATGATCATTGTTGGAAGGGATGTGGGAAATCTGGGACACTATTACACTGTTGGTGGAGCTGTGAACTCATCCAACACTTCTGGAGAGCTATTTGGAACTATGCCCAAAGGGCAACAAAAATGTACATACCCTTTGACCCAGCAATACCACTACTGGGTCTATACCCTGAAGAGATGAGGAAAAAGGGTAAAAACATTACTTATACAAAAATATTTATAGCAGTCCTGTTTGTGGTGGCAAAGAATTGGAAATCCAGTAAATGTCCTTCAATTGGGGAATGGCTTAGCGAACTGTGGTATATGTATGTCATGGAACACTGTTGTTCTATTAGAAACCAGGAGGGACGGGATTTCAGGGAAACCTGGAGGGATTTGCATGAACTGTTGCTGAGTGAGATGAGCAGAACCAGAAAAACACTGTACACCCTAACAGCAACATGGGAGTGATGTTCAAACTTGAAGGACTTGCTCATTCCATCAGTGCAACAATTGGGAACAATTTTGGGCTGTCTGCAAAGGAGAGTACCATCTGTATCCAGATAAGGAGCTGTGGAATTTGAACAAAGTACAAGGACTTTTCCCTTTAATTTAGAAAAAACAGATAGTTTATTGTCTGATCTTGTTACCTCTTAGACTTCTCTTTAAGGATATGATTTCTCTTTCATCACACCCAATTTGGATAAAGGTACAACATGGAAACAAAGTAAAGACTAACAGAGTGCATTCTGTGTGGGGGAGGGGGAGGGAAGCAAGATGGGGGGGGAATGTAAAACTCAAATAATATCTTTAAATTTAAATTAAAAAGGAATAAATAATAAGCTGTGTCTATCTGAAACCATCAACAAGCATTATATTCAATGGGAATAGGCTAGAGACATTCCCAATAAGATCAGGGGGTGAAACAAGGATGCCCATTATTACCACTACTATTCAATATGGTATTGGAATGTTAGCTTCAGCATTAGGAGAAGAAAATGAAATCAAAGAAATTAGAATAGAGAAGGAAGAGCCAAAACTCTCACTCTTTGCAGATGACATGATGGTAAACTACAGAATCCCAAAAGATCATCTAAAAAAGTACTAGAAATAATTAGCAAATTTAGCAAAGTCACAGGATATAAAATAAGCTCTCATAAATCCTCAACTTTTCTATATATGACTAGCAAGATGCAGTAGAAAGAGCTAGAAAGAGAAATCCCATTCAAAATAACTTCAGAAAATACCTGGGAGTCTACCTGTCAAAACAGACTCAGAAACTTTTTGAAAATAACTACAAAACACTTCTCACACAAATAAAACCAAACTTAAGTAACTGGGTAAATATCAACTGCTCATGGATAAGTCAAACAAATATAATAAAAATGACAATTCTACCAAAACTAAACTACTTTTTTAGTGCCCTACCAATCAAAATTCCAAAAAATTACTTCAATGAATTAGAAAAAATTGTAAGTAAATTCATACAGAGAAATAAAAAGTCAAGAATCTCCAGGGATTTAATAAAAAAAATGGAAAAGAAGGTGGCTTATCCCTACGAGATCTAAAGTTATATTATAAACCATCAGTCATTAAAACTGTCTGGTATTGGCTAAGAAATAGAGTGGGGGATCAGTGGAATAGACTAGGTGCAACAACAGGAAATGATTATAGTAATCTGCTGTTTGATAAACCCAAAGAGTCCAGCTATTGGAATAAAAACTCTTCGATTAAAACTGTTGGGAAAATTGGAAGTTAGTATGGAAGAAACTTGGATTAGACTCATCTCACATGCTATACCAAGATGAGATCCAAATGGATACAGGATCTAGACATAAAAACCATATTAAAAGCAAACTAGAAGATCAAGGAGTAGTTTACCTGTCAGTATGGAAAAGGAAGCAGTTTATGACCAAGGAAGAGATGGGAAACATCATTAAAAACAAACTAGATCATTTTGATTACATTAAATTAAAAACTTTTGCACAGACAAAACCACTATAACCAAGATCAAAATAAATGTGGTAAACTGAAAAATGATTTTTATGACTAATGTTTCTAACTCATCTCTAAAATATACAGAGAACTGAGTCAAATTAAAAAAAAAAAAGACAAGCCATTCCCCAATAGACAAATGGTCAAAGGATATGCAAAGGAAATTTACAGATGAGGAAATCAAAGCAATCCCTAAACATATGAAAAATTGCTCTAAATCACTAATTATTAGAAAAATGCAAATTAAAATATCTCTGAGGTACCACCTCACACTTCTCCGACTGGCCAATATGACCAGAAAGGACAATGATCAATGTTGGAAGGGATGTGGGAAATCTGGGACCCGAATACATTGTTACTGGAGCTGTGAACTCATTCAACCTTTCTGAAGAGCAATTTGGAATTATGCCCAAAGGGCAATAAAAATGTGCATATACTTTGATCCAGCAATACCACTACTGGGTCTTTGCCGTTAAGAGATTATGAAAAAAGGTAAAAATATCACCTGTACAAAAATGTTCATAGCAGCTCTGTTTGTGGTGGCAAAGAAATGGAAACTGAGGGATTGTCCATCAATTGGGGAATGGCTTAACAAACTATGGCATATATATGTGATGGAACGCTATTGTTCTATTAGAACTCAGGAAAGATGGGGATTCAGGGAAGCCTGGAGGGATTTGCATGAACTGATGCTGAGTGAGATGAGCAGAACCAGAAGAACATCATACACCCTAATAGCAATATGGGAGTGACAATAAACTTTAATGGACTTGCTTATACCAACAGGACAACAATCAGGCACAGTTTTGAGATATCTGTGATGGAGAATGCCAACTGTGTCCTGAGAAAGAATTGTGGAGTTTGAACAAAGACCAAGGACTATTACCTTTAACTTAAAAAAAAAGGTGTCTTATGCAATTCTGATATATCTCATACTATATGTTTCTTCCTTAAGGATATGATTTCTCTCTCATCACATTCAACTTAGATCAGTGCATATTATGGGAATGATGTAAAGACTAGCAAACTTCCTTCTGTGGGGAGTGAGGGTTGGGAAGCAAGATTGGGGGGAAAACTGTAAAACTCAAAATAAATAAAACCTTTCTAAAATTAAAAAAAAATGTCTCTAATAAGTCATTGTGGAACTACAACCAGATCAAAATCATTTATCCCATTTTCTTTTGAATTTATGTGAGAAATTTCTTACATGCATGATGGTGAGCAGTGGTTTCTCATTTGGCTGCGAAAGACTAAAGCAGTTTAAATATTTTTATTCCACATTTCATCTGAACATTTCAAAGCAGTTTGTATAGTTTCATATGCTATTAGATAATCTTAATTTTCTAGGACTGCTTATTAGAGATAAAGATAAAAGTATGAAATCCCATGAAATGAACCTAAGAAACAATAACAGAAGCCTGTTTTTCTTTTTAAAAACAACTAACAAAAGACTTACCAAAAATTTCTTTTTGCTAGCCTATTTTGATAGGGAGGCTGCTGTTCTCATGAATTTCTCTGATACTTCATTAACTTTCCAAGTCATTTATTTTATTCATTTTGATGAAGGTGTCTTTTATTATTCACTTTACATTAAAATTCTAGAGCAATTACAGTCTTTACATTCTATTTAGTAATTAACTATATATGGCCTTCTGGCAACTTTTCTATTGGAGTCTTGAATTATATTTATATTTTATATTATTTAATATTTCATGCTTTCCTTTATCCCTTGAACTAATTTGAAAGCTTACATTAATTTTCTTCTCTGAAATTCCATAGTATTAATGGGATTTACACTCATTTGATATTATAATATACTATCTTACTTTATTATTTAATTGATTTTGTATGTATATGTGTTGTCTTAAATTGGGAAGCATGAGCATTTGTGGGAAGCAGTACCTGGAGGCCCTAGCTGAGGCTTATGGGTGGAAAGGAGTACCTGAGATTGGGCCCCCAGATAGAGCTCAGAAAATAAGAAGTATCTGAAGTGTGGGGTCTCACTTCAGTTTCCTACACCTCAGGACTAGAGTCTGATTATAATTGATAAAATTAAACACAATAAAAATAAGTAAGGGAGAAAGAACCCTACCATAGACAGGTACTATGGGGATAGAAAAGATCTGGGTTGCTATTCAGAGGAAGATAGTGAAGCTTAAAAGATCACTTCAACTTCAAAAAGAAACATCAAATGGTTACAAACCCAAAAAAGAGATCTTGAAAGAACTTTAAAAGGACTTCAAAAACCAGACAAAAAAGAATGAGGAAAAATTAAGAAAAAATAACAAACACAAAAAATCAAGAAAATAATGAAAAGGAAGTCAAACATTTGAAAAAAAGAGATCCAAAATTCAAGGAACAAAATAGTTCTTTGAAAACTAGAACTGAGCAAGTATTATGATAAGAAATATTCAAATAAAATCAAAAGAATGAAAAAATAGAAGGAAGTAAAATATTTCATTAGAAAAACAACTGATCTAGAGAATAGATTGAGGAGGGACAATATAAGAATTGCTAGACTACCCAAAAGTTACAATTAAAAAAAGGTCTTGATAAAATATTACAAGAAATAATTAAGGAAAATTGCCCTGACATTCTAGAATAATGGGGTAAAGTAGTAATAGAAGCTTCTAGGTCTTGTGGAATCCTGACTTATTTCCACAGTACTTAAACTGTGGTTTTCTTGATGTCTGCAATATTTCTTTCTTAATCTGGAAGTTTTGAAACTTTGCTGTAAATTTTTACATTCCTGTAAGTTTTCCTCCTGGAATCTCTTTCAGGATAGGTGTTTTTTCTCTATTTTTTATTTTACCCCTATTTTAAGGGGTAAAATTTTAAGGCAATTTTCCTTATCAATTTTTGTAATATTGTATCTATATTCTTTTTTTATTGTAACTTGTTGGTATTCAATAATTCTTAAATTGCCTCACTTTGATCTGTTCTCCAATCTGTTGTTTTTCTAATGATATGTTTCATATCTCTTCTATTTTAGGTTTATTATTTCTTGGTGTCTTATAACATCATTTGATTCCCTTTGCCCAATTCTAATTTTCAAAAAGTTATTTTCTTCCTTAAGATTTTGTACCCCTTTTTCCAATTGGTTAACTTTCTTTTCATAATTTTCTTGTTTTACTTTTATTTTTTTCCTAATTTTTCTCAATCTCTCTTATTTGATTTTTAATTCCTTTTTAAGTTCTTTCAAAAGTTCTTTTTAGACTTCTGATAATTTGATGTTACTTTTTATGGTAAGAGTAACTTTTTTATCCTCACTATCTTCCTCTGAATATGAAACCAGATCTTTTATGTCAAAGTAGCTATCTCTGATCAGATTTTTTTTCCTTTTCTTACTCATTTTTATTTTTAACAGTTTATTATAATCAAGTTTTAATCCTGAGTTGTAGGTAACATTGTCCTACTCCTCAGGCCTTCCTTACTGTTATTTTCTGAATACTGTCCAGGAACTAAACCTCAAGAACTCTTCTGCTCCCTTAAGTCACAGTTTAAGGTCTCCATTCCAAAAATTTTAGTGCTCCTGGTGGTAGCACACTCACTGGGCTTATTCTTGCTCCTCCTTACCCACATCCACAACACAGAATCATTTCTGCTAGCCCTTCAGAAACAGGGAGGGGGTACTTCAGTCTCCCACCACTCAGCTGCCTGCTATTCATCTGTGAAATGCAAGTTACTGAGGCTATGAGGTTATGAGATAAATTTCTGGAGGGCCAGTAGCTCAGAACTATCCTCAGGGCCTGTTGTTGGTTGATTCAGTGGAGTTGGACTAGAGGTTGACCACACTTAACTCAGGCTGAACTCAGGAGCCTAGAAGTCCTTTTCTTTTCTAAGGTTTTCTCAAGTTATCTTGGGAGGACAACTGCTTTACCCCCTTTATCTTCGCTGCTCTAATTTTGTGATGACTCTTATTTGTATGTGGAGGAAATATGGAGAGCCTAGAAATTTCTGACTTACTCTACCATCTTCCTATAATACCCTGTAAGGTAAGGACTTTTAGAAGGGTATGTATATTAAAAACTAAGAGGAAATGGGGGAGAAGATAAGAGAGGGACTTTTAGAAGAGTGGGCAGATTAAGGAATGAGAGGACAAGGTAGTGCTTAGAAGTAAATTAGACATCTGAAGAGGGATAGTAGGCTAAATAGATTGAGGATAAATAGCAAGGGAAAACAGGATGGAGAGAAATACATAACTAGTAATTATATTTTAATGTGAATGAATTTATCCTAATATGGAAATAGATTGCATAATGAATTAAAATCAGAATCTAACAATATGGTGTTTATAAGAAACAATTAAAAATGAGAGATATACACAGAATTAAAATAAAGGAGGGATAGCAATCATGAACTCAGACAAAGTTAAAGCTAAAATAGAGTTAATTAAAAGACACCCATAGCAATAACAATAAAAGAAGGAAAAATAAATTAAAGAAATCAGAATGGGAAATGAGTTTAATAAATTTATCTTTTTGCATATATGAGGATATATTTGGAAAATCCTAAAAATTCATCCTAAAAAGTAAATTGAAAGAATTAACAATTTTAACAAAATAGTAATCATCTATATCTTTAAATATCACTAAAAAAACTCTGCAAGATAGCAAGAATAGTCCATTTAAAATAACTATAGCTAGTATAAAATACCTGAGCCACATACCTATCAAAACCAACCAAGGAACATACTTATAATTTTATATAACTATTTATTCAATGTCATCCCAAATAAACTACTAAAAATTATTTTACTGAATTAGAAAAAATTAATAAAAAATTCATTTGGAAGAACAAAAGATCAAGAATTTCAAGGAAACAAATGAAAAAAGTAAAGAAGGGGAATTCAGCAGTGTGAGATTTTAAATTATATTATAAAGCAAATAAATATCAAAACTCTCTGGTACTCATTAAGAAATAGAAAAAATCAATGCAAGATAGTAAACATTCAATAACAACAGTAAAGAATTGTAGTAATCTTGTGTTTGACAAACATAGCAATTTAAGTTTAGGAGATAAGAATTCATTATTTGGTAAAAATTGTTGGGAAAGCTGAAAAGCAATTCAGTAGAAACTGGGCATAAAACATATACCATTTACCAAAATAAGACCAAAATGAATACATGACCTTGATATAAAGGAAGATATCACAAGAAATTAGAAGATCATGGAATATATTACCTATAAGCTTAGAGAAAGGAAAACAATTCATGAACAAAAAAGAAGTAGTATTATGAGATATAAAATGGATAATTTTGATTATATTAAATTAATAAGATTTTGTAAAATAAAACCAATATGGTCAGGATAATAAGGAAAGCAGAAAATTGGTGGAGCAAGGGAGGCAGAATTTTATAATCTTTCAGAAAAAGGTCATATTTCTCAATTATATAAAGAACTGTCAAACTTAGAAGAATCATACCCCAATCTATCATATAGTATATGAACAGGCAATTTTTCTATGAAGAAATTAACCCTTGTCCTCTCATTCCTTGATCTGACCACTGTTCTAAAAGTACCTCTCTTATCCTCTCCCCCACTCCCTCTTAATTTTTAATATACATACCCTTCTAAAAGTCCTTACCTTACAGAGTATTATAGGAAGATGGTAGAGTAGGTCAGAAATTTCTAGGCTCTCCAGATATAGATATATATATATATAGATATATATATAGATATATATATATATATATATATATAAATAGTCAAATAAATAGTCATACAAAAATCTCTAAATCATTATTAGGGAAATGAAAATTAAAATAACTTTGAAGTATCATCTTATACCTATCAGATTAACTTAAATGACATATGCTCTTCAATCAAATTGTGGTATGTAATTGAGATGGAATACTATTGGGCTATAGAAATGATAATCTAATTGACTCCAGAAAAACATGGAAAGACTTGAATGAAATAATGAAAAGTGAAATGAGCAGTACCAAGAGAACATTGTACATAATAAAAAAAAATGCTGTCCTAAGAACGATTTTGAATGACTAATGCATCTTGAGTATCAATTCATCTTGACTAAATTAAATATTAATATTAACTACAAGAAGACCTATTAAAGGAAGATACTATCTACCTTCAGATAAAGAACTGATAAATAGATGTATAATATGGTTTTACATTAGATACATATATGTGTGTATGTATTACATATACACATATATTTGTGTTTAATGGTAGCCTTCTCTAGTTTAGGGTGGGAAGAGAGGGAGAAAAACATTAAACGTAAACAGTAAAAAATAAAAACAGAAAACAGAAGGAAGAATAGAAAAGCAGAGTAGCTTTAAAAGCAATATATAGCATTTATTATATAGTTTTTCAAAAAAGTAAACAATCTGAAATGGAAATTCATGGTTTTATATTGAATTCTTTATGTGGTACTGTGTACATGAAAATGTTTTTTTTCTCTTTTGTATTTAAATTCAAAATGAATTTTTAATAAAGACTGGGGAAAAATAAAACAAATATACTTGCATAGTATCAAGCTATAGTGTTTACACAGAATCAAGCTAGATATCTGCTAGAAATCTAACTGTACAAAAGTAGAACATCTGCTAAGTTTTGATGGGTCTTGCTGACAATTCATCACTCAAAAGGTAGATGAATACATAAAAAGAATAACTTTGGGAAAAAGTTACTGTGTTAAGAGTAAAAAAATTGCCCTGTTTTTTATTAGATGCATCCCTAAACCTCTTTTTAATCTGATTTCTAAAGTTCAAAGAAAAAGGATATCATGAAAGAGTTTCTATAAGGCCTTGAGAAGGATAGGAAGTTGTAAAAAAAAATTAAAATGTAATGTAGAAGAACCAGTTTGACTATTTTTTTTAGCAAGGCAATGGGGTTAAGTGCTTGCCCAAGGCCACACAGCTAGGTAATTATTAAGTGTCTAAGGCCACATTTGAACTCCTGACTCCAGGGCCAGTGCTCTATCCACTGCACCACCTAGCTGCCCCTCAGTTTGACTATTAAGGGAGTTACCAGATAAACTCAGATTTTAATAGAATATATTCCAGAGAAATACATTAGGAAAATAAAACAGCTAGCAGTAGAAAGAATGGATTGGAAGAATGAGAAACAAAAAGACTAGTTAAGAGGCTAATACAATAGTGTAGACAAAAATAGATGAGGGTCTTAACTAAGTTGGTTGCAGACGGGTAGAACAAAAAGTAAAGATATGAAGTAAACTTCTTAGCATAATGAATAGGGCATTGGGCCTAGAGTCAGGAAGAGCTGACATCAAATTCAGCTTCAGACACTTACTAGCTGTGAAACCCTGTGCAAATTACTTAACCCCTGTGTGTTTCAGTTTCCTCAACTATAAAATGAGAACAATAATAGACACTAA
Source organism: Macrotis lagotis (assembly GCF_037893015.1). Lineage (NCBI taxonomy): Eukaryota > Metazoa > Chordata > Mammalia > Peramelemorphia > Peramelidae > Macrotis > Macrotis lagotis. Next base: position 514,007,763 of record NC_133666.1, on the reverse strand, counting down.
TCTTGTAGGGTTGTTGTGAAGATTAAATGAGATATTTGTAAAGCTCTTAATACAAAGTAAGTAGTTACCACTAGGAAGATAGTGGGATCAACAGAAATAAAGAATTTAAGAGTAGGGCATCTAGGTGGCACAGTAGATAGAGCACAGGCCCTGGAGTCAGGAGGACCTGAGTTCAAATCCAGCCTCAGACACCTACCTGTGTGACCCTGGGCAAGTCACTTAACCCCACTGCCTTTCAAAAAAAACAAAAACAAATTTAAGAGAAAAGCAAATATGGAAGTAAAGGTAATGAATTCAAAACTGGACATTGTGAGTTTGAAGTCCTGATTAGACATCCAGATGATGGTATCTAACAGCCACTGGAAAAAAAACAGAAGTCCAGGAAGATGTTTCAAGTCAGTTTTTGAAAAATTACTAAAGTCAATAAAAAGATTTGTTGTTATCTTCAGAGCATAAAGAGCAAGAAAGGACACACTATTTGGAGATGTGTTGTCAAGTTAACAGATGAGAGATACCAAATAGAACTATTAAACTCCCATTTTTGTTTCTATCTCAGCCATCAGTGAGAATAATCTAATTAGAAAGGATTGAAACAATAATTATAAATATGGAATTAATAGGACATTAATTCACTGATGGTGGAACTGTGAACTGACCCAAACATTTTGGAGAGCAATCCGGAATTATTCCCAAATTGTTTTAAACTATTTGAACCCTTTGGTCCAACAATCCTACTATTTTCCAAGAGGATTAGGGAAAAAGGAAAAAAATTATTTGTTCTAAAATATTGATAACAGTCCTTTTTGTGGTGGCAAAGAAAAGGAAAGTGGAGGGATACCCATTAATTGAGAATGGCTAAACAAGTTCTGGTATTTAATTGTGATTGGAATACTACTGTGCTATAAGAAATGATGAGCAGGTTGATTTTAGAAAAACATAGAAAGACTTGCACAAAATAATGAAGCAGAACCAAGAGAATTTTGTACATAATAACAGTATTACTGTTCTAAGAATAACTTTGAACAACTATTCAAATCAACTACAAAGGACCTATAAAGGAAGATACTATCCACATACAGAGAAAGAACTGTTAAATAGAAATATGGATAGGATGGATAGACACATATAAATATACACACATGCAAATACACACGCATATATTTATGTTTTTGCCTAATGGGGTAGGAGAGAAAAACAAAACTTAAAAGGAAGCAGAGAAAAGAAGGGCAGCTTTAAAAATGACGTGGCATTTATTATATAGTTTTGCCAAAAAAAAGTAAACAGAGTAAAATGAAAATTTATGCTTTTATATTGAATCCTATCTTGTACTATATACATAGAAATGTTCTAATTTTTTGTCCTTTTATATTTAAGATTAAAATGAATTTTAAAAAATTTTAATCATTAAAAGATGGAATTAAAACAGCATAGGTAAATAAATAGTAAGAGAACATTTAGACACTTTAAAAAGGTTTAAATTTCTAAACCCACACAAATTACATCCCTGGGTGCCAAAAATTTCTAGATAGGACTTCAGAGACATTTAATAATCTTGGAGAAATCATGGATAATAAACTGGAGAGGAAATCCAATTAGATATATTTGAAATGGAGAAAAGGGTAGGTTTTAGGGTTTATCAATCAATATATTGTATATCAATCTCTAAAAAAATTATAGAGGAGATTAATAAACAATTTGTGGTAATCACTGGGTTCTGTTTACTAAAAACAAATTGTGTCAAATTAAATTTTTTAAATCATTTGTAGAATGGTAATTTAGAGAGTATATTTTAATTTCAACAATTTGACAAACTGTTAAGATATCTTTGCATAAGTCAGATAAACAAGTTGAATAATGGGACACAGGCAGGTTTTTAGGTGACTAGGTAGAGATTCATAAAAGAGAACTAAATAATGGATTAATTAGTATGGGGATACTTTTGAGCTAAGACACAGGACCTTGTCCTTATGTCTGTCCTGTTCATAATTTTGTCAGTGAATTCAGTAAGGATGTGGAGGGCATGCCTATCTAGACTACAGATAACTGAAAGCAGGGATAGACAATGAATACACTGCATATTAGAATCAAAAATAAATATCTTATGAAACCAAAATATAGGCTGAAACAAATAACATGAAACTTTATAATTTGCTAGAGATAATTGCAAAGTTCTTTAAATAGTTTTTTTAGTTGTTGTTTTTTTTTTTTTTGCAAGGCAATGGGGTTAAGTGGCTTGCCCAAGGCCACATGGCTAGGTAAATACTAAGTGTCTGAGGCTGGATTTGAACTCAGGTACTCCTGACTCCAAGGCCAGTGCTCTATCCACTGTGAAACCTAGCTGCCCCTCTTTAAATAGTTTTTTAAAAAATCTACCACCATAAACCTACAAGAATAATTGTACAATAAAAAAAAAAAGGAGACTTCACTTACCAATGATTTCCATGAAGAAAATCCTAGGCTTTTAGTTGACCAGAAAAACAATTTGAGTTAACAATATGATTTGGGTACTAATACAAAATTAGTTTGGTTTAATTTTTAAAAGTCTTAATATAATAATGGTCCAAACCATCAATGTTAATGATGGGACATTCATTTCAGCCTGGCCAGACTATATCCAGAATATTGTGTATCCTCTGGGACAATTTGAGAGGGGACACTGACAAATTGAAGCATGCGCCAATTGGAATGACAAGAATGATGAGGGGTTCATATATTCTACACAGAATTATTGAAGAAATTATGTATATTCAACTTTAAGAAGGAAAACAAAGGGGAGAGACAATGGCTTATCAAATATTTTCACTTATTTGAAGGTCTTCTATTGTGTAAAACAGTAGATTGCCTTATTCTACATCTGGCAGATTTCAGTTAAATATAAATAAGAACTTTCCAACTATATGTCAATGGAACAAGCTGGCTCATAAAGTAATATGCTCCCATCACTGTAAGTATTCAAGCAGAGCTGGTTGACATCTATTAATGATTAGAGGGGCAATGCTTTATGAATGGGAGACTGGAATAAATGACTTCTACCCTCCCAATTCTAAGGCCTTGTTTCTACTTTGGAGATTAACTTTGGAAATCGCTCCACCTACTGGTTTCCCAAAACTCCTGTCAAATTTGTTCTACAAAATGTGATAAGGCTCTGAGTGTTTTTTGCTGTTCTTTAGACCCCTTTATAAGAATATTTGTTACTGATGACTAATTATATACATGACTTTGAATTACTTTGAATTCATCATATATTTCTATTCTAATATTGTTTTAATATGAAAATACGAAAAAAAAATAAACCCCACTAATCCATAGATTATATATTGCCATAGGTTTTTTCAAATAACCACTAGAGGGCAGAAAAGAACTATAAATAAGAGCTTTTAGGTTACAATGCAAGTACTATCCTCTTAATATATGTCAAGTATTTTGTGGAAAATGATATTTAAAATAAATTTTATTTTAAATTCAGTAAGGGATCTATTTTTTAAAACTTCCCTTAAAAATAATCAAATAATTGTAATAATCCAAACCAATTCCTAATTTATTTCTTATATAAATTTTATTTTTTGTATGTTGAATTCTGAAAGTAGCCATTTTAGGGACTGTTTTGAATCTTGGGAAGGCTATTTCTATGAACTAACACAAAGAATTGTATTCAAACCACATGATTAAGGTTTGTCAATAAACTGAACTTCATTCCCAAAATAGAAAAATCATTGAGAAAATATTTGGCACCATCAATGCAACAAATATTTATTTAGCATTATGATCCAGGAACTAATCTTGAGACTACAAGACAAAGAGATACAGCCACTGTTCTCAGGGAGTTTGCCTGGAAGGGATAGTATGAAAAATGTGTACACACATACACTCACAAGTAATTGTGCTAGGAAAGGTCCTAAGGGAGGTCAGAAAAGGCGTTATATAGAAGGTAATACTTGAGCTGAATCTTGAAAGAAACTTGGTACTCAAAGAAGCAGAAATAAAAAGCGAATATATTCCATGAATAGGATATGACTAATACAAAGGTGTGGAAATAGGAAAAGATGTGCTGGATATGATTAATAGTAAGAAGTACAGATTTACATTACTATAGAATGAAGGGGAATGGATAGGGAAAAGGAAGACAGCATAAAACAAACCTGGAAAAGTAGTTTGTACTCAGATTATGAACAATTTTAAAAGACAGAGATTATATTTGCTCCTGAAGGTGGAAGGAAGAAATTTTGGCAACTGTGTGGAAAATAAATAGGAATGAGGACCTGAATTAGGGTGGTGACTATGTGGATGAAGAGAAATTTTGTAAAGGTAGAAATGAAGAGAAATGGCAACTGATATGGCAACTGCTTGAATACATCTTGATATTTGCCCTTCATTTTTGAGGAAGACCAAGGATATCACAAATAAGTGATAACTTGATTTACACATAAATTCGACTTAACCTAGATTTGTGCAAATCATGGCCTCATTCTTAGAGTCCTTGAAGCCCAGTGGTAAGATGAAAGTCAGGAAGACTGGTGAAAACTAGGCATAAGCCAAGGGTGAGTAAGAAGTTGAGAATGAATAACACTCTATACCAAGATAAGGTCAAATTGGGTACATGGTTTAAACATAAAGGATGATACCATAAGCCAATTAGAAGAGCAAGGAATAGTTCGGAGATGAATGGAAAGTCATAAATTATGACTAAACAAGAGAACTATGAAATACAAAACAAATAATTCTGATTACCAAATTGAAAAGGTTTTGCATACTCAAAGCCAATACAGTCAAGATTATAGAAGGAAAGCAGAAAACTGGGAAACACTTTTAACTGAGTCCAATTTATAAGCATGAAAATCATTCCCCAATTGATTAATGGTCAAAGAATATGAAAAGGTAGTTTTCAGATGAAGAAATTAAACCTATCTAAAATCATATTATAAAATGCTCTAAATCACTATTGATTAGAGAAAGGCAAATTAAAATGTCTCTGAGGTACCAACTCACACATATCAGATTGGTTAAAATGACAGAAAAGGAAAATAATAAACATTGAAGAAGATGAGGAAAAATTGAAACATTATTGGCGGAGTTGGGAACTGATCCAACCATTCTGAAGAGGAATTTGGAACTATGCCCAAAGGATAATCAAACTGTGCATATCCTTTGATCCAGCAATAGCACTACTAAGTCTATATTCCAAAGAGAGCATAAAAAAGGAGAAAAGTGAGCAAAACAAGGACAGTATTTTACAAAATAACAATAACATTGTGCAATGAGCAGCTATAGTTGAAATCTGAATAGTTCAATGATCGAAGATAATACTAAAAAATTTGTGATGGAAAATGCCATTCACATCCAGAGGAAAAACTGTGGAGTCTGAATGCAGACTATACTATTTTCACTTTTTAAAACTTTTTTTTAGGGTTTTTTTAATTTCTTGTGGTTCCCCCCCCCTTTAGTTCTGATTCTTGTTTCACAACATGACTAATATAGAAATATGCTATCCATATCCAGAGAAAGAATTATGGAGTCTGAATACAGACTGAAGCATACTATTTCATACTATTTTTACTTTTTTTGTTTTTTTTCTTCATGGCTCTTCCCTTCATAACATTATATTACACATGTATAACTAATATCAGGTTGCTTGCCTTCTTAGGGAGGAAGTGAGGGATAAAAATTTGAAACTTAAATCTCATAAGAAAAAATTAAATATATATATATATATATATATATATATATATATATATATATATATATATATATTAAGGAAATTCAAAAGAGGGAGCCTTTAAGGGGAAAGATAAAATCCAGTTCGAATTTTTTTTTTTTTAGGTTTTTTGCAAGACAAATGGGATTAAGTGGCTTTCCCAAGGCCACACAGCTAGGTAGTTATTAAGTGTCTGAGACTGGACTCGAGGGCCAGTGCTTTATCCGCTGCGCCACCTAGCTGCCCCAAGTTTGAAATTTTCAATAGATAGTGGGTAATACAAACTTGGACTGAAGCCCAAAAGAGAGGCTAGGGTTGAATATGTAAATGTGGGAGTCATCTGTATAGAGTTAAACCTATGAAATAATATTTTGAAGTTGAAAATAATACCTACGGAGGCTAATAAATTTGTTAATCTACTATATGCTATGCTAGGGATACAAATTCAAAGTATAAAACAATCTCTACTCTCAAGGAAACAATCTTCAAATATTTAAAGAGCTCTCACTTGGAAGACGCATTATAATTTTGCCATTTGGCCCTAGAGTATATGACTAGAGTAAAGAGCAAAACTTGCAAAAAAAGACAAATTTAGGTTTCATGTAAGGAGAAAAAAATGAAACAACTTCCTAACAATCAGAGTTACACAAAAGAGGGATGTGCTGCCTCAGAAACTGTAAATTTCAATGGAGGCCTTCAAATAGATAAATAACTACATATCATGAATCATTACATTATGGTAGGGACTCATTTTTGGTTAAGGAATAGGCTAGATGAACATTGAGACCCCAATCTAACTTCAAAATATTGTGATTCTGTGATTATAGAAAATTCTATATTCTAAACAATATAGAATGTACAAATTCATTAAAGTTTAATGTGCATCTGGCACATGCTCAAAGATACTTGGGACACTATCTCCCCACATGTAGAATCTGGGAAATTGGTTTCTGAGATACGATAATACGCAAGGGAAGTACTTGAAAGCAATTCATAGACATTCAGTAAATAATTCTAGGAAATTAACCCTGCATTGAGGAAGAGCCTCTTTGATTTGTTTGCACTACTCCCTATTTTACTGATTCTGCATACCTCCCTCATTTTCTACAATAATTATTCTCTAAATCTTTTTCTTCCTCTTTCAGGACCTTATTCCCCCAACTAAAACATAGGGCAGTTTATATATACCAAGATTCACCAAGGAACTATATAAATTTAATCATAAAACTCTGCAGAAATAAAGACAGACCTAAATCACTGGAAAAACTGTTCATGGGAAGGCTGTCAATAATTTTTTTTAAAATAACAATGTTCTTCGGCACTAGAGAAAATGCTCAGAATATTTAATGGATCTAGAAAACATAATATATTCCTCATTAGGAGGGGTCCTGTCTGTATTAGATTTCAAACCATATAATAAACAGGAAAAGAAATGATTTGGTAATGATTTAAAAGAGAGGTCAATCAGTGGAACTGATTGCATATATAATATATAAAAGCAAACAAACATAGTAGCACAGTTTTCAATAAACTCCAAAATCTTTTTTATTGATAGAAAGACTATTTGACAAAAACTTCTGAATAACTGGAACTGGCAGAAATTAGCTTTAGATCAATACTTCACACCATACAAAATTAGTTTGAAAAGGGATAAATGACCTAGATATAAAAAGTCATCTCATAAACAAAGTAATAAACAATGAAATTACCTTTAAGATATGTAAATAGGAAAGGAGTTTATAATTAAACAATAATATGTATAATATTATATAAACAGGTGCCAAATCATATAAGAAATAAAAATGAACAATTTTGATTATACAAACTTTAATTTTTTTTCAACAGCAATATGGTGAAAATTAGAAAGGAAATAGTTAACTGGGGGAAATATTTGTCATAAGTATTTAATAACAGTTACATTTCCAAGATGTATAAGGAACTAATTAAGATTTCTAAAACTAAATGCCATTACTCTAGATAAATGGTCAAAAGATTTGAAAATGCAATTTTCAAAGGAAATCTGCACTATCAACAATCAAATGAAAAATACTCAACCAAAAATTAGAGAAATACAAAGTAACTTTGAGCTTTTACTTTACAACTATTAAATTGACAATGATTTAAAAAAAGGAAATGAAAAATGCTGGAGGAATTTGGAAAAATAGATCCATTAATGTCCTATTGGTAGAAATGTGAATTGGCCTAGACAATCTAGAAATAAATTTGGAGATTATATAATTGGAAAACTACCAAACTGTTCATATTTTGATCAGTTATAGTGATACTAGCATTATACTCCCAAGTAATCAAAGAAAAAGGATAACGATCCATAGGTATAAAAAATATTTATGTTAACTCTTTCTGTGGTAGCCAAAAATTGGAAACCAAGATAATATCCTCTTAGTGAAGAATGGCTAAATAAATTATAGTATATGAATGTAAAAAAGCATATTCTTATGCCATTAGAAAAGAATGAAATAAATAATTTCAAAAGGAAATGGGAGAACTCTATGCGATGATGCAAAATGAAATGAGCAGAAATGAACAACTTATATAAATGACATATAAAAACAACTTTCAGAGAAGTAAGATGCAGATCCACACAATATAAACCAGAAATCCAAAGAATAAAGATGAAACTGTCACCTTCTGACAGAGAATTGATAAACCTAAAATAGAAAAAAATGCATTTTCAGATATGGCTAATGTGGACATTTGTTTGGTTAAATGGTTACAGCTATGTGTGTGAACTTTATCTTTTGAATATTTTGTAATATTTGCTCAATACCTGTGTGAAAGGAAATGATAAATTTTCAAGATATTTCAATCTGTACTCTGAATACATCACTTCTCTATCCAGAAGTGGAACAGCATGCATCATGGAATCCGTTGACATTGAGATGAGTCATTATAATAATCTGTGTTAATAAGTCTTTTGAAGTTGATTATCCTTACAATGTTTCTGCTGTTATCTCTTGTTCTGGCTATTCTGGTTATGCTCACTTTACTTTAATTCATATCTTCATAGGTTTTTCTGAAATCATCATCTTCATCATTCCTTGTAACATATTAGTATTCTATCACGTTCATATACCATAATTTGTTCAGTCAATCTCCAATTGATTCCCAAAATTGTGTCAGTTCCCAATTCTTTCTCACCACAATGGACTATTGAATTTTATACATGTGGATCCTTTTCTTCTTTCTTTGATCTCTTTGGAGTATAGACCTAGTAGAGGTACTGCAGGGTCAATGTACTTTTTGGACATGGCTCAAAATTGCTTTACAGAATAACTGGACTAATTTATAACTGCCAATACTGTACTGGTATACCTGTTTTCCTCTTTTGTTCTTTTATTTTTCTAATTTTTGGTGATTTTAAGATTTTTTTTCATTTGGCTCTTGAAAATTTTGATTTCTTCTGTTGTCTCTTCATATCTTTTGATAATTTGTTAATTTGGGGAGTGGTTTCTTTTCTTATGGATTCAATTCAGTTAACCTATATATTTGAAAATGACTTTTATCAAAGAAACTTGCGGCAAAGATTTTCCTCAGTTTCCTGCTTTCCTCTAATTTTAAGGAATAGTTTTGTCCAAACAATAAAATTTTATATAATCAAAATAATCCATGAATCTTTCTATTTCCTTTTCATTCGTGAATTCCTCTCCATCTATAGATTTGGCAGGTGATTCTTCTCAGCTCCACTAATCTGTCTCTATATCACCCTTCATGTTTGTCATTGTGAGGGATAAAAATACACTAAAAATCTTCAGAGAGTGAGTCTAAGCAAAATGAAAAGTTAATTACTTTTCTCAAGTAAAGGGCAAACTCCAAATCTCTTAGGTCAAAGAGCTGCACCCAAAGGACAGTCAGGCAAGATTATATAGGTCTTAATGCAGGTCTCCCTCCTTAACCACCTTCTCCTTTAACCCACTGGCTGAGTTTCCAAAGGTACAATCTTATTCTCAGAAAATCTACCCCAGCAAGACACGGAGAAAAGAATGAAATGTTTTCATATTTTTCCCACCAGATGGTGAGATAACTTGGAACCTTCATCACCATCTTAATGAAATAATGTCTATGGCTAGACTGTCCTCCCAGTTTGCAGAAATAGTCTTATCATAAAGCAGGTGGCTCTGAGCCTCCTTTGGACAGCAAGGTTTTCTTAACCAAAAACAGTTTTATCCCTGAGAGCACTTCACCAGGAACTTTCCCACACAACCAACCCCTCTCTTATTTCTTAACACAAACACACACACACACACACACACACACACACACACACACACACACACAATAAGATTGTCTATAGAAGTGTGATGATTAGATACTTACTTTTCCTCACTGTGGAGGGTGGGAAACTAACTATGTAGAATAATGAATACACTATTATTGCCAATGAGATATAGAGATAGAAAACAAGATCTTAAGGCCACTGAAAAGCAAAGGAATTTGCTTGCTCCCTTTGGGATTTTAAAACTGCTCAGGATTTTATTATGAAATATAGCAAAGCAAACTTTTCCTCCTGAAGGATCAACAAGCACTTTAGGACAGGGTGAATAACACACACACACACACACACACACACACACACACACACACACACACATACACACAAACACACACATATAAAATTAATACACATACACATACATATATATATAGATAGATACAACAAAAAAAATATATATATGTTGTATCTGAAATCCTCTCACACTTTCCTTAATACCCCCTCAGATTCTGTATTCTCTTCCTGTTCATTTGGGACCTATCTTGTTCTTGGAACCCCCTGACCAAACAACCCATAAAGCAGGTGGCTCTGAGTCTTCTTTGGAATTATAAGGTTTTCTTGACTAAAAACAGTTTTTAACCCTAAGAGAACTTCACAAAGAACGTTCCCACATATCATGAACCCATTTTGAACTCATCTTGGTATATAGTTTGAGATCTATAATCTGTGCCTTTTTTCTACAAGATCACCTTCCAGTTTTCCCAAAAGTTTTTGTCAAATAATGAGTTCTTGCCCCAGTAACTGGGAGACAAATTCTAGGTACTCTGCTCATTTGCTTCTTTATATTGAATACCTAATTTTCCTTGTCCAACCACTCTATTTCTTATTCATTACCAAATTCTTTTGATGAATATGGCTTTATAGTATAGTTTGAGATCTGGTACTGCTAAATTCCTTCTTCCTTCCCATTGATTGTCTTGATATTCTTAATCTTTTGTTCTTCCAGATGAATTTTATTATTTTTTTTAAAGTTCTACAAATTAATCCTTTGGTAGTTTGATTGGTATAGAGACCAAATGAATAAATTAATTTGGGCATTTTCATTTTATCATTTAGGTTCAGCCTATGCATGAACAATTAATATTTCTCTATTTAGTTCTTTTTGTTTAGTGTTTTGTATTTTTTTATTCTTTATAATTATATTCCTAGTGCCTATCACTATTTGAGAGGACACACAATGAGTATTTAATAAATCCTTGCTTGATTTATAAAAAAGAAAATCAAAGGTGAGGAAAAATTAATGGAAGTGATCAAGTGTCAGATTAAACAAAATAAAGGAAAAGAATGAGGATTGAGAAAAAAATAGAGTTGAACTAAAAAAAATATTGAAATCCTAGGAAATCTAATTGCAGGAAGTTGAGAAAGAAATAAAGTCAGCTATATTAGTCACTCTCTGGGGAAATACAACTTTGAAAGGAAGAGAAATAGTACTGCAGTGAAGGAGATGAGGGATTGCAGGATTAAGTGAAACCTTTTCCAAGATAAGGAAGATTAATATTTACTGAATACATATAAAGTAGACAGTAAAATACAGAGCTCAGAGATTTTGAGCTTGTAAACACAAGTGAATGAGGGAATGGTGATGCAATTGACAAGAAAATAAAAAAGATAAACAAGTTTGGTGTGTTCATATTTAAATTAGAATTTTAAATGCTGACTAGACATCCAGATAGATATACTCAAAAATAAGTATGAAGCTCAAAAGAAAAATCAGGGTTTTCTCAAACTGGAAAATATAATAAAATTTAGAAATTATCAATATTGAAGAAGTTTTGAGTAGGTAGATTTAATAATGTACTGCTGTTTGGACTGAAATCATATATCCATTTGGAAATCAAGGATGTTAAAGACAGGGAAAGGTCCCATATTAACCGAAGTATTTATAACAGCACTTTTTTTTGCAGGATCAAGAAACTGGAATAAATTTAGATTCCCATTGCCTGGCAATGTACAAACAAATTGTGGTATCTGGATATATTTGTTTATTTATATTTATTCCATATATGAAATATATTTATTCTACTATAAGAAATAAAGAAAATAGTATTCAAGGAAACTTGGGAAGATGCATAAGAATTGTTGCAGATTCAAGTAAGCAGAACCAAGGGAATAAGATAATAATGACCATTATAAGTATCTTCCCTCTCTGCAAAGAAAAAAAAAGGCAATTACTAAAATCAGTACACAGGCCAAGATTGTCTATAGAAGTGTGACAATGATCCGATACTTACTTTTCCTCACTGTGGTGGGGTGGGAAACTAACTATGTAGAATAATGAATACACTATTATTGCCAATGAGATATAGAGATAGAAAATAAGATCTTAAGGTCACTGAAAAGCAAAGGAATTTGCTTGCTCCCTTTGGGATTTTAAAACTGCTCAGGATTTTATTATGAAATATAGCAAAGCAAACTTTTCCTCCTGAAGGGTCAACAAGCACTTTAGGACAGGGTGAATAACAAAAGGCTAAATAGACAGAGACTGAAACTGAGAGACAGAGATAAGGAAAGGCTCAGAGAACTGAGCCAGAGAGAAAGAGGACTGGTTAGGTCAAGTTTGAGAGACAGACAGACAGACAGACAGACAGACAGACAGAAACAGAGTCAGAGACAGGCATGCAGCCATGAGACTTGGTCTAGAAGATAGAGGTGAGAAGATAAGAAGGGGACAGTGATTCCTGTTAAATACCCTTCTGTAGTAGGTTGAACAATGGGTGGCCCTTGGGGAGTGGTCTTACACTTTGGGCCAGGTATCTTCCAATGGCAAACTACATACTGGTCCTTCCTGTCCCCAGGTGCCTGACCCCCAAGTTCAACATGTCATTTCCTGTCATGCCAGCTTTGAAGGCCAAGGTTAGGTGAAAAGGAAAATGAGAGACAGGAAACAATCAACTGGGGTCAGTTTACATCTCAGGAGCAAGCAGTCTTCCATAATTAAGACTTTTTTAAAATTTTATTTATTGGGGCAGCTAGGTGGCGTAGTGGATAAAGCATCGGCCCTGGAGTCAGGAGCACCTGGGTTCAAATCTGGTCTCAGACATTTAATAATGACCTAGCTGGGTGGCCTTGGGCAAGCCACTTAACCCCATTGCCTTGCAAAAAAACAAAAAACCCTAAAAAAAAAAAAAAGATGGCCAACTCCTTGGAAGCCAGGGCATAGCACACACGAGGTCTGACAACAGGCACTTAACCATGGCATTGCTGTCCTCCACCCACAAACAAGTCTTCTCTCGTTATTGAATTCTAAACGACTCCCTGTTCTTCCACAGGACGCTTTTATGTCTGGTATAAGATTAGCTTCCTCCGAATTCAGCGTCATGCCGCTGGTTAGAGGCAGCATCCAGGCAGGCTTCAGCCCGGGACCCCTCCCTGGGACGCGGATGAAGCCGGTTCCCGGCCCGGCAGCCCCCCACCCCCTCGTCCGTCACACAGCCCCGCCTCTCTCCTGCTCAAACTGATTGACTCCGGGTGAATTCGCCCATTTCTGCGGCAATCGCAGGGCTTGTGGGGAAAGCAAAAGGTGGCCCCGGGGCCTCTCTTCCTCCCAGACCCCCGGATTTAAACTGAGCAGAAGGGCGGGGCAGAGGCTGGGGGGGCGCTGCCCGCCGGGGCTCCGAGGAGGGCCTGGGGCCCTCGGGCGGAGGGCGCCAAGCCGAGCCCTCGGGCCCGGCCCCGCCCCCAGACTGCGGCTGCTCCGGACCACTCAGAGCCTGCGGCTGGGAAGGGGGCGGGGCCGCTGCGGAGGGGCGGGGTTTCCGCTTCCTGCTGCGGATTGATGACGACGGCGACAACTGCGGCGGCGCGGGGGCCGGGCCGGGCAGGGTCGGGTCGCTCGGGCAGCGGTCGGCGCGGGGACGGACGCGGCCGCGGCCGGGGCTGCGCGGCGATGGCCGAGGGGCCGGAAAAAGGCCAGGCCCGCCTTCCGAGGCAGCGCGGCAAGAGGGAGGCCCGGGCCGGGGGCCGCGACCCCGAGGCGTCCGCTTCGAGCTCGTCCAACTCGGTCCCTCCCCCGGACGAGCCGCCAGGCCACGCTCGGGCCCCGCGCAGGCCTGACGCCCAGAGCCCCGAGGCGGGCCCGGCCCCGGAGGCGGGCCTGGAGGGCGAGCCCGCGCCGGCCGGCACCGAGGCGGAGCGCGGCGGGGCCGGGGGCGGCGGCGGGCCGCGGGAGAAGCCCACGGCGCGCGAGTACTCCCGGCAGGTGCACGAGTGGCTGTGGCAGTCGTACTGCGGCTACCTGACCTGGCAGAGCGGCCTGCTGGCCTTCCCCGCCTACGGCAGCCCCCTGCTGCAGCCGCAGCCCCCGCCGCCGCCGCCGCCGCCGCCCGGGCCCCCGCCGGCCCCGCTGGGCTACTACAACCCCTTCTACTGCCTGCCCACCCCGCCCGGGCCCGAGCCCGCGCCGCCCGCCGCGCCCGCCGCCGCCGCCGCCGCCGCCGCGCCGCCCGCCCCGGCCCCGGCCCCGGCCCCGGGCCCCCGGCCCCCCAACTGGCAGGGGTCGGCCAGACTGGCCCCGGTGAGCAGGGCCGCGGGGGTCACCGCGCCCCGGCAGCAGAACGAGAACGGGCGCCCGGCAGGTGAGAGGCGGGCGGGCGGGTGTGGCGGGGCCCCGGCGGCTGCGGGCAGAGCGCCCCCGGGGGGGGGGGGGCTGTCGGTGCCCCCGAACCTTTCCGCAAACCTGCCTGGAGGAGTTGTTTTTATGTTGTGTCCTGGACCGAGGTGACGTAGAGTTGAGGGACAGAGAGGCCTCGAGGTGGCTAGGTGACCGTGGGCAAATGCACCTATGCACTGGGCAATTTGTGACAGTATTCTGCCACCCATAGAATTAGGTGTTCGTTTCTGGTCATTATTCAGCTGCTTTAACAGTTTTTGTTGTTCGAGGAAAGATTCTTTTTAGTGAGAGGTGTGGCAGGAAATTGTAGGAATGGCATTAATAAAACATTTTCAAACTAATGTCAATATAATGGTCAGTTACTGTTTTGTGAAAAAAAAAAATATATATATATATATAATCTGTGATTTCATTAGTGAACTCCCAGAAAAGCTGCTAATGCAGACTGGTTCCTTCTCTGGAACTTAGAGTCCTTTAGAATTGCCAGAGTAGTATCAGGACATTAAATTGGTAGCCCAACCAGTATGATGTTCCAGAAACAGGATTTGAACCCAGTGTCTCCTGGCTCAGAGGCCAACTCTCTCTTTCTCTCTCTCTCTCTCTCTCTCTCTCATAAAAATCAAGAAGATGAGGAATTGTGGGAAATGTGGCTCTGAAGCAGAGCCCTGCCCACCAAAAAAAAAAAGGCACAACTAAGAGAATACCTTGCATGTAAAAGCACAATAAATATTATAAACAAAAGTAGCACCAAAAGGTAGCTGAAATAATATTAAATGCAATTACAATCTTGGTCCTTGAGTCCAGAACAAAGAAACTCTTCTCTTTGTAGAGAAATACAAGTCTTTAATTAAGAATGTTGTGTGACACTGTCAGATTCTGTTGGTCAGAGTTCTCAAAATTTTAGGAGTTGGAAGGGACCTCAAGGAACCTCTAGAGTCACTCTAGACCGACCAATCCATACACTATAGGAATCTCAACTGTAACATATCCAGCAAGCCACTGTCTTATGCTTGAAGATGACCTCCAAGTAGAAGAAACTACCTAGTGTATTATGCTTTTGGACAACTATAACCTTTAGAATGTGCATACTGATATCAAGCCAAATTTTGCATCTTTATCTACTTTCCCTTCCCACCTTCCCTCCTGTTTGTCTACCTTCTAGAACTAAGCACTCCTCTTACAGGCTCAAGTTCTTTATATGACCTAGGTCGTCCCCTAAACACTGTGGTACCAAGCCGAATTCAGTACTTCAAATAAGGTCTGATAAGGGCAGAGTCACCTTTTTCCTAGAAACTATGTTCTTAATAACTGCTCAAACCAAATACTAGCTTTTTTGGCTACCACATTATCATACTGACTCTATTAAGCTTGATATCCACTAAAACCCCCCAGATCTTTTTCAAAACAACAGCTGTCTATGACTCTTGTATTTGAGGAAATTATTTTTTTGGTGCCCAAATAAGAGATTTGATATTTTATGCATAGTGAATTTTATCTTTGATTTGTCTGTAGTCAAGATCTTGTGATATCCCATTTCTGTCATCTATTGTGTTGGCTATCATGCTCAAACTTGGTGTTATTTGCATATCTGATGAGCATGCCATCTTTGCTTTTAGGGGTTCTCAACCACAATGATTCTTCCTTTCCTCCTCAGATCTCCCTCAATCACTCATCCCCACTTTCACTAAGTATGGTGCCTCATGTTTTATTAAAAAAATGAGGCTATTTACTAAGAACTCCCTTTTCTCTCCTCTTGCTCATCTTACATCACCCAGATTCCTTCTGCCATTCTCTCATCCTTCACCTCTCTCAGATACTGAGATGACCCTTCTTCCAAAGTAAACCTCTCCACATGCACATGTTCCATCCTGTCTTTCTCCAATAGAATTATTGCCACTTTTGTCTCCTCTTCAATCTCTTTTTGTCAATTGACTGATTCTCTGGTACCTACAAATAATGCTCACATCTACCCATTCTTTAAAACATCCCCACTTGCTATCATTCCCTGTCTTTTCTCCCCTTTCAGCTAAACTTGAAAAGGCCATTCACAGAAGGTGACACCACTTCCTCTCCTCTGACTCTAATCCTATACAATCTGCCTCTCTCCAAAATTACTAATGAACTCTTACTTGCTAAATCTAATGACTTTTTCTGTCTTCATCCTTCTTGACCTTTCTATTGTCTTTATCACTGTTATTCAACCTCTTCTCCTTGATTTCTCTTTTTTTGTGTGTATTTTTGGGGGCACTGTCCCCTGCTGGTTCTCTTACCTGTCTAAGTGCTCTCTCTCATCGTCTTTGGTGCATTTTCATCCAGGTAATGTCATCTAACTATGGGTGTCCCACAGAACTTCTGTCTTTGGTCTTCTCCTAGCCTCCCTCTTTACTATTCACTTGGTGATCTCATAATCTCCAGTCAGATCTCATTATGGATTAATATATCATCTACATGCTCATATCTTCGAATCTATTCATAACCTTTCTGCTTACATCCAGATTTCACATTTCTGTTTATTAGATTTCTCAGACTGGTTGTCCTAACGATGTCCTAAACTCACCATGTCCAAGACTTCTCATTTACCTTTCCCACTAAACTCTTTCCTCTTTGAAACTTGCCTATTACAGTCCAGGGTAACCCCACTCGTCCATTCCCCCCACCCAGGCTGGCAACCCAGGTTTAATTTATAACTCCTCATTCTTTCGTGTCTGTTGGCAAGATCTGTCATTTTTACCTTCCTAAGTCGGTCACGTATGTCTTTTCTGACACTGCTCCAACCTACTCTAGTCTCTCAACACTTTATATCTGAACTATTGCAATAACCTAATGATTGGTCTGCCCATCCCAAGTTTCTCGCCAATACATTCTGTATTCCAGTTTACTGTGATCTTCCTAAAACCCAGATTTGACTATGTCACCCATCCCACCCTTCTCAGGAAACTCCACAGTCTCCTTTTTACCTTCAGTATCAAATACAAAATACTGTTTGGCATTCAAAGGTTTTCATAACCTACTATTTGCTTTCCAATCTCCTTAGACCTTTCATCTCAAAATTTACTCTGCAATCCACTGACCCTGGCTGCCTTGATATTCCCTTGACAAGTTAAATCACCACCTGACACCAGGCACTTTCACTCTGATACCCATGCATGAAATATTCTTTTTCATCTCTAGTTCTTGGCTTCCCTGGCTTCCTTCAGATCCTAGCTAAAATCCTACCTTTTACAGAGAATATTTTCCTATTTCCTTTAATTCTAGTGTTAATTACTTTTTGTTTTTTCATATTTATCTGTTATATGACTTAATTGTACATAATTCATTGCATATTTTCTCCCCCTTTAGACTTGTGAGTCTTGGGAGCAGGGTCTATTTATTTTTGGCTTCCCTGTATTTAACACATTGCCTAGCACATGTTAAGCATTTTACAAATAAATATGTGTTGACCAAATGACTTCACTGGAGACATCTGGACATTCATCCAGTTATGAAGCTATCTGATTTTATTGTATCTGTATGTCTCCATCTTCTCCATTCAAATTGTATGAGGTCATTATCAAAAACTTTGCCAAAATCAAAGCAAAGTATATCCCTTTATATCCCCCAACATTCCCTCCCCTTACTAACTGAGTAATCTATCCAAAAAAAAAAAAGAAAATGAAGTTAGTCTGATATAATTTGTTATTGATGAAACCATTCTGGCACTTTGAAACCACCAATCCTACCTTTGTAGGTATTCAGCACCAATACTTTTAATGATGTCATCTTAAGAGTTTTCCAGGAATCAACATTAAGCTCATTTGCCTATAGCTTATGTTCTATTCTCATTCCTTTTTTGAAAATTAGGATAGAATTTCCCTTCTGCAATCTTGTAGTACTCCTCCCATTTTCCATGATTTTTGAAAATATGCAGCTGGTGGCTTGGACGTCTTACTTGCCAGTTTTTTTCAGAATATAGTTATCTGGGCCAGGTGATTTGAATTCATCAGGGACAGTTAGGTGCTATCCCTTTATTTTGGGTATCAACTACATATCTGGCATTTTTGTTAATTTACAGTTCAGAACAGTGTTTAACTGAGAATAAAAAGAACGGCAACAAAACCTTTTTTTTAAAAAATGATATATTGGTAGAACACTTAGGAGTCTACCTGCTAAGAAAAAATTGAGGAATTACTTGAACAAAATTAGAAAATACTTTTCACAAATAAAATCAAATCTAAACAATTGGAAATATTTTTTCAATTGTTCATGGCTAAGCTGAGCCAGTATAATAAATGACAATTCTGCCCAAACTAATTTATTTATTTAGTGCCATACCAATTTAACTACAGAAAAAATTATTTGATAAAGCTTGAAAGAATAAGACGTCCAGGGAATTAATGAAACAATACAAAGCAAGGTGACCTAGCAACATGTGATCTGAAACTATTATATAAAACAATAATCAGAATTACCTGGTACAGGCTAAAAAATAAAGTGATAGATCAGTAGATTGGATTAAGTGCACAAGACACAGTAGTAAGTGACTATAGTAACCTAGTGTTTGATATAAACCCCAAAATCCGAACTTTTTGGATAAGAACTCACTGTTAGACAAAAACTTCTGGAAAAACTGGAAAACAATAGGACACAAAGTATAGTCTCAACATCTCACACCATGTCCAAGGTATGATCTAAGTGGGTGTATGATTCAGGCATAAAGGATGACTTTTCAAATCTATGGGGAAGAAAAGAGTTCATCAACAAGCAGATGAAAGGCATTATAAAATGGAAAATAGATAATTTTGATTATGTTAAATTAAAAACAAAATCAATGCAACCAAGATTAGAAGGAAATCATTAAACTGGGAAACAATCTTTCAACAAGTGTCTCTGATAAAGGCCTCATTTCTCAAATATATTGAGACCTGAGTCAAATATGAGAATGCCAGCCATTCCCAAAATTGTTAAATGATCAAAGGATGTGAACAGACAGTTTTCAAATGAAGAAATCAAAGCTATTCATAACCATATGGAGAAGTGCTCTAAATCGCTACTGATTGGAGAATTACAAATTAAAACAACTTTGAGAGGTATACCCCTCAACACCTATCAAATTAACTAAATATGACTAAAAAGAAAAATGATAAGTGTTGGAGAAGATGTGGAAAAATAGGGATTGTGAATTGATCCAGTTGATCCTGTTTTAGAGAGGAATTTGGAACCATGCCCAAAGAGCTAAAAAACTATGCATACCCTTTGATCTAGCAAGTCCTACGAGGTCTGGATCCCAAAGAGAGCATAAAAAAAGGGAAAAGGACCCACATGTATAAAAAATATTTTAGGAACATTTTTAATGGCAAAATGTTGGAAATTGAGGGGATGTCCATCAGTAGGGGAATGGGCTGAACAAATTGTGGTATTATGAAAGTAATGGAAATCTATTATGCAATAAGAAATGAACAAAAATTGGTGGGGAAATTGTAAAACTCAATATCTTTAATAAAAATAAATTTAAAAAGACGAACAAACAGGTTTCAGAAAAATCTTTGAAGACTTGTATGAATTGATACAAAATGAAATGATCCAAGAAAATGTATCAGCAGCATTGTGTTTGACCAGCATTGAATACCTCAGTTCTTCCCAGCAACACAAAGATACAAAACAAGTATAAAGGATGTAGAAAGGAAAATGCTATCCAAATAAAGAACTGATTGACTCAGAATTTTAGATGGAAGCATGTTTTTTTTCACTTTATTCTTTTTTGTCGGTTTTTCCACCCTTTTAATCTGTTTCTTCTTTCACAACTGTGGTTAATATGGAAATAAGTTTTATATAACATCAAAATGCCTTTGGTTTTCAGAAGAGAGGAGGAGAGGGAGAAAACTTTAGAACTCAAAATTTGTAAAAAATGAATGCTTAAAATTCTCCTGACATGGAATTGGGAAAATATATTACTAAAAATGATATATTGAAAACAGAAAGAAATTAAATTTCTTAGTTGAAGGCAAGGGACCCTGTTGCATTTTATCTTTTCTATCTCCTTGTCCTGACAGAATTCTGTATAGTGTTTTGTCTTGTTTGGGGTAGGGGAGCTATATGTAGAGAAGGCAAGAAAAAGGAACTGGATCTGGATTTTATTGGATATAGGTCACTATCAGTGCATTTATATCTGGACTGTTCAATTGAGATTATTTAATCCAATCTAATCCTGAAGCATGAATCCCCTCTTAGAACCTCCTCAATAATTAGTAATTGTCTGACTCC
The DNA here is from genome assembly GCF_037893015.1 of Macrotis lagotis. Lineage (NCBI taxonomy): Eukaryota > Metazoa > Chordata > Mammalia > Peramelemorphia > Peramelidae > Macrotis > Macrotis lagotis. The sequence goes on along the minus strand of NC_133666.1, from coordinate 513,986,931 downwards.
AGTTTTAAAACCTCCATGGTGAGTTATTATGAGTAATTAATTCGCCTAAGTCCAGAAGTAGCCTATTTAACAATTCTTGTTGTTAAAAGGTATTTTTCCCTTATTGCCTCTCTAGTCTGTTCTTAGTTCTCTTACACCAAGCAAAACTTGGGCTATATTCAAGTATTTGAATATGATTGTCCTGTTTCCTGCGCTTCCTTAAGCTAAATATCCCCAGTCCTTTCAACTCATTCTTGGCTTTGTTTTTTTTAGGTTTTTGCAAGGCAATGGGGTTAAGTGACCTGCCTAAGGTCACACCATTAGTGTCTGAAGTCAAATTTTAATTCGGGTCCTCCTGACTCCAGGGCCAGGGCTCTATTCACTGCACCACCTAGCTGCCCTCAAATCATTCTTGATAACTTGGTTTCAAGATCCTTTATCAGTCTGGTCAACCCCTGGATGAGCTCCAGTTATCCTTCCTAAAATATATATTTTTTTAATTTAAATGAACTGAACACTAATTTTATGGATATGTTCTGATCAGCTTAGTTCAGGTCAAGCTGTTTCCTTCCTTCTGGACCCTTTATTTCTATTCATGTGGACTAAGATTTTCATCAGGTTTTTTTTGGCTGGCATATCTCACTGTTGATTCATATTGATCTTAAAATCCACCAAACCTCCAAGTCTTTTTCTGTTTTCTAGCATTTTCTCTTCCACCCTTTAGTTGTGTGGTTGATTTTTCATCCCTGTGCATCATAAGATTGTGATTTCTTTCAAGCATAAACTCAGTTGAACTCTGTCCTTCATTCAGTTCGTTGTTGTTGAAATATTCTGATTACATTAAGAGATAAATCTGTGATATCCTTTATATACTAAGTGATAAAGACAATAACTACATGGCTTGAGTGTGTTACATGGAGTTTAAATTCTTCATAATATGTATCATATTAAATAAAAATATTATATAAATACATGGTAGCGCATGGCAAGTTAATTTTTGGTATTAATTTAATATTAGAAGTTACTAACAAGAATTTTTCAAGTATAAATTTTTCTTCTCAATTATATTCCTTATTCCTAACCTAGCTAGTATGCTAAGCAATGCTTAAGTAAATTATTAGACATTTAATCTAATAATCAACTTTTCTAACTTGTATTTTTCTTATTTCAGGTAGAGAATATGCTATTCCATCCTTGGCACACAGGTTTATGGCAGAGATGGTGGATTTCTTTATTCTGTTTTTTATTAAAGCAACCATGGTCTTAACTATTATGCATGTCAGTGGAATAAAGTAAGTTAAATTAATAAAAAGGCTGAACTTCTTTCTTTTTAAAAGAAATTTTGTTCAACTAAAAGTGTATAAATATTATGTCAGTGAATTTCTCAGACAAAATTATTAATAGTACACTTTGGGTTTGGTTTTTGATGTGCTCTTTCAAGTTTATTTCCTTGTTGGTTTTAAATAGTAACTATAAAAGAGAACAAAAGTTAACAGTAACTGGAGGAACTTTGCATGTGTTTAGAGCAGGGATAGGGAACCTCAAACTCATTCATCTATTTTTGTTTCTAAATTTGTTTTTGTGTCTTTGGGAAACATTATTGCTCTTGCAACTCTAGAAGCTACTATGATCCATTCACAGTGGAGTTTCTGAAGGGTCAAAGATAAATTATGAAGAACAATTTAAACCAGCTGCTCTTGAAGGGGTCCTTTTAGGAAAAAAAAATAAGATTATAAAAATAAATTTCAGTTAAATAAGTCAATAACTCGTTGCCCTTTTCCATTTTTTATGATCTAAATTCAAGTTTCTACAAATTATAGCAATAATATTTCATTAAATTGACCAAGAATTTGTATGCCTCAAAATTGAGAAATATATAGCAAAAGCCTAGCTAATTTGAAACAAGTAAATGCTAGTTAGTTATCTTCAAAAGGTTGTTAAAAGTATGCCTAAAACATTTTTAATGATACAAGTTACGTAAATATATTGTATTTTAATTTCTGAATATATTCTGTCTCTCTCTTCATTCATCCTATTAATAAAAAGGAAAAAAAAGCAGTTCACCAAAGCTAATCAACACATCAGCTCAAGCTGACTGTGAAATGTTTTATAGTTGTCTTCTACCTCTCCAGTTAAGTTTCATCTTTTCCTTGGGTGCAGGCTTAGCCATTATGATTTTATTTAATTTTAACTAATTTACTTGATTAAATACTCCCCCCCCCTTCACTTGTACATCATTGTAGTCAGTTGAGTGGTACTCCTGGATCTGCTTACTTCCTTCTGTATCTGTTCATATAAATCCTCCTGTATTTCTCTGAATCCTTCATGTTTATAATTTCTTGAAGTATTATTTCATTACATTCATTTACAATTTGTTTCTAATTCTTTGCTATCATAAAGTATTGCTCTATTTTAATATTTATAAGATCTTTATGTTTTTTTTCACTTAAGGTATACTTAAAACTTAGTTTATTTCAGTTTTTCATGTTCCTTTTTTAAACAATATCTTACTTTTTTCCAATTACATGCAAAGATTGTTTTCAACATTCATATTTTGCAAGTTTTTGAGTTCCACATTTTTCTACCCCTTTCTCTTCCCTCCCTCTTCCCCTTGACAACTAATAATCTGATATATATGTACAATCATGTTTTAATATGTTTCCATATTAGTCATGTTGTGAAAGAATAATCCAAACTAAAAAGGAAAAAAGCCGTGTGAAAGAAGAAAAAAGTTTTAAAGACTCATATTCTTTTAAAGTTATCTTGCCCTTTTTAAAAAAAAGTTCCTTTTTTGCTTTTTTTGATAGGATTTTGGTGTTATGAGCTGGCATTATACTTTTACTATAGGATTATTTAATTTATTCACTATAATGTATTATATTTCAGAATTGTGTGTATAACTGGTAGCAATCATTTCTGTTAGTAAAATATAGTTGTATTTTAAAATATTTACTTTTTCTGCTGCTATTTTTGAAAGATCAGTTTCAAAGGGAAAATCAAAAATCAAAGTTAGAAGCTTGCAGACCAAATAGTCCTTAAAATATTTGTAGTCTCCAGAAAGAGGGTTTTCAATCTATAGTGAGTGTTGTGTATACATTTCCATGGTTTAATAAATGAAGGTTTCCAGGGGTCTCTTGGCAACATTTGGCATTTTAATTCAGAATTTAAATTTATACAAGTGATTAACATGTGCTATGTATTCATGTTTTGGCACAACAGAACTTTTTTTCTCCATATAATTTGCACTTAAATGATCAACTTGATAATTTTTTTAAACAATAATTACTAGGGGAAAAGTTTCATGAATTTGACTACCCAATGTTCATGCCAAATGTAATGACAAGATAATAGCCATCTTTTTCCCCCCCTGAGGTAGATATGTTTTTTTTTTTAAAGAAAACCTATAACTTAGTAAACACTTCTATGAAAACATATCCAGGGCAGCTAGGTGGCACAGTGGATAGAGCACCAGCCCTGAAGTCAGGAGTCCTTGAGTTCAAATCCAGCCTCAGGCACTTAATAATTACCTAACTTTGTGGCCTTGGGCAAGTCACTTAACTCCATTGCCTTACAAAAACCTAAAAAAAAAAAACATATCCAGTTTAACTATCTTTAAAATATTTCAAAATTCTGAGCCTCTGAGAAGATTTAATATTTGGAGGATCTAAGATAGAACAAAACATAGAATCACTTAATAGTGTGCTATCTGATCTTTCTTCTCTCTCTTTCTGGCCCTTTACCGTGAAGTTAATTTGAATATAGCTTCTGGAAAGGTACTAAGGTTGAGGAATCTCACAAAGTCATTGCTGTAAACCCACTTAGTCTATCAGACTGCCTCTTGGATCATATTTATACTATTAGAAGGCTAGAACAATGGTCTCCCAAATGGGGAAACATGGTTTTATGCCAGAGATCTAGGACCAGTCCTTAAAGGGATGTGTAAATAACTAATTACAGGGTGGGAAGACTGTTTAAATTCAGGAATATGCTGGAGCCAGCTTGCAGTTGTTCAGTTTCAACATGAACATTTTATCTTGCAACTCAACAAACCCTTTACTTCAGGACCTGTTTCATTGTTTTATTGTCTAGACTTAAGAAAATGTTAATACAAATTAAACTTAAAAATGTGCCATATATCCCATTTTTCTTTTTAGAGAGCTGAATCTTAAACATTTACTGAACTCTTGTCCTACCTTCCTCTGATAGCTAGTCAGAGGGGTTATTTCCATCATAATCACACCTATCTTTATTCCCCACATTTCCCTCCTGCACAAGCTTCCCATCTCTCCCCCCACTCAGAATTCTGAGTCAGGTTTTGGCCTCTCAGAGCAATTATGAACTAAACTAATTGCAGCTATGCAGAAGAAATTGAGAAGATTATACCTCATCTCCTGCTACCTAGATCACCTTATGATTATGGCAGGTGTCTGTATGTATTCTATAGTTAGGGGATATATCCTCTCCCTTTTTATTATGTTGGTAAATACAGTCACATGATTGACATGCATGATTGTGATCTTGTTCAAAGATAACATTACATCTTTTCCCACTAACCCTACTCATCTTCCCTCTTGTTGTTGAGGTCACAACCATCCTTTCAGGTTTTGCAACTTCATCTTTGATTTTGTATTTTTCCTTTATTCTGAATCCATGTAGCCATTCAGTTGCTGAATATTTGTTCATTCTGCTTCCAGATTTCTTACAGCTTTCACCTCTTCATTCATATAGCCATCACCCTTGTTTAGACTATCATCTCTTCTCACTAGACTATTTCAACATCCCCCTAAATTGGTCTCCCTACTTCAAATTTCTCCCAACTCTGTTCCATTCTCTATACAATCACCAAGATGATTTTTCTAAGGTACAAATCTAAACATGTCTCTTACTCAGTAAATTCCATGGGCTGGTGATTTAGGATCAAATGTTATTTCATATTTATTGAATCCCTTTAAAAATTCAGCTCTTATTTAATACTTCTCCCTTGTACATGTATTATGCTCCAACAAACCTGGATTGCTGCAGTAGTTAAGTGGTGCAATGGATAGAGCACCAGCCCTGGAGTCAGGGGACCTGAGTTCAAAGCTGACCTCAGACACTTAATTTCCTATCTATGTGACCTTGGGCAAGTCAACTTAATCCCATTGCCTTGAAAAACAAAAATATTGGATTGCTTGCTGTGCCCTATCTCACTCTTCTTTGTCACCTTTATCTTCTTTTTAACATAATGAAGTATCTCACTTTGAAAATTTTTATTTCATTTTCTGTTCTTATCCAAATATTTTCTTAAATTTTGGGTAGATTTTCTTGAGACTTGTATAAACTAAATTGTGTGAGTAGATGAACTGTAGGTATAGATTCAGTTGAGACAGAAAGATAAAGGATGCCAGTGGTTAAGCTGAAATGTGTAGACAAACATTTAGTAGTCCATGAGTAAGCTAATGAAAGTTACTTTGAAAAAAAAAAGATAACTGAAGAAATTCTTGAGGAATGTGAAATCCAACATATGAAACTGAGTGGGAAGAAAGCTATTTATTTTTATAGTTTCCTTAAATATTGGGGTGCTTTCATGGAAACTATTAATCTGTCATTTATTCAATTATTCTTGTAATTCATTCTTTATACTGCCTTTTATTCTCTTTAGAGATATTTCTAAGTTTGCTATGCATTATATAATAGAAGAAATAGATGAGGACACATCAATGGAAGACCTGCAGAAAATGATGATTGTGGCTCTTATATACAGGTTATTAGTTTGTGTCTATGAGGTAAGATTATGGCTTTTCAAGAAATTTGTTATAACATTATTTAATGTTTTGGAGATAGAAATTAATTCAAGGCAAAACTGGCTATTTCAGCCTTTGACAGAGTCTTAGACTAGGTAGAGAGCTTTGAGATAATCTAGCCCAACCCCCTCATTTTATAAAAAACACATCTAGAGTAACTTTTTCTTAAACTCACAGTAGTTAGAGGTAAGGACTAGACCCCAAGTTTTTCCTAAACCAGTAGACTTTCCACTATACTTGTGCCCAGAATCTCAGGCAGCTAGTGATAATGAAAAATTACCTACTTCACAGAGTTTTTGTGAAGAAAACACTTCCATGAAGATTATTTTTTTTATAAATGTACATAATTTGTGTTATTAAACACCATCATATATTCAACACCTATGTTAGGTTATATGGAGGATGTAAAAATATGAGCTATATTGCCTTGCCCTCAGAAGTTAGTTTGTAGTCAATTTTGGACAAAACATGAGTCACTAAGAGAAGCTGCAGAATACTTGTCTCTGGAATAGACAATAAAAGTGACATTTTAACATATTAGATCTAGTCCCTGCTTAGATGTGGAATGATGTATTTCTCACAAACTTTAGCTATAGTGTTACATAAACTATTTTCCTTCCCCTTTAAAGTTTTCAGCAAAGGGGCGGCTAGGTGGCACAGTGGATAGAGCACCGGCCCTGGAGTCAGGAATACCCGAGTTCAAATCCAGCCTCAAGACACTTAATAATTACCTAGCTGTGTGGCCTTGGGCAAGCCACTTAACCCCATTGCCTTGCAAAAAAAAAAAGTTTCAACAAACTTTTTGAGCAAACAGTGAAATAATTAGGGAAAACTTTATTAATCAACAAAATTGAGAAAGGGCAAATGTTTTCCTTATTCGCCTCTTTTAAAAAATATTTTGTTTTGGGGCAGCTAGGTGGCGCAGTTGGATAGAGCACTGGCCTTGGAATCAGGAGTACCTGAGTTCAAATCTGGCCTCAGATACTTAACTTAATAATTACCTAACCATGTGGCCTTGGGCAAGTCACTTAACCCCATTGCCTTGCAAAAAACTTTAAAAGAAAGGATTAAAAATATTTTGTTTTTTCAGCAATTACATTTTCTCTTAAATCTGGCCTCAGATACTTACTTAATAATTACCTAACCATGTGGCCTTTGGGCAAGTCACTTAACCCCATTGCCTTGCAAAAAACTTTTTTAAAAAGGATTAAAAATATTTTGTTTTTCAGCAGTTACATTTTTTTTTTATTTCTCTTTTCAGATTATTTGTATATGGGGAGCTGGTGGAGCCACTCCAGGGAAATTTTTGCTGGGACTTCGTGTTGTGACATGTGATACATCAGTTCTCATTGCACCAAGCCGTGTTTTAGTGATTCCTTCCTCAAATGTTAATATAACAACGTAAGTTCTAGGTTTTCATTTTTAAGCTTGCTCTATATAGATAAAATTAGATAATTATTAAAAGCAAAAACAACTAACCTGGAAAACAGATCAAGGAGGAAGAATTTAAGTATTTTTGAAATACATGAAAGCCATGGCCAAAAAAAAAAATATTTTGTTATCCTTTTTCAAGAAATCATAAAAGAAAACTGCCCATGTTTTGCCAGAGGGCAAAATAGAAATAAAAAGAGACCACCAGTTATCTCCTGAAAGTAAGATAACTCCCAAATGAACACTCTCAATAACATTATAGTCAAAATCTAGAGTTTTTAGGCCAAAGAAGAAATTCAAGTGCCAAGGAGCCACAGTTAGAATATTTTAGTCACCAGCACTCTTAATAAAGCATAGAGCTTTGAGTACAGTATTCCACCACTCTTAATAAAGCATAGAGCTTTGAGTATAGTATTCTAGAAGGTAAAGGATATAGGCTGATAGCTAAAAATAACTTACCCAGTAAAACTGATATGACCCTATGGGGGGGGGGGGGTAATAGATCTTTAATGAAATAGAGTATCTCCAAGAACTCCTGATAAAAAGACCAGAGCTGTAAAGAAACTTTGAAATTCTGTAAACATAAGAGTCGAGGAAAACATAGAGAGATAAACAAATGAACAATCACAGGAGATGAAGAATAAACAATTACATTTTAATAATGAAAAATAAAAAATATGCCTTGAACCCTATTATAATTTAAGGTCATTAGAGGAATCTAGTTAGATAATATGACCTAGGATAAGTTGTGTACCGTCTTGATGTTCTTAAGAGTAGAAGAGGATAATAAAAGGAATTTACTGGGTGGGAAGGATAAAATGATGAGAAAAGTTAGGGAAAATCAGTAGAAATCTAAACAAAGAGAAAGGGGAGCTTGGTGCATGACAAATTTGAAGTTCACTCCTATCTGTACTGGTCAGGAGAGGAAGAATATAGACAAATATACATACAAATGGACATAGATGTAGAAATACATTTCACTCAGGAGGGAAATAGGGAAAAAGAGAGAAGGGAGAATTAGAGGATAGGAATATTAAAGGAGAGATCTGTCTTAAAACAAATTTCAAAGAATGTATATAGTTTTTACTGTAGCAAATAATTGGGATCTGAGTTGATGCCTATTCATTTGATGAATGGTTGAACAAGTTATGGTATAAGAAGCTGATGGAATACTATTGCACACTTTAAGAGATGAAATGAATGATTTCAGAGAACCTGGGAAAACAAATGTAAACTGATACAAAGTGAAAGAAATAACCAGAATAATTTATACAGTAATAGCAGTATTGTAAAGATAACCAACTTTGAAAGACTTTAGGAGGCTAGGTGGCGTAGTGGATAGAGTATCAGACCTGGAGTCAGGAGTACCTGAGTTCAAATCCGGCCTCAGATTCTTAATAATTACTCAGCTGTGTGGCCTTGGGCGAGCCACTTAACCCCATTGCCTTGCAAAAAAAAACCCTAAAAAAAAGACTTTAGGAACTCCATTCAGCATAATAACCAACCATGTTTACAGAGGATTAACATTAAAACATACTACCTACCTCCCGATAGAGAAGTAAAGAACTCAGAGATAGCTTAAGACTTTTTTTTAAACATGACTGTACAGAAATTTGTTTTGATTGATTATGCCTGTTTGTAACAAGAGTTTTCATTCTCAATGGAAAGAAGTCAGTGCAAAAGAAAGCAGATTTTTGCAGATTGAAGAAATATATAATTTTTTTAAAAAGAAGGGAATCAATATGATTAAAAGTTTCAAGATCATACCACCAAAAAGCTCAAGAAATTGGGGATATTAAACCTGGAGAAGACAAGACCAGGTTATTTTCAAGTCTTTAAAGTGTTACCATGGAAGCAGCATTATACACATTGTGCTTGATTCAAGTGAGCAGAAATAAAAGTGGTAGAAAGAATGTAGCTTGATATAGTGAAAACCTTTAAAAATCAAGGTTAGTGTGCTCTGCCTTATTAAGAGTCTTTAAACAAAGATCTCATGCTCAGTGGCAATACTATATATTCATTTCAAGATGACAGAGATAATGTTCTCCAAAAGACACTTAATACTTGGGTCAAATAGATTGACTCTCAGTCTCTGATTCCATGGTAGTATAGGTTTTCTAGTACCTTTGTTTTTTAGTTGTTAGGCCTTGTCCTAGTCAGTCAAGCTAACAGCCAAAATTCCAAAGAAGGAATGGAATACTGGTCCTTGTGGCAGTTTGAAATTCTCCAAGCTTCCTTCAACTGCCAAATATGAATAGGTTAAAAATGGATAGCTAGAAATCTAATATTTCCAGGATTATTTTCCAGTCTGAACTATTCTGTTTTTGAAATTCTCTTTATTTAGTGGCAATTTCAAAAAGAAAAAAACTAGAAGATAACTTTGATATATGATAAAAATTGAAAAGTATAAAAGATCTACTTAGTTCAAAGAAGAGGTGATGCTAGAAATAACCTTTAATGAGTGACAGTAGAAGAAAAATCAGTGGAGTAATTATGCCTTCACAAAGTATTTGTGTTACTGGAAAAAATATCATTCTATGTCAATCACATCCCATTCTTTTATTGCTTTTTTCCTCTCATAACACACTAGGGTCACAGTTGTACATTATCAGTCTTTGACAGTCACTAAAGTGTTATGGAATTTAATCACAATTCCTGCTATTCAAAAATAACTGAATATTAGAGGTAAAATTTATCCTGTTGGTGACTATGAGATCTTTTTTTTAAGGCAATGGGGTTAAATGACTTACCCAAGGTCATACAGCTAGGTAATTAATAAGTATCTGAAGCTGAATTTGAACTCCGGTGCTCCTGACTCCAGGGCCAGTGCTCTATCCACTGCACCACCTAGCTGCCCCTTGTTGGTGACTGAATGATTTTTGATCAATAATATTAAATAACTTGGACTTGGGAAAATGCTTTTATATTAAAAATACATATTACTTGATTTCTTTGTTTTTTGTCCTTTAAATATTTAGGTCCATTATTCGAGCCTTGATCAAGAATTTTTCTATTGCTTCTTTTTTTCCTGCTTTCATCACACTGCTGTTTTTTCAGCATAATCGAACAGCCTACGACATCGTAGCAGGAACCATTGTGGTAAAAAGAAATGGGGTTAGATGATGCCAAGAAAAATCCCTTTCTGTAATAATGACAAAACTAAAATTATGTTTTGAGGCCATCAGTATCCTTGGGTTAGATTAACTGGTGATTCAGAAATTAAACTGTCACTCCCATGTGATATAGATGACTATCCTAAAAGTACTGACTTTACTTGAATGCCAAAGAACTTACCAGAAAAGAAACAGTACTTATTCAATGAAAAAGTTTCGAATTTTGCAATTGAAAAGAAGTCATGTAGTGTCACAATCAACTTTGGACATATACTTTATTACATTCTAAGGCATGATTTGCTGGGAGTAATTTCAGCCTTGAGTCTCCAAATGAAATGTCTACAGCTTTTTGTGTTTCACACAAAAGGATGGAGAATGTCCAGTTGTGTTTTGTAAACACCCACATAATCCACTTTATGTAACACCTCTTAGGAAGATTGCAACCTTTTTTTCCTCCTAGAGGATGAAATTAATTATTACTCTACCATTCTAGTAATTAGTTACATGAGATAATTGGACTGTGGAGGCTAAGGTTCTCAGTTATCTCTTATCTAAAGCTTTTTAATATATATTGCATTTTACTTAAAGAATGGTGCAACTTTACCACTATTCTAAATGTTTAATCTAAATGTGTATTTTGTGACAAGTCTTGCATGATGATGATCACAAGTATTAAGTGTATTACTATATTATCAATGTTTTTTAAAAGGAAGGTGTTAGTGATTCTTTTTATAAATGAATCAAAAGTAAAATTTCCATCATAAATTGAACTTTCTATTGATGTGCAAATGTTTCAGTGCTCTAAAGGGAACACTGTGGACTATAAATATGTAGAGAAAAATAATCACTTCCCTTTGATGGTAAAAAAAAATACTTCCATCAAGTTGTTGCATATAAACAGTACAGTATGAAACAATATTCTAATTGTGTTTGCAGCATGAAGAAAGTATTAGTGTATCTCAGTGTTCTGAAGTTGGATGTAACATCTTTACAAATAGGATTTTCACTCAATAATCAACCCTCACTCTGTATCCTTTATCATTACATAGCTATACTGTTGGAGTGAACTGCATCAATCTGTTGAATAAAGAACTTCAGTATTTCGTGATATATTTACATACCATATACTGTGAAATGTTTGTATTTTTCCCAGTTCAAAGTAGTTTGAAAATAACTTGGAAAGGAAGTGTTGTCTTCAGACATTGATCAGTTTGAAAGTGTTCTTTAGTTCCACTGGAATTCCTTGATCCTACTTATTTATTAACCTGTGGGCCAAAAAAGAATTCCAAAGTTTCACTTACTCAGTTTACTATTGACTATGCTGCTGGTATGTAAGGAGTTAGGAAGAATGGTAATTCTGTGTGTTGCCATTTTATTCATTCCATTGTTGAAACAAAAGCTGTGTTTTTGTTTCTTTTGTGAAGAGGTGCCCCTGGTAGCACTGTTGAGATATTTCTGAGCCAAATAAACAGGTTTATCTGATTTTAATTTGATTTTGTAACCATATTGTATCCAACATCTCCATTTATTTGAAAGGAAGTTAGTATGTATAATAGAAAGAGCATTGGATTTGGAATGAAGAGAGATCTGAATAATACTACCGATGTGATTGTGGACTTCACTACCTCTGGGTCCCAGTGTACTCATCTATAAAATTACTTGGTTCAATGATTTCAAATTCAAATAGAAACAGATCTCTGCAAGCTACATATTGACTTAGAAAACCATAAATTTACATTCTCCATGTTGCATTGTAATTTTATTTATTTTGCTAAACATTTCTCAATTATATTTTTATCTGGTTTCCCCCAAATTGTGGCAGGAGAGTTGATTTACAGACTAAATTATCTAAACCTATGATCCTAGAATATTTTCTTACATAAATTTTTGTCAAACATATAGAAATTAATTATGTAGTGAAACAAAATAGCCTTTAATATTCTTAGTTTTTTAAAAAAATATCATTGCTACATAACAAGCAACAAAAAAATAGATTTCCCTAATAATATTATCATACTAATTTTTAAAATTCTTTTCCTCACAATTTATTATGAAAATTATTTGGAATACTGTTTTTACAATTAGTGTTTACAGAACTTGAACGACAATCTCTTTTTGCTGTAACTTTATTTTAAAACTTCACAAGTCTCTAATTCAGCTTCACTAAAAACTCTTGGAAGTGCTATGCTTGATTTAGACATTATCTAAACTAATATGACTCATCTATTCATAGTAAAATAAATGAACCAGTAATTGAATTTCTTCGTCGTCTTTTTTTTTTTTTGGCAAGGCAATGGGGTTAAGTGGCTTGCCCAAGGCCACACAACTAGGTAATTATTAAGTGTCTGAGGCTGGATTTGAACTCAGGTTCTCCTGACTCCAGGGCCGGTGCTCTATCCACTGCACCACCTAGCCACCCCCAGTAATTGAATTTCATAAATTTGATGTGGGACGGTAGAAAATACTGCAAAAATACAGCTAATGTATATAATACTAATCACCACTAATGTATTTCATCATTGTTACTTTCTGGTTATAACTTGGACATTATCACTTTTAGGAAAGCAATTTAAAGCACTGGGGAAAGTAGATTCTGGTATTGTAGCAGATATCTCAAGTGGTGCCATACCAATAGGAGTAGCTTTTCTTATATGAAAGCACTTCCTTATTAAAAGAAATCTGAGCACCACCATTCTCCTTTTTTTTGGTTATGAAATTTCAGTGCCCCAAAGTAAAGTTCAAATTTAAGAACAAAAAAAAAGACTTTTTAAAAATTACTGCCTTCAGAAATTCCTGTATTTTACAGTATTTATATATTTTAAATTTAAAATGTAATAGGTAAGATAAAAGCAAATCATAAAAGGAAATTAAAGGGAGACAAATTTAGTTGTGATATTATTTCAGTGAGAGTTCTCTTAAGTATACCCACTGTATCTGAGAGTGCAAAATTAACTATATATTTATTACTGGAATCTTAGTATCACTTTTTTAAACTCTACAAATATTCATAACTACAGATGTAATACATAGTCATGTATGCCTTGGAAGAGGAAGCCTAAAAATCATGTAAGTTAATTATTATACAGTTTCTTGCTACATCATTTTGTTAAATCAAACCTCTTTGATCAGATTACACAATTATAAAGTGAAATTAAATAACAATCTTGATAATGCTCAATTTTCTATCATCTCAAAGTCTATTTTAAGCACTTATCTGCCAGTGCATAAATTTTCACAATTAAAATTTACCAGTCAACATGTAGGTATCATGCATTTTCAGACACTAGGGGATAAAAAGACAGAAATAAAGCACTTTTGTCCTCAAGGGTCTTATATTCTATTGGAGAAACCATTTGTAAATGTATAGTTGAATATTATTAATGTACTGTCTGTACATTTATTTTCTTAATATTCTGATTTCCCCCCTAAGAATACATATGTATCTTCTAAACTACATTACTACATTTATAAATGAAAAAATTTATTATGAAATAGACACACCTCTTTTACTAGACCAGCGTGTACATATAATATAAATTAATTGCCCATTTCTGTGGTTTTGTTATATCATAAGTATTTTAATAACTCAGTGCAGCTATAGAAAACTATACTGGCATATAATTCCTTTTTTCAGGTAAAGTTTTCCTTATTTCAGTTCTTTTCCAATTTGGGTGGTTTTCTTTGGATAGGGAGAGACAGGAAGTAAAATCTATTTATTTGCTACTTGTTAATTTCTATATAAGGATTTGAGGAGAGGATTGAATCTGTTGGATAAAATTAGGTCTGAGGATTATCCAAATTTCTAAATAAATCCTTTTCATTTATGATGTACCTGTCGCTATTAGACAGTTTATATTCTATTACCTTGGGTAATCTTAAGGTTAGTTTCTTTTCAAATATATAATTCCCAAATGCTTTATGTATTAGTATTCATGAAACTGAACCATCATAGAAAAATTTGAAAATATTATCCAAGTCTCCACATCATAAAAATATTTGTAGTTCTACTACAAACTACAACTACATGTTGTAGTTCTGCTACAACAAACACAGACCATTCCAAAAATATCTTTGTTAGAGATATTCCCAATTCAGTCAAGGACATTCTTCAAGAAGTATTTACTTGAACAAGCATCTACTACTTACAACATAATTATGAGGAAAGGCCATAGGAATTCATTGTCCTAGAAAATGACCTTGCATCATTGTTTTGTAACATATCACAGTATTCAATTTGTAAGCTGCCAATTTGTATAGTATCCTGTCTTAATAAAATCTTTATTACAGTCTTCATTGTGTTTATGCATCATCTCTGAAACTTTTAGTTTTGAGTTTGTGTTTCAAAAATTGGATCTCTACATCTTTTCTTAACTAGGTAAAAAGGCCATTCTCTGCTTCATTTCTTACAGTCAAACCGAGACCTGTTAAAGACCTTAGCTTAAAAAAAACCATGGACCATCTACAGTCATCCTAATCCATACCTGACCAATGAATCCAGATGGCTCCAGAGGAAAAAAGTGAGGCTGGTGACTTCGTCCAGCCCTTCCTCACTTATGTCCAATTCACCTAAAGTATGTATGGTCCATTTTGAGAATGAAAGAACTCCAATAGAGGGAGTGTTACATTTAACTTCCCCTATTCTTACAAAATCTGAAGCAAAGTTCTCTCAATATATACATGAAGCTCTCCTGCCCCACTGTTTCCTCTCTAAAGAAAATCCATCAACCTCTTTTTTTGGAAGTGGGTATCTCTTTCATGAGAATTTGAAGACGACCTCTAGAGGGTAGTTTGCTGCCAACCAAAGCTGCCCTTTCCACTTGTGAAAATTCTTTTTAGTCAAGTATTTATTGTTAACTATGTGTCAGGTACAGATAAGAGTTCACAGACCAACTGTGCCACACTGTACTGTACTTTGGAATCTAAACCTCATTCAAACTAGAGATTGATAAACAAACGCTCCCTAATACCAAAGTAGTTGTAGAAGGAAAGAACTTGAAACAAAGTAGTTGGTCATCAATTAAGAAATGACTAAAGAAGTTGTGATACAAGGATATAACAGATTATGTAAGAAATCAAATGAATGCAGAAATTATGAATACTGTGAAGCAATGAGAAGATACATGAACTGATAGAAAGTAAATCTAGAAAAATATGTTAAAAATGACAATTTAAAAGAAAAGAAAAATCACTTCCTGGCCTTCTCATCAGCCTGCTCATTATCTGAAGCAATAACCAAGTTCTGAAATACTTAATGGTTTCATGACCAGTTACAGCCCTAGAATTCCAGAGTCTTGTTTGATGGTTTCTTCAGGCATCTACTACTACTACCACATCTAGGCATTGTTCCTACCCATGCTTCCCTGCTTCACTCCCTATCTCCTCACCAACAACCATGTGATTCATATGAACCCCTTAACCATCTTGCATGTGTGCCCACTTGGCTTTTTCTTTAATCAAATTAGCTGTCACTGTTTCTCAAATGGGATCTTTTAATGGCTCCATTCACCAATGCTATAGTTTTCCAAACAAAACTATCCATCCTTGGTCATCATTTTTCTATATGTGTTACTACCTCTGATTAGAATGCATTCCTTGAATGCAGGTCTTCTCTTGAATAACATTTCTAAGTTGTCAGGACATTACACATTTAGGGTTCTCTTCCTATCTGATTGTTCCTCAGTCTCCTTTTCTGGATCTTCATCCAAGAAAACCTTAATACCCCAGAGTTTTGCTCTGGTCCTCCCTATATATGACAACTACCATGGATTCAATTATTAACTGTATGCTGATGACTCAAAGCTACCTATCTAGCCCTAACATTCTGCTGGCCTCCAATGTCACATCTTCAACTGCCAATCAGACAACTCAAATTAGGTTTCCAGTTGACAAAATATGTCAAAAATAATTCATTTCTTTGAAGTCCTTAATGCTTCCAAACTTTGTTAATAGTTTTATGGGCAACACCATTCTCCCAGCCCTCCAGTCTTGCAATGCTCATCTCAATTCTCTTCCCCCTCATAAGTAATCTGTTGCCAAAGTTTTCAAATATTTGACATCTTGCAAAAGTTTGTTGTTTTTTTTTGATACAGGAAAGGCTCTCAGGCTCTCATTTCTTCACACCTGGACTATTGCAGTTGATCTGTCTACCACTTCATTTAGTTGTCAAAGTGATTTTGCTAAAGCACAAGTTAAGTCATGTCACCTCAACACTTAAAAAACCTCATTGGCTCACTATCATTTCCAGGATCAAAAACAAAATATAATGTTTGACCCTTGTTTTGTCTTCTGCCTATCTGCATTCTAAGTAGGAAAGAGGGCTCTTCCACAATCAAAGCTAGCATGTGGATTGTAAAGAAAAGGCTATGAAAACTGGAGATGACTACAATTTTCTAAACTTCAAAAGGTCACAAGAGGGGCAGCTAGGTGGTGCAATGGATAAAGCACCAGCCTTGGAGTCGGGAGTACCTGAGTTCAAATCCGGTCTCAGACACTTAATAATTACCTAGCTGTGTGGCCTTGGGCAAGCCACTTAACCCCATTTACTTTGCAAAAACCTATAAAGCAAAAGGTCACAAGAGCAAGCCCCTAGAGTCTGGAAGGTGATGTCCATGGCAAGATTGTTCAGAAATCAGAAAATGAAAACACCATTTTTATGTTTCAACCTAATCCAGCAGTAGCACTAATACAAACTTATCTCTCCAGCATTCATGTTGTATTTGATAGTGACTTTTATGAAGTATATGCTATTTAGAAATCAGGATGGTTGAGCCCAGTAGACATTCTAGTCTTACTCTTTCAGAGTGTAGTTAGCTATATTTCACTCTAAAATTTCTTTTTTTTAAATGATTCTATTTATTTTGAGTTTTACAATTTTTCCCCTAATCTTGCTTCCCACCCCCACAGAAGGCAATTTGTCAGTCTTTACATTGTTTTCATGGTATAGATTGATGCAAACTGAATGTGATGAGAGAAATCATATCCTTAAGGAAGAAACATAAAGTATAAGAGACAGCAAGATCAGACAGTAAGATATCAGGGGTTTTTTTCCTAAATTAAAGGTAATAGTCCTTGGTCTTTGCTCCAACTCCTCAGTTCTTTCTCTGGACACAGATGATATTCTCCATTGCAGACAGTCACAAATTGTCCCTGATTGTTGCACTGATAGAATGAGCAAGTCCATCAAGTTTGATCATCACCCCCATGTTGCTGTTAGGGTGTACACTGTTTTTCTGGTTCTGCTCATCTCACTCAGCATCAGTTCATGCAAATCCCTCCAGGCTTCCCTGAATTCCCATCCTTCCTGGTTTCTAATAGAATAATAGTGTGCTGTGACATATATAGACCACAATTTGCTGAGACATTCACCAATTGAAGAACATTTACTTGATTTCCAATTCTTTGCTACCACAAACAGCTACTATGTCGCCCTAAAATTTCTTAAAAGATTGGAATGTCTTCTGGAAGGGCATCTGATCAAGCTCCTATTGTATTGTGTTTCTCTCACTGCACCACTAGTGATTAGCACCTTAGTTCCATGTAACTATCATCAATTTAGTTTTTTTTAAGAAATGTTCACCGTGAAAGGTATATCAAGAAAAGAATTAAAGCATTCTCCTTAACACCTGGGAATACATTCTCTGCAATATTATTATAAGAGTGAACTCGGACTCAACCCACCATAATAGTTCTTTATCTTTTTTTTTTTAATTTACTTATTTCTCCAATGATGTGCTCTAGGAAGCTTAGTAAAGTTTATCCGCTTGGGGCAGCTAGGTGGCGCAGTGGATAGAGCACCGGCCCTGGAATCAGAAGAATTCAGCACCCAGAACTCAGAAGATCAGCAGTTCAGGAAGGCCTAGAGATACCTACAGTTCAGCCCTACTCCTTACCTGCCCAAGCCAACAGCATTGAAGGCATCTTAGCCAAGGTCAGAATCAGACTCAGTCCTCAACACTCCCATAGCTCCTAATTCAGCAATTCTGAGTTATCCAAAGTAGGATGCTGGAATACACAATGTAAAGAAAGAGATAAAGAGCTAGGATGTGGTAAAGTGATGCCCGTGAGATTCAGGAGGAGAAAATAACTTTAATACACGTATAAAAAGTCTCAGGACACACCTCCTCATCCACTAGATCAAGTAGACTTCCTAAAAGAAAACATAAAGCAACATAAATTTATAAATAAAACTTAGAGAAACCAAAGAGGAGATAGTAAACTATAACTCAGTAGATTTTGAAAAGAGGAGTCAAGTGGAATTATGGAGACAGGAGTTCTCATCCCAATTGTGCTCTGTATCCTTGGGGAAATAACTGATCTGTGTGGTCCCCCCCCCCTTATCTATAAAGTGAGTAGTTTAATAGATGATCTCTTCATATTTCAATATTAATTGATTTCTTGAATTTTAAAGTAGACCAGTCATCCCATCCTACTATTCACTGATGCAGAATATCCACTGGGTGTACATCTCAACTACTTCATGTCCTTAAGGATTCCCACAAGGTCACAACAGTTTTAACTCAGAACAAAAATATTGCTTCTAAAATCAGCTGACTTCAAACTGAAGACTAAACATCCAACCTTAGTTTCAATAATGTTCAAATTGTTAGCTATGCAATTATCAAACTTAAGAATTAGTAAGCATGAGAATTGTTTGACTTGACTATTAGAAAATCTTATTAAAAGTAATTCAGAATATTATAAGAGGCAATATCATTTTGTTTCAGATGTACCACCAGCTGAGATTTGGAGTGTTTTTGTTTTTAAGTTATGGAGGAGGATGCGAATTAGTACAGTATTTGCCAAGCATTGTTCTGAAACGTAACAATTATTATTTAATTTGATTCTCAAAATAACCCTTTCAGGTAGGTGCTATTATTATACTGACTTTACAGTTGAGGAAACTGAGGCAAACAGAAGCTACCAATTTGTCCAGAGTCCCATAGCTTGTAACTATCTGAGGAAGAATTTTGGCTCAAATCTTCCTGACTCCAGGCCCAGCTTGATGAAGATAATTCTGCATATCTATTGTAGAATTTGATCTTTATGCTTATGCAAATGTGTCATATATGTGTAGTTTCATTTTCCAGAAAAAAATTAATTTTGTGAAATGAAAAGGAAAATGGACTGATTTTTAAACAACTGATGACGATGTACAATTTAATTAAAATGGAATATTCTGTATTTCATAGATGCTGACAAAAAATATTATATTTACAAACTGACATTTTAAGTATGATGATCAAGGATTTATTAATGTACATCAATTACCAAATTCATGATATTTATGAGGAAAAACATTTTAATATATTTTCAATTTAAAGATCATCCAATATACCTTCAATCAACAATGCCTACTGTTTCCTGGTACTGTGCTAAATGCTGATGATACAAATAAGAAAAAGACATAGCCCTTATCCTGAAGAAACTTACAATATAATAGAAGAGACAATATGCAAACAAATTTATATAAAGCAATGGGCTAAATAAACCTATAAATTAAAAATACAGGATATACAGGAAAAAATTAGCAGAAGGAAGGTCCTAGAATTAAGAGAATTTAGGAAGGTTTCCTAAAGCGATATTTATGGAAGAGCCAGGAGGGCAAATGTCACTGGGAGCAAAGATTAAGGATGAGGAAGTAAGTAAAGAAAGGTATGTGAGGGCTCAGTAATGAAGAATTTGAATGCCAAACAGAGCATGTTTTATTTGTTAATGGAAGCAATAGGATGACAATAAAGTTTTGTGTGTGTGTGTGTGTGTGTGTGTGTGTGTGTGTGAGACAAAGCAAGAGAGAGAGAGAGAGAGAGAGAGAGAGAGAGAGAGAGAGAGATCAGACCTACACTTTAGGAAAATTACTTAAAATAATAATAATAATAATGCTTTTCTTTCATTCTTGAAGAATATCACAGCATCAGAGGTGATGCCATGACAAGCATGTGAACTGGGTTTGAATGAGGAGATGCTGTTCAAAGTCACCAGGCTCATTTTCTCCTCCAGAGTCATCTGAGTCCAGTGACCACATGTGAATCAGGATGACTGAAGATGGCCCTAAATGCAAGGAAATCAAGTTTAAGTGATATACTCAAGGTCACACAGCTAGTTAGTGTTGTGTTTGAAGATGGATTTGAACTTCTGTCTTCCTGACAGTGCCCTATCCACTGTGCCACCTAATTGCTTTAGTGACTGAATGGAGGATGAATTGAATCAAGGAGAGACCTGAAGTGAGAAAAACCAACAGTAGGCAATTGTAATAATGCAGGTGTGAGAGGATGAGGGTCTGACACTGAGAATGGTGGCAGTGTGAGAGGAGAAGAGTACATGATGAGAAATAATGCAAAAATGAAATAAACTTGTCAATAGACTGGATAAGGAAGAGAGGAGTTAAGAGATAATGAGGAATCCAGGATGATTCTTGTGACCTGAGGGACAGTAATAGGGAAGGGAGGAGAGAGGAGGATTTGGGGAAAAGATAATGAATTCCATTTTGGGTATACTGAGTTTAAAATATCTACAGGACATTCAAATTAAGATGTCTGAAAGGCTGAGATGTCACTTTGGAGATCAGTTGAGAGTTGTGGCAGGATAGATGGATTTAAGAAACATTAGCATAATTAAATTCATAGGAACTGATGAGATCACCAAATGAAGTCATTTAGAGGAAGAGAAGGACAGAACCCTGAGAGATGCATAAGTCAGAAGGCATGATCTGGAAAGGGATCTAGCACAGGAGATAGAGGAGTGGTCAGATAGATAGGAAGAGAACCTGAAGAGATGTCTCCAAAAGTAAGCTTACTTGAGACTTCTTACCTTGCTATCTTTGCACGTCACTTTCACCCTAAACTCTCCTCTCTTCCAAATTTTCTTATTTCTTTCATATTTCCACTCTTTGCTATTTATAATCCAGCATTGTCTTGGAATGTTGCTGCTCCCTTTCCCTACAAGTATACTAAATTGGTAAATATTATCATTTTAAGCCTTACACCTCTCCCATCTGATATTAGTATGCACTTTAGTTTAGAACCTTATCACTTCTTGCCTAGACTTTCAAAAATTTAATGTTATTTTATTTTTTCTAGTTGCATATAAAGACAATTATTTCCCTTTTTTGAATTATAAAGATTTTATTTATTTTGAGTTTTACAATTTTTCCCCTAATCTTACTTCCCTCCCCGCCCCCACCACAGAAGGCAATTTGCCAGTCTTGCCATTGTTTCCATGGTATACATTGATCCAAATTGAATGTGATGAGAGAGAAATCATTTCCTTAAGGAAGAAACATAAAGTATAAGCAATAGCAAGATCAGACAATAAGATATCAGGTTTTTTGTCCTAAATTAAAGGTAATAGTGCTTGGTCTTTGTTCAAACTCCACAGTTCTTTCTCTGGATACAGATAGTATTCTCCACTGCAGACAGCCCCAAATTAAAGGCTATTATCAATATTCATTCTTGAAAAGTTTTTGAGTTCCAAAATTTCTCCCTTCCTCCTTCCTGTCACCACTCTCTAAGTTGACAAGCAGTATTATATAGGTTATGCCTGTCCATCATGTAAAACATATTTCCACATTAGTCATGTTGTGACAGAAAAATAGAACCAAAAAAAATAGAAATAAAGTGAAAATAGCGTGGTTTGATCTGTATTGAGATTCCATCAGCACACACTATACCAAAATAAAGTCAAAATGGATACAGGATTTAGACATAAAATGCAGTATCATAGATAGAGCAACTAACAGAACAAGAAATACTCAGTCAAATCTATGGAAAGGAGAGAAATTTATGACAAGAAATAGAGTACATTATAAATAGTAAAAATGGATGATTTTGGGTATATTAAAAAGTTATTGCACAAATAAAACCAATGCTACCAAAATTAGGAGGAAAACAGAAAGCTGAGAAACAACTTTTACATCTAGGGGTTCTGATAAAAATCTCATTTCTAAAATAAGTTGAGAATTGCGTCAAATTTAAAAGATACAAGTCATTCCCTAATTGATAAATGGTCAAAGGATATGAATAGTTTTCAAATGAAGAAATTAAAGTTATAATCATGTGTAAAAAATGCTCCAAATCATTAATGATTAGAAAAATGCAAATTAAAACAACTATGAGATTTGTGTGGTATGTAACCATCTGCTCAAATAAATTTTAGAGATTTCTCAAGGTATGAAGAGAAAAAGTCTTTATTCGATTCTCAAGAAGCAAGCATCAGAGACTTCCAGCCAAGATGGTGGGGAGAAGACAGGCACAGTTCTAAAGTCTCCTGATCTTTCCAATCTATCATATGAAACAAACCTCTTAAAAGAAATCTGACCCACAAAACCCAGAAAGAAAAGCCAGGAGAAAGAACATCTACCTCAGGATTTGTCTCCCTCAGCACTATTGGATGAATTTGGGCAGGGGAGTCTGGGCAGAGAGGGCAGATCAGCCCCAGATCAGCCAGATTAACCTCTGAAATTGGAGCCAGGGAGTCTGAGGGCCCGAGAGTTGGACCTGCTGGAGCAGTGGGGCTAAACGGCAGGGGCTTGAGTCAACTAGGGAGCAGGGGCACTGGTGTTGGTGCTGTCCCTCTGGAGCTTGCCAACAGGGCTGGGGGGAAAGCTCTGGTTCAGGACAGCTGTGGACACACCATCCCTGGGCTCCTCTGGTCTGAGGAACTCTGAGTCCACGCCTCCATTGCTGCTGAGGAACAAACAATAGCAGACTACTTCTGCCTCAGGCACAGGTGTGTGAGCAGAAGAAACAACCCAGCTGACAATCAAGAGAGAAATGACCTAAGGCCAGGGTAAAGCCCACCATTGATTGAAGGCAAAAGGACTCATATCTCCAACTCCTCCCTGCAAGCTAAGGGAAAAGGCCTCAATCAAGGTCACAGACACTGCAGAGAAAGCAACCAGCACCTGCTACTGGCCAGCCAGAGAAATTTCACTTAGTGAGTAAAGCCTCTAGTGATATCAAGCCCCTGTAAACCAGCCCCTCCCCAACTGAAGGTCTTAGCAAAATGAAGAAGGGTCAGTGGAAAGGTGGATGCATAGAAAAATTCTTGGAAGGGAATGACCCTAACTCAGAGATTCCTAGAACCTCTGAGGAGGCTAGGACCTGGTCTTCAACACAGAAAGACTTCCTTGAAGAAATAAGGAAGGAGTTTAAAAAAAATCAACTGGAAAATTTGAGAGAGACAATACCTTGTAACAAGAAAACAAATCCTTAAAAAATACAATTGGACAAATACAAAATGAGAATAAATCTCTCAGATCTTCAAATGGGCAAATGCAAAAAGAAATTAATTCTCTCAAAACCTCAATTGGTCAAATGGAAAGCTCTTTCAAAAGTAGAATGGACCAATTGGAAAAGGAGTTGCATAAGGTTAATGAAGAAAACTCTCTAAAAAAAAAAAGAATGGAGTCTGCAGAAACTAATGTCTCCATGAGACAGCAAGAGTCAGTTAAACAAAACCAAAAAATTAAAAAAAGTAGAAGAAAATGTAAAATACCTCATCAGCAAAACCACTGACCTTGAGAATAGGTCGAGGAGGGGCAACCTGAAAATTATTGGACTTCCTGAGAACATTGAAGAGAAACAAAGCCTGGACTTAATATTATAAAATCTAGTGATAGAAAACTTCCCTGATATCATAGAACGAGAGGGCAAAGTAGATATTGAAAGAATACATCATTCCCCTGCAGAAAAAGACCCTAAAATGAAAACACCAAGGAATGTTGTGGCCAAATTCCAGAACTATCAGATAAAAGAGAAAATCCTGCAAGCAGCCAGAAAGAATTTAAGTATCAAGGAGCCACAGTAAGTATTACACAGGACCTGGCTGCATCAACATTAAGGGATTGAAGGGCCTGGAACAAGATATTTCAAAGAGCAAGGGAGCTTGGAATGCAGCCAAGAATCCACTATCCCGCAAAGCTGAGCCTTCTCTTCCAGGGAAAAAGATGGACATTTAACAACATGGAAGAATTCCAAAAATTCATGATGAAAAGACCAGAGCTAAATAGAAAATTTGGCCATCAAACAGGAGGTTCAAGAGACACATGAAAAGGTAAAAGAAAAGGGGGGGGGGGTTAAAAAAATTGCTATCCAATAAGATGAAGCTGGCTTTATTCCAGCTTGGGGAAAAAGATTCTCATAAATCTTGAAAATTGTAATCCTAGCAGAGAGAATATACCTAGTCAGAAGTGATGGACATTCATGACCTATCCATGAAACTGCTATCCAATGGGATGTAACTGGCTTTAACCCCACTTGGAAGAAAGACTCTAATAACTCTCAAGAATTTTAACTCTATTAGACAGAATGTACATAGCTAGAAATAACAGATACTCACAATTTTCTATGACTCAGAATGATCTAAAAAACACTACCTCCTTAAAAAGGGGGACAGGAAGGAGACAGGAGGAGGGAGTGGGTTGAGTGGGGTAAATCTCATTACACTAAGAGATACAAAATACCTATGGCAAAAGAGGGGAAGAAGGGAGGAGATGAGAAATACCTGAATGTTCTTCTCATAAGACTTGGCTTAAAGTCAATTTACACATACTTAGTTAACTTAAAAAACATATAACCTTTCAAGGATTAAAAGGGGAAAAGGGGAGGGGGGACAGAAAGGGATAGGGAGTGGGGAAAAAAAAGGGGAACTAACTAAAGGGAAAGGGGAAAGAAAGGGGAGGGGTGATATAGGAGGGAAAACACACTGAAGGGGGGTGGTATTCAGAAACAAAATACTGGGGAATACAGATAAAGAGAGGGGGAAGTGGGAAAATACAAACAGAGGGAACAAAGTATGGAGGGCAATAAAGCATTAGTAATCATAACCTTGAATGTGAATGGGATGAACTCTTCCTTAAAATGTAATCAAATATCAGAGTGGATTAAAAACCAGAATCCAACAATATGCTGAATACAAAAAACTCATTTGAAGCAGAGAGCTACACATAGAATAAAGGTAAAGGGTTGGAGCAAAATATATTTTGCTTCAGCTGAAGTAAAAAAGCAGGGGTAGCAATCTATCTCAGACAAAGCAGCAGCAAAAATAGATAGCATTAAAAGAGATAAGGAAACTTTATCCTCCTAAAAGGTACCAGACAACAAAGCTGTTTCAATACTGAATATATATGCACCCAATGGGACAGCATCCAGATTCTTAGAGGAGAAGCTGAAAGAACTACAGGAAGACAAAGACAGCAAAACTCTACTAGTGGGAGACCTCAACTTCCCACTCTCCGGTCTAGATAAATCGAATCATAAACAAGAAAGAAGTTAAGGAGGTAAATAGATTGTTAGAAAAATCAGATATGGTGGACTTATGGAGGAAACTGACTGGGGAAAGAAAGGAATATGCCATTTTCCCTGAAGTACATGGAACTTATACAAAAATTGATCATGTACTAAGACAAAAACCCTAATGATCAACTACAGAAAGGCAGAAATAGTGAATACATCTTTCTGAGATCACAGTGCAATAAAAGTCATATGCAATATTGGGCCAAGGAGATATAGACCCAGAACCAATTGGGAACTGAATAACCTCATTATAAAGAATGAGTGGACCAAAAAACAAATTATAGAAGCAATTAACCATTTTATCCTAGATAATGATAATAATGAAACAACATACCAAAACCTATGGGATTCACTCAAAGTGGCTCTCAGGGGATATATTATAGCTTTAAATTCTTCATGAATAAATTGGAGAAAGAGGAAATCAATGAACTAAAAATACAACTAAAAAAATTAGAGAAAGAACAAATTAAAAATCACCAATTAACTACCAACTCTAAGAATTAAAGGAGAAATTAATCAAATTGAAAGCAAAACTATTGAATTAATAAATAAAGCCAAAAGTTGGTATTATGAAAAAACCAATAGAATTGATAAACCCCTGATCAATTTGATTTTAAAAAAAAGAAAACCAAATTGCTAGTATCATAAATGAAAAAGGTGAACTCACCACCAATGAGGAGGAAATTAATAATCCAAAATTATTTTGCCCAACTCTATGCCAATAAATTTGATAATCTAAGTGAAATGGATGACTATTTACCAAAATATAAGTTGACCAGGTTAAATGAAGAGGAAATTAAATATGTAAACACCCCTATCTCAAAAAAAGAAATTCAACAAGCCATCATTGAACTCCCCAAGAAAAAATCTCCAGGGCCTGATGGATTCATAAGTGAATTCTCCCAAACATTGAAGGAACAATTGGTTCCAATTCTATATAAACTCTTTGGAAAAATAGGGAAAGATGGAACTCTGCCTAACTCTTTCTATGAAACCAATATGGTGCTGTTACCTAAACCAGGAAGAATTAAAACAGAGAAAGAAAATTATAGACCTATCTGCCTGATGAATATAGATGCAAAAATCTTAAATAAAATCTTAGCAAAACAATTACAACAAATTATCACTAGGATAATACATTATGATCAAGTAGGATTTATGCCAGGGATGCAGGGTTGGTTCAATATTAGGAAAACTGTTAGTATACTCAATCATATCAACAACAAAACTATCAGAAATTATATAATCATATCAATAGATGCTGAAAAAACTTTTGACAAAATATAGCATCCATTCCTACTAAAAACACTACAGAGTGTAGGAATAAATGGACTGTTCCTTAAAATAATTAACAGTATCTATTTGAAACCATCAACAAGCATTATATTCAATGGGGAGAGGCTAGAGGCATTCCCAATAAGATCAGGAGTGAAACAAGGGTGCCCATTATCACCACTACTATTGAATATTGTATTAGAACTGTTAGCTTCAGCAATTAGAGAAGAAAAAGAAATTGAAGGAATTACAATTAGGAAGGAAAAAATAAAAACTCACACTCTTTGCAGATGACATAATGGTCTATCTAGAGAATCCCAAGAAATCATCCAAAAAACTACTGGAAACAATTAGCAATTTTAGCAAAGTTGCAGATTATAAAATAAACCCACATAAGTCCTCAACTTTTCTATATATGTCTAGCAAGATACAGCAGGAAGAGCTAGAAAGAGAAATCCCATTCAAAGTAACCTTAGACAATATAAAATACCTGGGAGTCTATTTGCCAAGACAGACTCAGAAACTTTTTGAAAACAATTATTAAACACTTCTCACACAAATTAAATCAGATTTAAACAACTGGGCAAGTATCAACTGCTCATGGATAGGTAGAGCTAATATAATAATGACAATTCTACCAAAACTAAACTACCTGCTTAGTGCCCTACCAATCAAAATTCCAAAAAATCACTTTAATGAGTTAGAAAAAATTGTAATTAAATTCATATGGAGAAATAAAAACTCAAGAATATCCAGGACCTTAATGAAAAAAAAAGTACAAAAGAAGGTGGCTTAGCCCTACCTGATCTAAAATTATAAAGCATCAGTCATCAAAACTATTTGGTGCTGGCTAAGAAATAGAGTGGTGGACCAGTGGAATAGACTAGATGCAAAAGCAGGAGATGATCATAGTAATCTGCTGTTTGATAAACCCAAAGAGTCCAGCTATTGGGATAAAAACTCCCTCTGATAAAAACTGCTGGGAAAATTGGAAGTTAGTATGGAAGAAACTTAGATTAGACCAACACCTAACACCCTTTACCAAGATAAGATCCAAATGGTTACAGGACTTAGAGATAAAAAAAATATAAGCAAATTAGAAGATCAAGGACTAGTTTACCTGTCAGATCTATGGAAAGGGGAGCACTTTATGACTAAGGAAGAGTTGGAGAACACCACCAAAGACCAACTAGATGATTTCAATTACATTCAATTAAAAGGCTTTTGCACAGATAAAACCAATGTAACCAAGATCAAAAGAAATGTAGTAAATTGGGAAATGATCTTTACAACTAATGATTCTGACAAAGGACTCATTTCTAAAATACACAGAGAACTGAGTCATATTTTTAAAACAAAAAGCCATTCCCCAGTTGACAAATGGTCAAAGGATATGCAAAGGCAATTTAAGATGAGATCAAGGCAATCCATAGCCATATAAAAAATTGCTCTAAATCATTAATTATTATTATTTTTTTAGGTTTTTGCAAGGCAAATGGGGTTAAGTGGCTTGCCCAAGGCCACACAGCTAGATAATTATTAAGTGTCTGAGACCGGATTTGAACCCAGGTACTCCTGACTCCAAGGCTAGTGCTTTATCCACTACGCCACCTAGCCACCCCTAAATCATTAATTATTAAAGAAATGCAAATTAAAGCTTCTCTGAGGTACCACCTCACACCTCTCAGATTGGCCAATATGACCAGAAAGGATAATGAGCATTGTTGGAAGGGTTGTGGGAAATCTGGGTCACTATTACACTGTTGGTGGAGCTGTGAACTCATCCAACCTTTCTGGAGAGCAATTTGGAACTATACCCAAAGGGCAACAAAAATGTGCATACCTTTTACCTAGCAATGCCACTCCTGGGTCTATACCCTGAAGAGACGATGAAAAAGGGTAAAAACATCACTTGTACAAAAATATTTATAGCAACCCTGTTTGTGGTGGCAAAGAATTGGAAATCAAGTAAATGTCCTTCAATTGGGGAATGGCTTAGCAAACTGTGGTATATGTATGTCTTGGAACACTACTGTTCTATTAGAAACCGGGGGGGGGGGGGAGGGGCAGCTAGGTGGTGCAATGGGGCAGCTAGGTGGCGCAGTGGATAGAGAACTGGCCTTGAAGTCAGGAGTACCTGAGTTCAAATCCGACCTCAGACACTTAATAATTACCTAGCTGTGTGGCCTTGGGCAAGCCACTTAACCCCATTGCCTTGCAAAAACTAAAAAATAAATAAATAAAAATAAAAAACCAGGGGGGACGGGATTTCAAGGAAGCCTGGAGGGATTTGCATGAATTGATGCTGAGTGAGATGAGCAGAACCAGAAAAACACTGTATACCCTAACAGCAACATGGGAGTGATGTTCAACCCTGAAGGACTCGCTCATTCCTTCAGTGCAACAATAGGGAACAATTTTGGGCTGTCTGCAAAGGAGAGTGCCATCTGTATCCAGATAAAGAACCATGGAGTTTGAACAAAGTTCAAGGACTATTCCCTTAATTTAGAAAAAAAACAGCTATCTTATTATCTGATCTTGTTACCTCTTAGACTTCTCGTCTCTTCCTTAAGGATATGATTTCTCTCTCATCACACTCAATTTGGATCAATGTACAACATGGAAACAAAGTAAAGGGTGACAGATTGCTTTCCGTGGGGGGGGGGGAAGGGAAGTAAGATTGGGGGGAAAATTGTAAAACTCAAATAATATCTTTAACAAAACAAAAAAGCAGGCATCAACTCAGCCATTCATATGTGAGAGTGAGGCAACAAGGTACAAGCAGCAGAAGCAATAAATATGATTCCTAATATATTATCCCCCTCCCCACTGACCTATTCTCTTTAGTTAAGAATGTAGTCTTCACAATCTGAGCTCATAAGCTAATTTAAAGAAAAGCATATAATTCAAACAGAGATATGTTTCTCCCCCAGTCCTGAGGAATGTACGGACATCTGGACTAAATCGATGTAGAGGCCGTTCAAGTGAGTTCGGGGTCAAGAGGCCAGTTATGGCCAAAATAACTTGAGCTTTGGTGACTCTTGAGCTGAAAGCTTCCACGGAACTCCAATTTGATAACACAGCTGCATCATTTGTGGCCTCACTCTTCAATAAGCCCTGTTTCCAAACTTCTTGGCCTGGGTCACATCCTGCTGGGTTAATTCCTGCCCATAACAAAGTTGCATCATTGTTTTTATCCTGTACGCTAATTTCATGGTTTTCTTCTATAAGAATTGTTTGATGTGTTCAATAAACTGGCTCTGTCAGATGTCCTGCTGACATTCCCCACCTGAGTGTATACGTGTTTCCTTTTCTGTCCTAAGTTGAATGGATCCCTTGCTGGTCAGGGGATTGCAACATTTGGTGCCCTTAACGTGGAGCAGGTGTGGGATTTGAATCTGTTCTGAAGCTGAGATAGTCATTCAGGAGAAGAAAACCCCCTGGTAAAGCTGTGAAAGAATCTTAGGATCAGGTAAAGAGGGGAAGGCTTGGGTGGATCTGTTTCAGGAGCTGTGGCTTTTTACTTTATTTTTCCAAGCAAGTACATGGGTGTAAAAGGGAAGGAACTTTCCAAGGAGCTAAAAAAGCCAGGATAGGATGCAAATAACTTAAAGAAACTGGCTAAAGAGAAGAGCTTAGAAATTATCAAAAAAAAAAAAAAAAGTCTTTGCAGACTGTTTATGATATTCCATGGTTCCCAAGGAAAGAATTGAGCTTAGAAGATACTTTGAATCGAACAGATAAATGAATATTAATGACAAAACACTGATGAATTTTTCTCTTTCCCACTTCTTCACTGTAATGCTGCCAGAATGTTTTCCACCCTCCTGCTCCCTCTCCGTTGCTTCTCCATTTTTGCAATCTGGTTCTTATCTTTTGACCTTAGAGTTAATAGACAGAGAATTACTTCATGATGATTTGGATAAGCAAGTGTTAAAAAAGAAAATGTATTTGGAGTTAAAAGAATCAGGACAGTGTATATTACCAAATATGTTTATATCTATATCTATATATATATATGTATATAAATCATAAAAACAAATGCTATTTTTAATTTGATAAATAAACTCCATAAAGGCAAGAGAGGTTAATTCTAAAGTGTATAATTTGGGTACTAAGTAATGCCAAAAAAATTAATAAAAGAAATAAGGGGAAACTAAATATTAATCTTTTACCAAAATGATATCATCACATTATAGCTTCAGGAGTTTATCAGTATAGATTCTGATAATGTTAGTTATTACAGAAAATTATGGGTCTAGTGAGGATTTAGGAACAGAAGATTCCACCCCATCCCCCCGAAAAGACTTAAGGCTTGTCCCCTTAGAAAGAAGTTATTTGATTTACTCTAAATTAAGAAGGGACAGGGGATATTCCAATTAGGCTGAGAGATTTTTAAATGGCTGTCTTGACTTCTCAAAAGTTATACTAGTTATAATCCAGAAGTATTTAAAATATTAAAACCCTTTTATGGAAAAAAATGTATCTTGATATATTAAATGTTCTATGTATTTTCTCAACTGTGAGAACTAGGTGAGATTTTCCCCAGGGGCCTTTCAGATTCAATGTGCTCTGATTCTGTTTGTGTGTTTTCTAGGTGTTTGTTTTAAAATCCAGGCAGAGGAAAGCTCTTAGCTCTCTCTGCATGGTCAAACTTGCTGTCATATCTTTGTGTTCTGATTGGCCAGTCCTCTTTCCTTTCTCTTTTTTCAAAATTGGATCTTTTTCTTTTTCCAAAACCAATGATTCAGGCCCACAGGAGATTTTCCTGCAAATCATGTTGTTTGGGGGGGGGAAAGAAGGGGTTCTATTAATTTGTCTTATTTTCTATTGTTTGTTTTCTGACCTGATTGTCTAAGTTTTACTTAGTGATTTGGCAAATTATACTTATAAGGATCTAGAAGAAATTGAAATCATCCTTAAAATTATTTTTTCTTGATGGGTCTTAATAAAAGAATTTATAGTAAAGAATAATGGAACAGTATATTAACATGGAGATATGTTCAAAATAGTATATTAACAAAATGGAGAGCTTTGAGAAAAGGATTTGAAAATCAAAGAGGAAGAGGAGAAAGTAAATGGAGATATATGTTTAAATGAGATTGGGATAATCTGAAAATTGCATTAAACAACCACTTTTACAATATCTGGCAGTAAATTGATTAAAAGTAATAATCCCCATATAGTGAAAAGTTTTGATATGAAAGCAATTGCTAAGTAAATGTTAACTGTTTCTTCAAATTGGTTGAATCTATACTATGTAATCCAGTAAACAAAGTTATCTGAAAATACATGTAACTGAATTAAGGGATTTGTAAGAAAAGAATAATAATTTTTTTGGTTATAATATTTTTTGGCTCCTCCAGAGTCATAGGAGGTTCTTTTTAGAACTAATGGAAAAGCTAAAATAGATAAGGTCAGAAATGGCCTTGATAGAGGCTGGGAGTCTGCCAAAAATCTTTGTTTTACACAGACTCCTGAGTTATGTGTTTTAAACAGGCTTTATAATTGATAGAAGAATTTGAAAATTTTTATATTTTGAAAAAGAAAATGATTTAAGGTAATGTTGAATACAATTTTCAGAATTTATAACATTATTAAGAGAAGTTTAAAGAAAATCTTGTAATCTTAAAAATTTTTAGAAACATCTGGTCTTAAGAATTCTTTTTTATTTCAGAGTTTTAGGGAGTAAAGGAAATATACTTTAAACTGAAAATGTGATCATGTATAATTAGTGAATTGTATAAGAACAGATTCAAACAATTTTTTGAAAATTTAAAATTGTTACAATATAATATGAATGAATTAAAGTGTCATCCATCACATTTGTAAAGATTTGTTATAAGGAAATTAGAGCAATCCTTTCCAACAGATTATATCTCTCAAGGTCTTTTTTGGCCTAGACAGTTTGTGAAAAATTTTTCCATCTCAGGTTTATGAAATTATATTTATTAAAAATTATATATGTATCTTGTAACACTGGCTTTGGGGAAAAATTTGCATTGAGTTTTTGAAATTAATATAGATTTAAAACTAAATTCATAAAGAACCTTATTTTCTTTTTGAAAATAATAGTATATTTGGAATAAAAGAAAAATAAGCTTATAATACAGAAATTTGAAAAAAATTTGTATAAAAGATATTCAGATCTAAGGTTAACTTTAAGAGAACTTGTTTTGTTTTTGGTAAGAGAATGAAATGTCAGCCTGGGAATCTTATGTTTCATGTAGGTTAAGAGTTAATAATATCTAAGCCTAGAATTAATAAATTGTATTGCTTTGTAGAGATAAGGAGGGACAATATCAGATGGTATTACCCCCTGGGTTCCCTGAAATTTTTAAACAATGTAATGGACCTTATTCTAAACCTGGAAACTGAATAACCTCATTTTAAAAAATGAGTGGACCAAAAAACAAATTATAGAAAGAATTAACCATTTTATCCTAGATAATGATAATAATGAAACAACATACCAAAACCTATGGGATTCATTCAAAGCGACTCTCAGGGGATATATTATAGCTCTAAATGCTTACATGAATAAATTTAGAGAAAGAGGAAATCAATGAACTAAACATGCAACTAAAAAAATTAGAGAAAGAACAAATCAAAATCCCCAATTAAATACTAAATTAGAAATTCTAAAAATTAAAGGAGAAATTAATAAAATCGAAAGCAAAAAAACTATTAAATTAATAAATAAAACCAAAAGCTGGTATTATGAAAAAATCAATAAAATTGATAAACCTCTGGTCAATTTGATGAAAAAAAGAAAAAAGAAAACCAAATTGCTAGTATCATAAATGAAAAAGGTGAACTCACCACCAATGAGGAGGAAATTAAAGTAATAATTTGAAATTATTTTGCCCAACTCTATGCCAATAAATTTGATAATCTAAGTGAAATGGATGAATATTTACAAAAATAGAAGGTGCCCAGGTTAAATGAAGAAGAGATTAAATATCTATTGGAGTCCAGGAGGGATGGGAATTCAGGGAAGCCTGAAGAGATTTGTATGGACTGATGCTGAGCAAGATGAGCAGAACCAGAGGAACATTGTGTACCCTAGCAGCAACATGGGGGTGATCAACTTTGATGGACTTGCTCATTCCATTAGTGCAACAATCAGGCACAATACTTTATTTTTCTTCCTTAAGGATATGATTTCTCTCATCACATTCAACTTGGATTGGTGTATACCATGGAAACAATGTGGGGGATTAGTTGACTGCCTTCTGTGGAGGGTGGGGGGGAGGGAAGCAAGATTAGGGGGAAAATTGTAAAAAAATTAAAAATTAAAAAAAATTACTAGAAGTTATTAGAAATGGATATAATTGCTTTTTATTGAGCATATAAAATCCCATCCTGGATTACCTGGACTTATATATATGAAGGTAATCATAGCATCAATCAATCAACCCTTCTACTCCTTATAAGCTTAGTAGAAGAGTAAGCTAAACTGTTTTACAAAAAATTTCATCAGAATGCCTCTTTACTAAGGAAAGAATTTAATATCACCAGAGAGCAAGCTAGTAATATATTAATATCCTGTTCATAAAGGGGTATTTACCTACTCCTCCAAATTATTTTAAGAATCCTAGAGGCCAGACTCTTAATGAGTTGTGGTAGATGGATGTGACTCATTATGCACCTTTTGGAAAAATGAAATCTATTTGTGTTACTGTAGATACATTTCATATACAATGTCAGCAGCACAAAGTTCAGAGACTATTCTAGGTGTGATTGATCATTTATTCTATTGTTTTTCAGGAATACCAAAATTTATAAAAATAGATAATAGCCCTGGATATACTTCTATGGCATTTGAACAATTCTGTCTAAACAATATAAAATATATTACAGGCATTCCTTATATCCCACAGATCAAGCCTATAGTTGAGAAGAAAAATAGGTCATTAACAATTTTCCCACATAAACAGAAGAGGGGGAATGTGGGGAAGCAGATACTAGACTACACCTAAATAAATCTTCATATTCATTAATTATTCCACTTTGGATGATAAGAATAAAAACTTGGCTGAAAAACACTTTGGTTACAAAATTACCATAGATAACATAATAAACATCCCTAAGAGTACTCATAGAGTAATGTGGAAAGATACAAAAGATGGAATTGGAAAAGACTTGATCAATTATAACCTGGGGTCGAGGGTATGCTTTTGTTTTGTCCACAGATGGAGAAACTGTCTGGATGCCTGATGTTTATCAGACCATGTGGACCAGATGAATCAAGTGATACAGAAAATGAACAACTTAAATTTAAGAAATTGAAAAAGAAAGCATAAGAGGAGAAAGAAGAACAGACCATGTGAAGGGAAAGCACTACAGAGACAACTTGTGATGATATTAATCATGAACAATTTGGGGACTGCAAAAAAGAACTGAACATTGGACTTATGTATGAAACCTTCCTTGGGTAACAGCTATACTATGGAGAGAAAAATATGACTGAAGTTATTTTGATAGGGGAAACAAAATTTATTTGGGATATAACAAAGTTATTTTTGGAAATATCAAAGAAGAAATGCTGAGAAATTAGGTATAAATTTTCTGACTTAAATAGTATCACACCCCATATAGAGGAATTTATGATCATTACTGAGAAAAAGAGGGGAAATAATATTAACTATTACAATTGTATTATTTGAGCATGCGTATGTAAAGAAGTGATGAATAAGGATAAGATAGAAGCAAAATTTACTCAAGATTTGTTAGAAAATGTTACTAGAACATTTAAGGCTCAGAAGATTTTATGAAAATCTTTATCATTTGATTAATGCATTACAAACTTCTGTAATAAACAATTTGTTAGAGAAGAATATATAGATTTGAGCAACAAATTGTATAATTAGTTGTGTTCTCCACCTGTAATTGGTATATGGTTACATGGTATTATAGAAATAGAAATAATAATTTCAGCTTTATTATAATTATGATATTGATCATTTGTTTGTCTCTTATTTTAAAAACTATCTTTTGGTACTGAAGATTTGTATAAATTGGCTAAAGACATCCAAATAGTCTCCCAAAGAGATTTGATTCCTGAAAAGACAGCTGATAAGATAATTAAATGGTTTCATCATCCCACCCTTTTGGGGCATTGGACCCAGAGTATTACACAATTATGTCATATTAATTCTCTTTATGTTTCTATTTTGCTGTTTACCAAGTTTTTTCAAAGTATTTTTTTTTTCTATTACCTAAGCCACTGTATGTGCTACCAATAGAGTTTAGGATCCTGTTACCCAGGTTCAGCATCAGGTTGGACAATTGTGAGCTTGTTGGGTAAACAGAAAAGAGGGAAGTGTAGAGGCCGCTCAAGTGAGTTCAGGGTCAAGAGGCCAGTTATGGCCAAAATAACCTGAGCTTTGGTGATTCTTGAGCTGAAAGCTTCCATGGAACTCTGATTTGATAACACAACTGCATCATTTGTGGCCTCACTACTTGATAAGCCCTATTTCCAAACTTCTTGACCTGGGTCACATCCTGCTGGGTTAATTCCTGCCCATAACAAAATTACATCATTGTTTTTATCCTGTATGCTAATTTTGTGGTTTTCTTCTATTAAGAACTGTTTGGTGTTTTGAATAAACTGGCTCTGAGAGATATCCTGCTGACATTCCCCACCTGAATGTATACTTGTTTCCTTTTCTCTCCTTAGCTGAATGGATCCCCTGCTGGTCTGGGGATCACAACAAGTAGATAAGGAGCAAGGTCAGTTTGCTCTTTACATTTCAGTCATGTTAACATCCACCGACATACCAGGAATTGTTTGTCAGGGGAGGAGGGGCAGAAGAAACATAATCCATAGCTCAGCTAATTTTTTTTAAGGTTTTTCAAGGCAAATGGGGTTAAGTGGCTTTCCCAAGACCACACAGCTAGATAAATTATTAAGTGCCTGAGGCTGGATTTGAACTCAGGTACTCCTGACTCCAGGGCCGGTGCTCTATACACTGCCACCCCCAACTCATCTTATTCTAATCTATAATATTCTGAAGAAAAATATCAGACTTTATCCCATTCAATCCCTCCTCTTTATTTTGATGATATTCCTTCTAATTTCTGTAATATAAATTCACATTGCTGGTCTATCTGGTCATCATCCTCAGAATCCTCATGATTTGTGTTGTTGAGAGGAATCCATCCCTGTCCCTTTAGGATCAACATTTTTGTTTGACTAGAAGTGACTGCCACCATTTTATTAAGACTATCCTGAGCCACCCCAGTTATCAATTGTATTAAACAAGGCAGTCAAATTGACAGTAGGTTAATTCCACTGAGTGTGATTAAAGCAAACAAACAAAAGGAACTGCTTACACCAACTCCCATCAAATGAGGACCACCAGGAATTACCAAAAGGAGAATTTCAAGTTTGCACTGGAACATGGGTTAACTTCCTAATATCTTTAGTAAATTGCTTTTCTTGAAAATGGTCATTTCCGCATTTTCCTTGCAAGTCCACATTAACTCATAATCATGGTGTCCCTTAAGAAGTTCCCAGTTTGTGCATCTTTACAAGGGATCCAGGTACCATCATTACTTCTCATATGAGTCACAGTCCACCTATCTCTTTAAGTTGTACAGTCCTGCTAAATCAGAAATAACTCTCCTTAGATAGAAAATACAGACTCATGTAGGATATAATCATGCCACCCAATAATTTCCTTCTTTTCCTTTCAACAGAGAATATCTTCATCCTACCTCTCCCCCTCCTTTTCATAAGGAGAAGGGCATGAGTAGGGGTGTCACACTCACAGAATCAAAGGGTGGTTACAAATACGTATCCTCTGACTACACAATGTTTACATAGTCAAGAGATAGTAGAGAAGAACTGGTCCAGTGTATATCCTCTCTTCTCTTCTACACTGGAGACATCTGATGTCCTTCTGCATCTTCTGAGTCTGTTCCAAAAAGTCCTCTTCAAATCAGGTGACTTGTTGAGACCTTGTCTTCTGGTAAAGAAACTGTTTAACATTTTACTCAGATCAAAACAGGTTTTCATCACAAGACAATGAGATTTTGGAGCTTATTACAATTTACATTTTGCTTTATTGCCATATTGATACACATACTTCACTTTAACACAATAAACTTTCATTAGTGTATTACCATATGAGCAAACTTCCACTGAGAATTATCATACTGACTTAAGCTTTTAACATATACATTCAACAATCATCTTAGTTCAAAGAGAACCCAGCATATGGTTTAAAAATAAAACAATCTTAGTCTTTGCTGTCATTATGATAATGACTCAAACATCCTTAAACAAAGTTTTTTTACAAAATATTTCCAAATATACCATAGATTTTCCTTTTCCTGATATATTTATCTGACTCACATTCCTTTCCTTAAACTAGGCCTTAAAACTGTAATTAACCTAAGAATTTCCCATTCTTCTTCTTACCTAACTATCCCCTCTAAATAAAAATTAAATATCCCCTCTAAATAAAAGTTAAAGTTAATTCTTATCCTAACATGTAGCTGATAGCAGGTGTCAGAGCCACATACCTCACTTAACTGGCTATTAAATCCAATTTAGCTAAAGCTTCTTTTTTTGTTTTGCTTAGTAATCAGATGTCTTGGACCAGATTTATTCTTCCAGGTGAGACATTATCCAAATGTCATTTTATGGAAATCAAGTCAAAAGGGTCCAACCTCGGGCCATATTGTAAAGCTGCCCCTTTGGCTACACATCCCTGTCACCTGACATCTTTAGCCCATTGACCTCCTTGACTCCAAGAACATGACATTTACCCAATAGTATTTCCTTTTGCTGACCATCCTGATATTTGATATAAAAAAGAAAGTTGATTTAAAGTCCCATGATCTAAAATAGTTGTTTTATCTAATTAGATCTCCAAGTGAATTCACTTCACAATCTGGATTGGGGGAGGTCACATTCAACCAGTACCTTCCCTACACATATATCACATTATATCTACTCTGAATGTCCCTGTCATCAGAATCCATTAAATAGGATTACTTTCTAAACATTCAAAAGGCAGTCAAGTTCCCCCAGCATCTGGAGTATTCCTTCACATAAAAAAAAAAAAACTTATTCACAAAAGTATGTTTCATAATTCAATTAGAAGGTCTATCCTCCTCGTGGAATTAACTTTTTTTTTTAGGTTTTTTTGCAAGGCAAATGGAGTTAAGTGGCTTGCCCAAGGCCACACAGCTAGGTAATTATTAAGTGTCTGAGGCCAGATTTGAACTCAGGTACTACTGACTCCAGGGCCAGTGCTCTATCCACTGCACCACCTAGCCACTCCCGCATTAACTTCTAATATGCATACCCACATCCCTTTGTCTGAAATCATATCTGTTTTATTTTTGGTTAAAGATGGTACGTTAGATGCCTCTTGGCTAACCTTCTGTATTACAATAAATAAACACCTCCTTTGGCTAGGAGATTATTCTAAGAATTCTCACATAACAATTAGCCAGAGATTGTCACATTAAAAAAAATATCACACCTTTCCGCGCTGCCCAGAAGAGGGGTCCATACGGCGTTGTTCATGGTTTCCATCGTAACTTTCAAGGGAAACTTTCACAATGTCCGGAGCCCTGGATGTCTTGCAGATGAAGGAGGAGAATGTCCTCAAATTCCTCGCTGCGGGCACCCATTTGGGTGGCACCAATTTGGACTTCCAGATGGAACAGTATATCTACAAAAGGAAGAGTGACGGCATCTATATCATTAATTTGAAGAGAACTTGGGAAAAGCTTCTGCTGGCAGCTCGTGCCATTGTTGCCATTGAAAATCCAGCTGATGTTAGTGTCATCTCATCCAGGAACACTGGCCAGAGAGCTGTTCTGAAATTTGCTGCTGCCACTGGCGCCACACCTATTGCTGGACACTTCACCCCAGGCACCTTGACTAACCAGATCCAGGCAGCTTTCAGGGAGCCCCGCCTCTTGGTGGTCACTGATCCTCGTGCAGATCATCAGCCTTTGACTGAAGCATCATATGTTAACCTTCCAGCCATTGCACTGTGCAACACAGACTCCCCACTTTGCTATGTGGACATTGCCATTCCATGTAACAACAAGGGAGCTCACTCAGTGGGTCTGATGTGGTGGATGCTGGCCCAAGAAGTCCTGCGGATGCGTGGTACAATCTCCCATGAGCACCCATGGGAGGTCATGCCTGATCTTTACTTCTACAGAGATCCAGAGGAGATTGAAAAGGAAGAGCAGGCCACAGCTGAGAAGGCAGTGACAAAGGAGGAATTTCAGGGTGAATGGACTGCACCTGCCCCAGAATTCATTGCTGCTCAACCAGAGGTGGCTGATTGATCTGAGGGCGTCCAGGTGCCATCTGTGCCCATTCAGAAGTTCCCTACTGAAGATTGGAGTGCTCAGCCAGCTACTGAGGACTGGTCTGCAGCTCCTACTCCTCAGGCCACTGAATGGGTAGGAACTACCACAGAGTGGTCCTAAATTTTACCCAGATGCTCTAATAGTGTTGGAAAAATGCGGATGGAAAATAAACATTGGTTTCTTAACAAAAAAAAAAATCACAACTTATTATCATTACTTTCCCATGTTGCTCAAGTGATTTTACTTCAAAGCAAACAACCACAACTTTGAGATATAAATAAATATATATATATATACATATAACACAAAAATTCCAATTTATACATATATGCATATATATGTAATTGGCAAGTTCTTATGCAAACAATTCTCTATAATAAGCCTGTTTAATTATTAGTCATGTTTTAAATGCAAATTATTACTTTTCAGAATTCATTCAATCCATTAGAATATCTTAAGGATCTCCAAATTTAACAAACCAGTAATAAGTATAATACATTAAGAACTACAAAATAAACTTTCCATTATTACATTTATAACTGGAACTACAGATCTAGAACAAGATCCAACACATCATTTAAAAATTTTAGGGAACCCAAAGGGTCATGACCTTTGATAATTTCCCTTTTTAAATCAATCAATAATTCTAAGTTTGACATCATTACAGTGAATTAGTTTATATTTCCAAAAGTAGATCACATGTTTGATAACACTCTTCAACATTTTACTCATCGATAAGTCATCTAATTAGGGTTACATAATTTTTAATTTTGTAATCATTTTCCAAAGCCCCTCACATTTATTCAATATTATTGGAAAAGGTATCTTGCTGTTAAGATATACCTCCCAATCTCCTATACACTATCCTTCTGAATCTGCATTTAATGTGGGGGGGGAAGAAATGTGCAATTTTACTTCTTTAAAATTTAAACATTAAATTCTTTACCTACATGAAACATAATGTTTTAATGCTGACATCTATTCTCTTAAAGCAACAATAAAACAACAGGTTCTCTTAAAGCTAATCTTATAATTAAATATCTTTTATACACAAACCTCTTATAAATTTTTGCTTTATAAGCTTATTTATCGGGGGCGGCTGGGTGGCACAGTGGATAGAGCACTGGCCTTGGAGTCAGGAGTACCTGGGTTCAAATCCAACCTCAGACAGTAATTACCTAGCCGTGTGTCCTTGGGCAAGCCACTTAACCCCATTGCCTTGAAAAATCTAAAAAAACCCAAACAAATAAGCTTATTTATCTCTTCTTCCAAACATACTTCTATTTTCAAAACCAAGAAAATAAGATTCTGCATGAATTTAGTCTTTTACATATGATAATTTCAAAAGCCCAATGTACACTTTTTACCCATGCCAGTGTTACATTTACATATATAATTTCTTCTTTTTAAATAACATAATAAATAAGCTACATCAAACTTACATATATATATATATATATATTCACTTTTACAAGCATGAGGTGAGAGAAAAAACAAACAAACCCCAAAGCCTTTCACAAATTCTCTGGGCCAAAAATACCTTGAGAGATATAACTTGTTGGCAAAGTTTTCTCTAGTTTTCTCATAACAAATCTTTACAAATGTGATAGGTTAAATCTCAGTTCATTCATTGTTAAATTCTCAACAAAAAGTTGTTTGAATCTGTTCTTATACAAAGTTTACTAATTATTCATTACATATTTCAATTTCATGTTTATTCCCTTTACTCCCTAGAATTTTGCAACACAGAAAAAATTTTTAAGACCAGTTGTTGCTAAAAATCCCTTTTATAATTACAAGATTTTCTTTATACTTCTCTTAAATTCCAAAAGT
The DNA here is from genome assembly GCF_037893015.1 of Macrotis lagotis. Lineage (NCBI taxonomy): Eukaryota > Metazoa > Chordata > Mammalia > Peramelemorphia > Peramelidae > Macrotis > Macrotis lagotis. The sequence goes on along the minus strand of NC_133666.1, from coordinate 513,944,880 downwards.
CATATTCAAAATCACCTTAAATCATTTTAAAGCCCTAAAAAGTTTGCAAATTCTTTTTATCTGTATTAGTGCAATTCTAATTTCCCAATGCTCTAACTTATAAGAGCTTTCTGTCCTCACTGACCAACATTTCTTAATATTAGAACACCTTATGTTCCAGGAATTGGATGTTCCCCACAATTTGAGATATCAAAGTAATATGTACTAATTCTTTACCTTTACTGTTTATCATTACTCACTTCAGATTTTTCCCAGATACATGAACTATACCCCAAGCATATTTTGACTTGGTGTAAAATATTACTTTCCCCTGGTTTAGTAATTCTAATTCTTGACTAAGAGCACATAACACTTCTTGATCACAACTACTAAAACTCTGGAGAAGTCAAATGGTCATTCAAAACTCCTTAACCTAATTAGAATATTCCCTACCTCCCTTGTTTAAATAGAATAAACCAAATAACTTCTCTCTTAAGGAGGCAGGTCCAAAATCCTTCCTGGGGGCTCTTTTGTTCTCAGATCCTCCCTCACTTGTTCCATTACTCTCTGCAATAAATAACATTACCAGAATCTATACTGATAAACTGCTGAAACTATAATGTTACCATATCATTTTGGTAAAAGATTAACTAGTTCCCCCTATACTGGCATGTCTTAGTAACCAAATTATATACTTTAGGATTAACCTGACTTGTGTTTCTGAAATTTACTTTCCCAAAACTTTCTCAAATTAAAATAGCATTTCTTTCTATGATTTCCTTATTTAACATATTTTGTAATATTCACTGTCTCTTTCCTGTTTCTTTTAACTTCAAAATAAGGTCCCTTTTTAACACTTATTTTACTAAGTCTTCATGAAACAATTCTATTATCACTTAATCTTTTTTCTTAATAAATTCCTTTTTTGCTCCCATTTCTCATCAACCCTTCTAGTGTGGAATATTCTGCAAGAGGCTCCTCCTTTCCCTGTGCTACTGAAAAGGCCCTTTTGAGATTTTGTCCCTTAGGCACTGCATTCCTAATTCCTGTGACAATTAATTCCCTTATGTCTTGTAAATGTCCTCTATGAGCTAGGTTATGATGGTCCCAAGAGGGATCAACTAAAGGGTACTTTTGGTTGACAGGAAGCATTCCCACTGCTGGGGGGGATGTCTGCAGTCCCATTCTTTTATGGCTGCTCCCCTTATCATTCCCCTTTCTTCTTGTGTAAACAAGGTATTTAAGATAAACATTAGCTCACCCCAGGAATATAAACTTGGACCCAAGAACTGATCAAATTGCTCTGCTAATCCAGTAGGGTCTTCCATTAAGGGTTTCATTTCCTTTTTAAAATTTCTAACTTCAGTGGTGCTAAGTGGGGCATTTACATAGCCTATGATTCCCTGCCTTGTCGGGCTCTCCCTAAGGGGGTACAGTTTGGCTTCTGGTATCTTAGGATCTGGTGAACCTAAAGGAAGATATTCAAGGTCCTGTTCTAATTATCTGAGCTCCCTTCTGAGGAAGCTATGAGGACCTGTCATAATAGGGGTCAAGAGGGCAGAAGCAGAATTTGGCAGAGGGCTATGGTAAGGGGAGAAAGTGAAAGTAGGGGATCCCATTCTTCCCTCTTCTCCTTCCTTCCCTTAGCCTTGTTCTCCTGATTCAAAAATAACTTTTCCCTAGGGAGCTATAAACTGGCATATACTATTTCCTCCAGGTTAACAGATTCCTTTCCATTAACAAAAAGTTTCAATTTTTGACACACACCCAATCTTAAAGAGGCCAAACAGTTCCTTCTCTTATATCTTTATTTCCCCATGCAAGACAAAACTACTTAATCATTTTCTTCTTATTTTTCCCCTTTATATTTTGGTAACTTATTGAAATCACTTAATCTTCTCCCTAAGGGACTATCTACTGGTACCTCTATCTTATGCGCCATGGAGGAATACTTGAACAGAGCCCTTCTCATTTTAAATATTGACTAGACCTCTCAGGATCAAGTGTCTTTAGATCCAAGTCTCTTATGCCCAATACAGCCAGGTCGCCCCCAACCTTCAGTCACCCAAATGGTCCTGACTCCCCAGGAATCTAGTGCCTTCAGATTCCAAGGTCTAGGTTTACCTCTTTTAGGCCCTGTGCACAGAAGTTTCCTACCACTGCACTTACTGACCAGTCAGGGCTTGTCATGGGTTTACTTCTCTTTTCCTACCAAGTATCTCCACTTTGGGTCATTTGCACAGAGGGGAAACTGAGGCCCTCAAACAATGGCAAACAGCCAAACTCAGGCAGGGAGCCTTGTTGCCAAGTTCTGAGAGGCCAAGGGCCCCCAATGGGCATGTAATTCCGAACAATCCCACAAACTGTGTGGTATGTAACTGCCTCCCCTCCAAATAAATTTCAGAGATTTCTCAAGGTATGAAGAGAAAAAGTCTTTATTTGATTCTCAAGAAGTAAGCAACAACTCAACCATGCATATGGGAGAATGAGGCAATGGAGTACAAGTAGCAGAAGCAATATATGTGATTCCTAATGTGATTCCCCACCCCCACTACTGAACCATCTTCATCAGTTAAGAATGTGGTCTTCACAATCTCAGTGCATAAGCTAATTTAAAGAAAAATATATAATTCAAACAGAGACATGTTTCTCCTCCAGTCCTGAGGAATGTATGGACTTCTGGACCAAGTAGATAAGGAGCAAGGTCAGTTTGCTCATTTAGGTCATGGTAACATCTACCAGCAAATTTAAAAATTTTAAATATTGACTAGACCTCCAGGAATTTTAAAATATTCTTTTGTTTTATTCAGATTGTTTTGTTTTTCTTCCTTTGGATGTGAATAACATTATCTATAGCAGGTCTCATAGGCTTGAGCCAGCTCTCTGAACTGCTGAGAGGAATTACATCCATCAAATTGATCCACTGTGATCAACTCACAATGTTGTTGTTAATGTGTACTATATTGTCTTGGTTGTGCTCCCTTCACTCAGCATCAGTCCCTGTAATTTGTTCCATGATTCTCTAGAGTTCTATCATTCACAGTTTTGTTATAGGACAATAGTATTTCATAACATTCATATACCGTAACTTGTTCAGCCATTCCTCAATTGATGGACATCCTCTCAATTTTGTCATTTTATTCAAATAATTCCTATGTTTGTCTTGGCAAGTAGATTCCCAAGTATTTTACATTGTCTGCAGTCATTTTAAATGAAATTTATCTTTCTATCTCTTGCTGCTAGGTTTTTCTGAGAATATATAGAAATGCTGATGACTTATTGGAATTATTTTATATACCACAAATTAAAAGGTTAATTTTTCAAGTAGTTTTTTGTTAAGTCTTTAGGATTCTCCAAGTATACCATCATATCTTCTACAAAGAGTGATAGTCTTATTTCCTCATTGCTTATTCTAATTCCTTCAATTTCTTTTTCTTCTATTTCTATATCGAACATGTCTAGATCAATGTTGAAAAAGTGGTGATAATACACATCCTCAGAAAAGCTTCTAGTTTATCCCCATTACAGATAATGTTTGCTGATAATTACAGATGTTTACTTATCATTTTAAGGAAAGTTTTTATTCCTATGCTCTAGAAATGATTGCTGTCATAGATTTTTTTTTCATCTATTGTGATTATCATATGATCTGTTAGTTTTGTTACTAATATGATCAATTATAGTGATAGTTTTCCTAATATTGAACCTGCATTTCTGATATAAATCCCACTTGGTCATAGAGTATTATCCTGGTGATATATTACTGTAATATCCTTGTTAGTATTTATTTAAAATTTTTGTATAATATTTATTAATGAAATTTTTTCCTCTGATTTTATTCTTCCTGGTTTGGGTTTCTGCAACATAATTTGTATTGTAAAAGGAATATGGTAGAACTCCTTCTTTGTCTATTTTCCCAAATAATGTATATAGTTTTGTAATTATTTGTTCTTTAAATATTTGATAGGTAGAATTCACTTGTAAATTCATCTTGTCCTGGGAATTTTTTCTTAAGGAGTTCGTTGATAGCTTGTTCAATTTATTTATCTAAAATGGGGTTCAGTATTTTATTTCATCTGTTAATCTAGGTAATTTATATTTTTTGTAAAAATTCATACATTTCACTTAGCTTGTCAGATTTATTGGCATATAATTGGTCAAAATAACTGCATTATTGTGTTAACTTTCATGAATTCACTCTTCATTTTTAGTACTGATAATTTGATTTTTTCTTCATTTTTTTAAAAATCAATTTAATCAAAGTTATCTATTTCATTGTTTGTTTTTTCATAAAAACCAGCTTAGTTTTATTTATTAGTTCAAATGTTTTCTTACTTTCAACTTTATTGATCTCTTCTTTGATTTTTAGGGTTTCTTATTTGTGTTTAATTAGGTTTCTTTAATTTGATTTTTCCAGAGTTTTTTTGGTGGCCTGTCCAATACATTAATCTTTTCTTTATTTATTGAAGTAAGCAGTTAGAGATATAAAATTTCCCTAGGTATTGCTTTGGATGCATCCCTTAAATTTTGGTGTGTTGTCTCATTATTGTTATTCTGTTTGATGAAATTGATTGTTGCTGATTTGTTGTTTGACCACTAAATCTCTAGGATTGTTCATTCAGTTCCCAATTAATTTTAATCTATCTTTCCTTTAATCCTTTATTACATGCAATTTTTATTGCATCATGATCTGAAAAGGATGCATTTAATATTTCTGCAACTGGTCATAAGATCTTTGGCTTAGTTGTGTAAGTACCATGTACTGCTGAGAAAAAATATTCCTTCCTATCCCCATTATTTTCTCCAGAGAGTTATCACATCCTTTCTGAAATTCTATTCACCTCTTTAACTTCTTGATTTTTTTTGTGTGTGTTTAGACTGATATTATGGCATTATTATTCCCTTCTGAGTTTGTGGTTTGATCTTCTGTCTCCATAGTAACTTTCTATGGTCATTTGTTGTCATTTTCCAGTCTATTTCATGACTTTGAACTTGAACTCGGCTCCAAGGATACAGGGAGTATGGTCCCAAGCTTCCTGCACTGAGTGCAGAAGTTTGGTTAATGGCTTTCTGTCCAGGGTTGGAGGCTTCCCCACTGTATTGGGGTGGCATGGCCAGGGCTTTCAAGGCTGGCAGTTTGCTTGTGCTGGGGCTGGAGATCTCAGTGACTCACTTTGCCAATGGTCTGCTAAAACAAAACTGTGGAGCCTCAGTTGCTAATCTGTGCTACAAATAAGAACCTACCATTGGTTTGCCTGGATACTGCTTGTGCCCACTCTTTACTCATATGAAACAGATTTTTCTGGCCGTCCTAAGTTACCTTGGTCTAGAAAAATTATTTCACCCTATATTTTTGTGAGTTCTGTGGCTCCAGAATTCATTTAGAGACTTGCTTTAAAGTTGTTTTGAGGAAACCTGGATAGGAGTCAGGCAACTTCCTGGTTTTTTCCTCTAACATTTTGGTTCCATATCTTGCCTAGATTATTGTAACAGCCTCTTCTCCTTCTGTCCACTTTGGAAATCATACCCTTCCTTGCAGTTGCACTGCTCAAATGAATATAAATTTTGATTGTTGAAACCTAGCAAGATATCTTGGGGTTTATGGGCTAGATTTCTTTTTAATGGATCATGCCTTATACCCAAATCACTCTTGCTCTCACTGATTGGCCAACAATTGGTTCCAGTCAAAACCTCACTTGATCACTGGTCATTTCTGTTCTGACCAGAAACCCTGAGGTTCTTCCCCTCCCATATATATATTTTTGATTAGAAAAAAGAGGTCATTCTTTACCTCATTTTTACTGACCCTTAATCACGGAATGGATATTGTCTCAGACAAACTGAGACCAGGTAAAGACCTTAACTTACAAAGATCAAGACCTCCCATTACATCTGGGACCATTTTCAGTCATCTTGATCTATATCTTGCCACAGGACTTAGATGGCTTTGAAGGAGTGAGGCTGGTGACTTTGCACATTCCTTCCTCACTTAAATCCAATTCATTTGCATGTAATGACTTTGCTTTCCTTATATCATGGTCTTCTTTAAAAAAAATTTAAATATTTTATTCACTTATTTTTTCAATTACATGCAACAGTAGTTTTCAACAATCATTTTTGCAAGGTTTTCACTTTTACTTTTTTTCCTCCCTCCCTTCCTTTTTCCCTCCCCTTGACAGAAAGCAATCTAATATAGCCTCTGTTTATATAACCATGCTAAAACAGAGATCCATATTAATCGTGTTGTGAAAGAAGAATCAAATGCAAATGGGAAAAAAGAATATTAGAGAGAAAAAACAACAAAACATAAAATAACTTTTAAAAATTCAAGATAGGGGGCGGCTAGGTGGCATAGTGGATAAAGCACTGGCCCTGGAGTCAGGAGTACCTGAGTTCAAATCTGGTCTCAGACACTTAATAATTACCCAGCTGTGTGGCCTTGGGCAGGCCACTTAACCCCATTTGCTTTGCAAAAACCTAAAAAAAAAATTCAAGATAGTAAGCTATGGTCTGCATTTAAACCCCAGTTTCTTCTCTGGATATGGATAGTATTTCTCATCACAAGTCTTTTAGAATTTTCTTTGATTATTGTACTGCTGAAATACCATGGTACTCTTTAAGAACGAAGGACAAACAGCCTTCTAATTACACTCCCTGCCTTAACTCTTTCCCTTAATCTCATATCTGATCATGTGATCAACCCCATTGATTTCTTATTTGCCATTAGGATCAAATATAAATTTATCTGCTTAACTTATTTTTTAAGAAATATATTTTTTAAATCTTTCAATTTCAAATTCTCTCTCTCTCCATACTCATTGAGAAGGTAAGAAATATGAGATTCATTACATATATATGAAGTCATGTAAAACATTTTCACTTTAGCCATGTTGCCAAAAAAAAATCAAGAAAATGTGAATATGAATACTTCAATCAGCACTGAGCTTATCAACTCTCACTCCAGAAGTAGATAGCTTCTCTGACCACAAGTTTGTTTGATTTATTTTTTGTAATTGTAAAGGTTCACTGAATTGATCAGTTCTTCTTAGTTTTAACGCCCTATACAATCTAGTTTTCTGTTTCCATTGGACATTATTCTGTTTCCAGCACATTGAGATCAAGTCAAACTGACATTTTCTTTGTTCTTCACTCAGTTGGCTATATCTTGAAGCATTTACATTGGTTGTCCCTGTTTTTGAAATAAACATTTCCTGATTCCCCTGCTAGTACCTACCCTAAACCAGCTTGTATTTAAATTGTATTTATTCATTTTATATTTATGTTATATATACTTTACATGTATTTGTCCTTCCCATGAGAATAAAAAGAACTCAAAGTAGGAAGTTTTATTCCTTACACTTCATGCCTGATACATAACAGTGACTTAATAAAGGCTTGCTGATCAGTTGATGGACTGATACTTTTAGTTTTTAGAATAAAATTCTAATGCCTGTGTGAAAGGTTCTGTGTGGGCACCAATAACTCACAAAAGAGAGCTTAGAAAATGTCCTTGCTTGACAGGAAGAATGAGTTGAAGATTGTGTATGAAAGAAATACTTTGGTCAGCAGGAAATTGCTGAAAAATATTGGAACATTCTCAGGGGCAGCTAGGTGGTCGGGGCGGCTAGGTGGCACAGTGGATAGAGCACCGGCCCTGGAGTCAGGAGTACCTGAGTTTAAATCCGGCCTCAGACATTTAATAACTACCTAGCTGTGTGGCCTTGGGCAAGCCACTTAACCCCATTGTCTTGCAAAAACTAAAAACAAAAGAAATTCTGGAACATTCTGGAAAATATTGGAAAAGGACACAGTGCCAATCAGGTATAAATATTATCTCTGCAGAGGGAAGGTACTGTTCTCTTCATGGACAACAAGGCTCTAAGCAGAGTTGAATGGTATCAACTCCAAATGAAAGCTGTAGATGTGATCATGCCAATTTGCATAACTTCCATTCTGATGCTAGATGCATTCCAAAATAACTCCAAGATAGTTGCAGATGATCTCTGAGAGTTATGAAAAGAATTTGCTCATGTTTTTTTTTTGGGGGGGGGGTTAGGTTTTTGCAAGGCAAACAGGGTTAAGTGGCTTGCCCAAGGCCACACAGCCAGATAATTATTAAGTGTCTGAGACCGGATTTGAACCCAGGTACTCCTGACTCCAGGGCCGGTGCTTTATCCACTACGCCACCTAGCCGCACGGCATTTGCTCATGTTAAAAAATTTAGCAAAGAATATGAATCTTTTCTGCTATGGTGAGTGGGGAAAGGAAGTAAGTATAGCAATGCGAAGTGAAGAGGTAGAGGGAAATAGAACCTAGTTACTATGGAGGTTCCCAGTCTTTTTTTTTTAATTTATTTTTATTAAACATATTATTTGAGTTTTACAATCTTCCCCCCCATCTTCCTTCCCTCCTCCAACACCCCCACGGAAAGCACTCTGTCAGTCTTTACTTTGTTTCCATGTTGTACCTTGATCCAAATTGGGTGTGATGAGAGAGAAATCATATCCTTAAAGAGAAGTCTAAGAGGTAACAAGATCAGACAATAAGATATCTGGTTTTTTTTCTAAATTAAAGGGAATAGTCCTTGCACTTTGTTCAAACTCCACAGCTCCTTATGTGGATACAGCTGGCAATCTCCTTTGCAGACAGTCCAAAATTATTCCCAATTGTTGCACTGATGGAATGAGCAAGTCCATCAACATTGAACATCACTTCTATGTTGCTGTTAGGGTATACAGTGTTTTTTCTGGTTCTGCTCATCTCACTCAGCATCAGTTCATGCAAATCCCTCCAGGTTTCCCTGAAATCCCGTCCCTCCTGGTTTCTAATAGAACAGTGTTCCATGACATACATATACCACAGTTTGCTAAGCCATTCCCCAATTGAAGAACATTTACTTGTTTCTAATTCTTTGCCACCACAAACAGGACTGCTATATTTTTGTACAAGTAATGTTTTTACCATTTTTCATCATCTCTTCAGGGTATATACCCAGTAGTGGTATTGCTGGGTCAAAGGGTATGCACATTTCTGTTGCCCTTTGGGCATAGTTCCAAATAGCTCTCCAGAAGGGATAGATGAGTTCACAGCTCCACCAACAGTGTAATAGTGCCCCAGCTTTCCCACAACCCTTCCAACAATGATCATTACCCTTCCTGGTCATACTGGCCAATCTGAGAGGTGTGAGGCGGTACCTCAGAGAAGCTTTAATTTGCATTTCTCTAATAATTAATGATTTAGAGCATTTTTTTCATATGGCTATGGATTACTTTGATCTCCTCATCTATAAATTGCCTTTGCATATCCTTTGACCATTTGCCAATTGGGGAATGGCTTTTTGTTTTAAAAATATGACTCAGTTCTCTGTATATTTTAGAAATGAGTCCTTTGTCAGAATTATTAGTTGTAAAGATTGTTTCCAAATTTACTACATTTCTTTTGATCTTGGTAACATTGGTTTTATCTATGCAAAAGCTTTGTAATTTAATGTAATCAAAACCATCTAATTGGTTTCTGGTGATGTTCTCCCACTCTTCCTTAGTCATAAACTGCTCCCCTTTCCATAGATATAACAGGTAGACTAGTGCTTGATCTTTTAATTTGCTTATAGGATTGTTTTTTATGTCTATGTCCTGTAACCATTTGGATCTTATCTTGGTAAAGGGTGAGGTGTTGGTCTAATTTAAGTTTCTTCCATACTAACTTCCAATTATCCCAGTTTTTATCAAAGAGGGAGTTTTTATTCCAATGGCCGGACTCTTTGGGTTTATCAAACAGCAGATTACTATAATCATCTCCTGCTTTTACACCTAGTCTATTCCACTGGTCTACCACTCTATTTCTTAGCCAATACCAGTTTTGATGACTGATGCTTTATAATATAATTTTAAATCAGGTAGGGCTAAGCCACCTTTTTTTGCACTTTTTTTCATTAAGCTCCTGGCAATTCTTGACTTTTTATTTCTCCATATGAATTTAATTACAATTTTTTCTAAATCATTAAAGTAATTTTTGGAATTTTGATTGGTAGGACACTGACCAGATAGAATTGTCATTTTATTATATTAGCTCTACCCATGAGCAGTAGATATTTGCCCAGTTATTTAAATCTGATTTAATTTGTGTGAGAAGTGTTTTTATAATTGTTTTCAAAAAAGATTCTGAGTCTGTCTTGGCAAATAGACTCCCAAATATTTTATATTGTCTGAAGTTACTTTGAATGGGATTTCTCTTTCTAGCTCTTCCTGCTGTTTCTTGCTACATATATATATATATATATATATATATATATATATATATATATATAGAAAAGTTCAAGATTTATGAGGGTTTATTTTATAACCTGCAACTTTGCTAAGATTGCTAATTGTTTCCAGTAGTTTTTTGGATGATTTTTTGGGATTCTCTGGGTAGACCATCATGTCACCTGCAGAGTGAGAGTTTTGTCTCTTCCTTCCCAATTCTAATTCCTTCAATTTCTTTTTCTCCTCTAATTGCTGATGCTAACATTTCTAATACTATATTGAATAGTAGTGGTGATAATGGGCACACTTGTTTCACCCCTGATCTTATTGGGAATGCCTCTAGCCTCTCCCCATTGAATAGAATGCTTGTTGATGGTTTCAAATAGATACTGCTAATTATTTTAAGGAACAGTCTATTTATTCCTACACTCTCTAGTGTTTTTAGTAGGAATGGATGCTATATTTTGTCAAAAGCATTTTCAGCATCTATTGATATGATCATATGATTTCTGATAGGTTTGTTGTTGATATAATTGAGTATACTAACAGTTTTCCTAATATTGAACCATCCCTGCATTCCTGGAATAAATCCTACTTGATCATAATGTATTATCCTAGTGATGATTTGTTGTAATCGTTTTGCTAAGATTTTTATTTAGGATTTTTACATCTATATTCATCAGGGACATAGGTCTATAATTTTCTTTCTCTGTTTTAACTCTTCCTGGTTTAGGTAACAGTACTATATTTCATAGCAAGAGTTAGGCAGAATTTCATCCTTCCCTATTGTTCCAAAGAGTTTATATAGGATTGGAACCAATTGTTCCTTAAATGTTTGGTAGACTTCACTTGTGAATCCATCTGGCCCTGGAGATTTTTTTTTTAGGAAGTTCAATAATGGCTTGTTGAATTTCTTTTTCTGAGATAGGATTGTTTAGGTATTTAATCTCTTCTTCATTTAACCTGGGCAACTTCTATTTTTGTAAATATTCATCCATTTCACTTAGATTATCAAATTTACTGGCAGAGAGCTGGGCAAAATAATTTTGAATTATTACTTTAATTTCCTCCTCATTGGTGGTGAGTTCACCTTTTTTCATTTATGATACTAGCAATTTGGTTTTCTTTTTTTTTAAATCAAATTGACCAGAGAGTTATCAATTTTATTGGTTTTTCATAATACCGACTTTTGGTTGTATTTATTAATTCAATAATTTTTTTTGCTTTTAATTTATTAATTTCTCCTTTAATTTTTAGAATTTCTAATTTGGTATTTAATTGGGGATTTTTGATTAGTTCTTTCTCTAATTTTTTTTAGTTGCACGTTTAGTTCATTGATTTCCTCTTTCTTCAATTTATTCATGTAAGCATTTAGAGCTATAATATATCCCCTGAGAGTTGCTTTGAATGAATCCCATAGGTTTTTATATGTTGTTTCATTATTATCATTATCTAGGATAAAATGGTTAATTCTTTCTATAATTTGTTTTTTTGGTCCACTCATTTTTTAAAATGAGGTTATTCAGTTTCCAATTGGTTCTGGGTCTATATCTCCTTGGACCAGTATTGCATATGACTTTTATTGCATTGTGATCTGAGAAAGAGGTAATTCACTATTTCTGCCTTTCTGCAGTTGATCATTAGCTTTTTATGTCCTAGCACATGGTCAATTTTTGTATAAGTTCCATGTACTGCAGAGAAAAAGGTATATTCCTTTCTATCCCCATTCAGTTTCCTCCATAAGTCTACCATATCTAATTTTTCTAACAATCTATTTACCTCCTTAACTTCTTTATTGTTTATTTTATGATTCAATTTATCTAGATCTGATAGAGGGAGGTTGAGGTCTCCCACTAGTAGAGTTTTGCTGTCTTTGTCTTCCTGTAGTTCTTTCAGCTTCTCCTCTAAGAATTTGGGTGCTGTCCCACTGGGTGCATATATATTCAATATTGAAATGACTTTATTGTCTATGGTACCTTTTAGGAGGATAAAGTTTCCTTCCTTAACTCTTTTAATGCTATCTATTTTTGCTGTTGCTTTGCCTGAGATAAGGATTGCTATCCCTGCTTTCTTTACTTCAGCTGAAGCAAAATATATTTTGCTCCAACCTTTTACCTTTACTCTATATGTATCTCTCTGCTTCAAATGAGTTTCTTGTAAGCAGCATATTGTAGGATTCTAGTTTTTAATCCACTCTGCTATTTGCTTATCTTTTGAGGGAGAGTTCATCCCATTCACATTCAAGGTTATAGTTACTAACTCTTCATTGCCCTCCATGCTATCTTCCCTCTGTATTTTCCCCCTTCCGCCCCCTTTAATCCATATTCACCAGTATTTTGTTTCTGAATACCCCCACTTCAGTGTGTTTGCCCTCCTAATCAACACCCTCCCCTTTCTTTCCCTTTTCCCTTCTTCCTTGTTATTTCCCTTTTTTGCTCCCACTCCCCTTCCCTTTCCCTGTCCCCCTCTCCCCTTTTCCCCTTTTAATACTTGAAAGGTTAGATGTTTTACAAGTTAACTGAGTATGTGTAGGCCGACTTTAAGCCAAGTCTGATGAGAAGAAGATTCAGGTGTTTCTCCTCTGCTCCCTTCTTCCCCTCTGTTACCATAGGTTTTTTGTACCTCTTATTGTAATGAGATTTACCCCACTCAACCCCCTCCCTCCTCCAGTCTCTTTCCTGTCCCCCCTTTTAAGGAGGTAGTGTTTTTTAGATCATTCTATCTAAGTCAAAGAAAATTCTGAGTGTCTGTCCCTTCTAGTTCAGTATATTCTATCGAATAGAGTCAAAATTCCTAAGAGTTATTAGAGTCTTTCTCCCAAATGGGGTTAAAGCCCATTACATCCCATTAGATAGCAGTCTCATGGATAGGCCATGAATGTCCATCATTTCTGGCCAGGTGTATTCTCTCTGTTAGAGTTACAATTCTCAAGATTTATGAGAATCTTTTCCCCCATACTGGGGTATAGCCAGTTTCAACTTACTGGATAGCATTTTTTTTTCCTTTTACCACCCCCCCTTTTTTTTTTACCTTTTCATGTGTCTCTTGAACCTGTTTGATGTACAAATTTTCTGTTTAGCTATGGTCTTTTCATCAGAAATTTTTGGAATTCTTCCATTTCTTTAAATGTCCATCTTTTTCCCTGGAAGAGAAGGCTCAGCTTTGCAGGAAAGTAGATTCTTGGCTGCATTCCAAGCTCCCTTGCTCTTCGAAATTTCTTGTTCCAGGCCCTTCGATCCCTTAATGTTGATGCAGCCAGGTCCTGCGTGATCCTTACTGTGGCTCCTTGATATTTAAATTGTTTCTTTCTGGCTGCTTGCAGGATTTTCTCTTTTATCTGATAGTTTTGGAGTTTGCCCACAACATTCCTTGGTGTTTTCATTTTAGGATCTTTTTCTGGTGGGGATTGATGTACTCTTTCAATAACTACTTTGCCCTCTGATTCCATGATATCAGGGCAGTTTTCCATCACTAGATCCTGTAATATTAAGTCCAGGCTTTTATTTTCTTCAATGTTTTCAGGAAGTCCTATAATTTTCAGGTTGCCCCTCCTCAATCTATTCTCGAGTTCAGTAGTTTTGTTGATGAGGTATTTTACATTTGCTTCTATTTTTTCTATTTTTTGACTTTGTTTAACTGACTCTTGCTGTCTCATGGAGGCATTAGTTTCTGTAGACTCCATTCTTTTTTTGGGGGGAGTTTTCTTCATTTACCTTTTGCAACTCCTTTTCCAATTGTTCAATTCTACTTTTGAAAGAGCTTTCCATTTAACCAATGGAGGTTTTGAGAGAATTAATTTCCTTTTGCATTTTCTCATTTGAGGATCTGAATTATTCTCATTTTGTATTGGTCCAATTGATGATCTGAGAGATTTATTCTCCTTTTGTATTTGTCCAATTGTACTTTCTAAGGCTTTGTTTTCTTGTTGCAAGGTATTAATTGTCTCTCCCAAATTTTTAAGCTCCTTCCTTATTTCTTCAAGGAAGTCTTTCTGTGCTGGATTGTATTCTCCTCAGAGGTTCCAGGTCTCTCTCAGCTAGGGTCTTTCCCTTCCAGGAATTTTTCTATGGATCCACCTTTCCACTGACCCTTCTTCATTTTGCTAAGACCTGGTTCACCGGAGCTTCAGATCACTAAAGGCTTTACTCACTTAGTGCAGCTTCTCTGGCTGGCCAATAGGAGGTGTTGGTTGCTTTCTCTGGAGTGTCTGTGACCTTGGTTGAGCCCTTCTCCCTTTGCTTGAAGGGAGGGGTTGGAGCTATTGAATTCTTTTGCCTTCAATCAATGGTGGGCTTTACCTTGGCCTGAGATCATTCCTCAGCTGGGCTGGTTCTTCTGTTCACACACATGGGCCTGAGGCAGAAGTAGTTTGCATTTGTTTGTTGGGGGAACAGGCCTCTGCTGTAATGGAGGTGTGGACGCAAGAGTTCCTCAGAACAGAGGAGCCCAGGGATGGTGTCCACAGCTCTCCTGCACCAGAACTCTCCCCCCCCAAGCCCCATCCCCATGCTCCAGGGGGGACAGCAACAACACCAACGTCTCTGCTTCCCCACCGACCCAAGCCCCTGTCGTCCAGCCCCACCACTTATTCAGGAGGTCCGGCTCTCGGGCCCTCCAACTCCTGGTTCCAATTCAGCTGTTAATCTGGCTGATCCAGGCCTGATCCTCCCTGAGCCCAGACTCACCTGCTCGAATTCGGCCAAAGCTGCTGCCAGAGACAAATCTTGAGGTAGATGTTCTTTCTCCTGGCTTTTCTTTCTGGGTTTTGTAGGTCAGATTTCTTTTAAGAGGTTTGTTTCATGTGATAGATGGGGAAGAGATCAGGAGACTTTAGAACTGTGCCTGTCTTCTCTCCGCCATCTTGGCCGCTCCACTGGAGGTTGCCAGTCTTAAAAAAAACTTTGGCATCTTTTAAATTTGCTTAGATCTCTATCAACACATGGGCAAGGAATGGATTTTTTTTAATGTTAGAGAACATTTTTTTTTTAATTAAACAATTTCTCTAAGAAGCTATACGGAGACATTCCCTTTGGAGACCTTGGTGTATATTCATGAACCACTTTCTTCAAAGTTATCCAGTCTTGGGGTGGCTAGGTGGCACAGTGGATAGAGCACTAGCCTTGGAGGCAGGAGTACCTGAGTTCAAACCCAGCCTCAGACACTTAATAATTACCTAGCTGTGTGGCTTTGGGCAAGCCATTTGACCCCATTGCCTTGCAAAAAAAAGTTATCCACTCTCTTTTATCCTTTTTAAAAAAAATTTCTATGTTGAGTGAGATAAGCAGTACCAGAAAAACACTGCACACCCTAACAGCAACATGGGGGCAATGTTCAAACCTGCTCATTTCATCAGTGCAACAATTTTGGGCTGTCTACAATGGATCTGTATCCAGATAAAGAGCCGTGGAGTTTGAACAAAGTTCAAGGACTATTCCCTTTAATCTAGGAAAAAAAACAGATCTTATTGTCTGATATTGTTATCTTACTTTTTTGTTTCTTCCTCAAGGATATTATTTCTCTCTCATCACACTCAATTTGGACCCATGTACAACATGGAATCAAATTAAAGACTAACAGATTGCTTTCTTTGGGGGTGTGGGGGGAAGGGAAGTTAAGATTGTGGGGAAAATTGTAAAACTCAAATAAAATCTTTAATAAAAGAAAAAAATTTTTTTCTTTACACCTTTGGACACTAAACCACCCCTTTCACATGGACATAAATCATCTTTGGCTTCTTTGAAATGAAGTTCCCTCAGTTTGGGTCTTTTTTTTTTAACTAAATTCAGTTTTATTTCTCATCTTTCTCCCATCCATTATATGGGAATTCACCAAGACTCTGTCCTCAGCCATTTCTTTTCTCTCTTTGGTGGCTTCCTCAACACCACTCCTGATGACTCATAATCTTTTCCATGACACTCGTATTAACTGTCATTAACTGAACATTTCTATCTTATGTCTTACACTCAACATGTACAAAATCAGTCTCATCAGATTTCCCCTAAAATCTATGCTTCCTCCAATCTTATCTGTTGATGACATCATCTTTCAGGTCACCCAGTTTCAAAGTCATTTAGTCTTTCTTGATCTTTTCCTCTGTCCACAATTTTCATATCCCATCCCATCAGTTGTTAAGTTTTATTGATCCTAACTTCATAGTATCTCTCAGATTTGCCTCTTGCTTTCTGCTCACAGAGCCTATTCCTAAATTTAGGTCCTCATCACCATGTCTTAAAGCAAAGAAATAATCTCCTAATAACCATTCCATTCTTCCAAGCTTTTCCAATTTGTCCTCTGCCTAGCTGCCAAATTGATATTCCTGAAACACATCATATGCTAAACCAAAAATAAAAATAATAAAAGTAGTTTAAAAAGAGTAATTCTCTAATGAATTATTTTGCCTGACATTTAAAGTTCACCATAATCTCGGACCAATCTACCTTTCCACTCATTTAATTTTAATTCTTTTTATGCCTAGAACGCATCCCATCTCCACTCTCACTTCATAAAATTTCTAGCTTCCTTCAAAGTACAATTTAGGAGGTGCTAATTCCAGTACAAGGTGTCTTTACTGACCTTCCCTTCCTAAGTATTAGTGATCCAATCTTAAAACTACTTTATGTTGATTTATATATATTTATATTTATTTGTATATCTGTTGAATCCTGAAAACCCTATAGCTTCATTAAAATGCAAGCTCCTTAAAGGTTGATCTTCATTTATTGTTGTTTTTGTAACTCCATTATATCTAATAGGGACTTGAAAATGTTTGCTTGAATTTAATTGGAATTGCTTTGGAGATTAGCTAGAATTTTTCAATCTCAAACAAACTGAATTAGAAAAAACATGTTAGATCATGGAACAGCATGGAGTTCTCACTAGGTGAGAAAGAACTGAGAGTCAGGTATGAGGGAGCTGGAGGTAGAATGAAAGGAAAAAAAATTTTTGTAATTACTTAAAGAAATGACAAAGAAAAAAAACTGACAAGAGAGCAAAAACTGGCTGTAGCCCAATGCAAGAGAAACAGTGGACTTAGAGGCTGTTGAATTAGAATAAAAAGGGACAGAGGATCACAGAATCTCAGAACTGGAAGACTTCCAGGGCCCTCATCATATGTGAAAAAGGATCTCCTTTAGAATGTACCCAACAATGGGTCATTCAGCTTTTGCTTGAATATGTATGTATGTATGTATGTATATACACACACATATATATACATATATTATATATATGTATATATATAATACACACACACACACACACACACACACACACACACACACACACACACGATAAAATAGAATAGACTCTAATTTTAGGCTAGATCTAATTTTAAGTTCTTCCTGGCAGCAATTCTAAATTTGCTTCTTTGCAGCTTTCATCCATTTGTCCTATTCTTCCCCTCTGGGGCTAAACAGAACAAAACTAAACCTTTGATCAGATGACAGTTTAATCATATCAATAAGATTTTTAAATGACCTTAAAAGGTTTATGAAGTCATTTAC
The DNA here is from genome assembly GCF_037893015.1 of Macrotis lagotis. Lineage (NCBI taxonomy): Eukaryota > Metazoa > Chordata > Mammalia > Peramelemorphia > Peramelidae > Macrotis > Macrotis lagotis. The sequence continues at coordinate 513,927,155 of NC_133666.1, read as the reverse complement.
AAATATTTAATCTTATAACATCCCTGGGAGGTAGGTGCAACTTTCCCTATTTAACGGAAAAGGAAACTGACCAATTTATAGTTACTCTAAGTGTCTGAGGTTGGATTTCAACCGAGGCACAGTTCTGGTTGCTCTAAGCCACTACGCCACCTAGCTGCTACTTGAAGGCATTTAGTTATTATCTAAACACCAGAGTTGGTAATTCATTTCAACACTATTGTTGATCTCCCCTGGATGCTCTTAATAAAAAATGATCAACCCAGAAAAGAACACAATACTTTATGTGTAAACTGATGAGGGTAGAATTTTATTGGGACTAACATCACTTTATCATTCCTGGAAATGGTGTATACCCAAAAAGACTAGGTAAATTCTGATTTTGTTTTGAGGGTGGCTCCCAAATCACACTATAAACTCATATTGAGCTATTTTTTTTTGGACAAATTACTTATCTACCGTTGCTTCCATTATTTTCATATTCCTGAATATTTTTTTCAAGAATAGATTTTGCTTTTTATCATTATTGAATTTCATCTCTAATTTTATGTAATAACTCAGTATTTCCTCCTTAACTACCAGAAAGAAAGGAAATAAAGGCTAGTCTGGAATGGTCTTTTCTTCACAATCATTAAAGGTTCTGAGCTGTTTCCTTTTGTACATATCCTACACTAACCTCTTTAAAAATCTATTTTATAGTTTATAAAGATATCTATGTATTTTTTATATCTCAGAGATAGATAATTGAGTCAAATTTATAATGTCATTCTCCAATTAATAAATGACCAAAAGATATGAAGTTTTCAGATGAAGTAATCAAAGGTAACTATAGGTATATGAAAAAAATATACTATTGAAGAAATAAAAATTAAAACAATACTGAGGCACAACCTCAAACCTAACAGGGTCAAAAAACAAAAATGATAAATATTGGAGGGGATGTGGGAAAATGAGAAATTAAATGCACTATGGCTAGAGTTGTGAATTAATCATTCTGGGGAACAAGTTGGAACTATGGCCTAATGGCTACAAGACCATACCTTATTCAAGAGAAAAACAAAAATGAAAATGACCCATATGTACCAAAGTAATTATGGCAAACTCTTCTGGTGGCAAAGAACTGGAAATTGAGGATATGGCCATCAATGAACGAATGACTAAAAAAGATATGGCATGTGATTTTGATGATCTTCTATAAGAAATGATGAGGATGCTCTCACAAAAAAACCTGACACAGAAGCTGATAAAAAGTTAAACATATTGTGTACAAAATAACAATATTGTAAGATGATCAATGGTGAATGACTTAGCTATTCTTAGGAATATGATCCAAGATGAAAACTGCTGTTCTTCCCTACAGAAAGAATTGATGGTATTAGTTTGGAGCATATTTTTTTCTACTTTATCTTGAAGAATTTTTTTGGATGGGGGGCCTCTATATATTCTTTCACAAGATGACTAATGGAAATATTTTGCAATGACTACATGAGTATAACAACATAACTGCTTCTCAATGGGGGAAGGGAGAGAATTTGGAATTCAAAGTTTTAAAAATGAAAGTCAAAAATTGTTTTTACATGTAACTGGGGAAAAATAAAATACTAAATAAAAGGATATTAAGAGGGCATTTAGATAGCTGTTAGGAATTTGCTTCAAGTCCTTGGATTGTCATTTATGAACAGTTCAATTTTTGTTTTATTTCCTACATAGTTGTCCCTCTTGGTGGTTAAACACTGTTTTCTATCTTTTCTTCTTTTTTGCTTTCCTTTTTGGGGACATTTCCCAACTTGTCTAGGTTAGAAGCACAGTGGCCATTCTTAGGTCCAATTTCCACTACTGATTGACTAATTGAACTATTTCTTTTTTTTTTTTAGGTTTTTGCAAGGCAAATGGGGTTAAGTGGCTTGCCCAAGGCCACACAGCTAGGTAATTATTAAGTGTCTGAGACCGGGTTTGAACCCGGGTGCTCCTGACTCCAGGGCTGGTGATCTATCCACTACCCCACCTAGCCACCCCTGAACAACTATTTCTAACATGAACCATAGACACCTTAGGTTCCTCCGAAGGTCTCCTAAATCCAGTGTATATTGGTGTCTAAATGATCACCTTTAATCTCCTTCAGCTCAAATAATCCCCCTGGCTTCAGCCTCCTCAAGAGCAGGGATTACTGGCATGTACATCAAGTCTAGATCACATTTTGATGAAAGAAACAAAAAAATTCTCAAGATCTGGACTCGAGAAAGCTGTTCTACCCTGGCTATATAATCAAACTAATGATATCACTATGCCAGTTCAAATCTAAGCCTGGAGGCAATTATCCCCGTTATTTTCTCCTTAAAAGATTGAAAAAATAAAAATTGGTCTCTTTACAACAGCAATTTCTGACTACATGCTCTTCTCCATGCCCCACCTCACCATGTGACAAAATTAATCAAAACTCACCTCAAAAGACCTTCTGATTGCATATGCAACTATTTCGCTAATGAAAGATGTTTCATTGTTTCTGGCATAAAAAATAGCAAATTAATCCTGGTTCTACTGCCTTTAGAGTTTTTGCTTATATTACTGTAATGTTTTGTCTTCCTGATCTGCTTACCTGGTTTTATGGACTCTCTGCATCAGTTCACATTTTTCATGCTTCCCTGAATTCTCAAACGGCTCCAAGAACATGGGATTTTTTAAAAAAGATGTTATCTGGAACCAATGTAAATACTAACAGAATGCCTTTTGTGGGAGGTGCAGTGGGGGGAGGGAAGCAAGAATGGGGGAAAATTGTAAAACTCAAAATAAATAAAATCTTTTTAAAAAAAAAATAGATATGGGGCGGAGCCAAGATGGCAGCCTGAAGGCAGCATTTCCCGGGAACTCCTAGCCCCCAAACTCCAAATAAACAAAAAAAAATGCGGGTTCTAGCCAAAATTTAGAGGGGCAGAACCCACAGAAAGACTAAATGTTACATTTTCCCGGGTCCAAGAAAACTCAAGTTCCACGGGAAAGGTGTGTTTCACCAGGACCAGGGGTTGGAGAAAAAGCCATGGCCTCAGGGCAGCACAGCCCAACCCAACCCAGAGAGATCACCTGCAACAGCTTGAAGGGGCGGTGAGAGAACTCTGCTTCACCAGAATGCATGTGGAGAGAGAAACACAGGCTGCAGAATCTGCAGCGAGAATCTGGAGAAAGCAGCCTGCACCCCCCAGAGATGGTAAGGGAAGTCTACAGAGATTTCTCCCTGGGGTAGGACTCTGCTCTTTGCCTGCACTCAAGATACTGCAATTTGGGCTTCCATACTAAATAACCAAGCTGGCAGAAGGAAGGTGGGGGGGGGGGGGGCGACTACATATCAAAGCACAGGCAAGAGAGCATAAGACCTTGGAGGAATAAAGGTCCCAGTGGAGGGGTCCCCTCCAAAAAAAACCCAAAGCGTTGGAAGTGCTATAAATTAGTCTTAAGCTGAGGAAATGAGGATACAACAGAAAAAGAAGAATCTGACCATAGAGAATTACTTTAGTCCCATAGAAGATTAAAACACATACTCAGATGATGACAAAATCGAAGCTTCCGTATCCAAAATCTCCAAGAGAAATAGAAAATGGGCTCAGACTATGGATGAGCTCAAAAAAGACTTTGAAAAACAATTAAGGGAGGTGGAGGAAAAATTGGGAGAAATGCGATTGCAGAAAAATCATGAAAAACAAATCAACAGCTTGGTGAAAGATATAAAAAAAATTGAAGAAAATAATATGTTAAAACCAGTTTAGGCCTAATGGAAAAAGCAAACCAAAATGCAAATGAGAAGAATGCCTTAAAAAGCAGAACTGGCCAGCTGAAAAAGGAGATAAAAAAAAGGTCTCTGAAGAAAACAACTCATTCAAATGCAGAATGGAACTAAAGGAAGCTGATGACTTTGCAAGAAACAAAACTTCCAAAAAAAGCTAAAAATTAGAAGAAAATGTGAAATATCTCATTGGAAAAACAACCAACCTAAAAAACAGATCCAGAAGAAATAATTTAAAAATTATTGGGCTATCTGAAAGCCATGACTAGGAGAAGAGCCTAGACTTCATTTTCCAAGAAATAATACAGCAAAATTGGCAAGATCCTAGAAGCTGAGGGTAAAATAGAAATTGAGAATTCACCCATCTCCCTGAAAGAGATCCCCAAAAGAAAACTTCCAGAAATATTATAACCAAATTCTAAAACTCCCAAATCAAGGAGAACATCCTAAAAGCTGCTAGAAACAAAGAATTCAACTACTGAGGCTCCATAGTCAGGATTACACAGGATCTGGCAGCATCTACATTAAGGGCTCACAGGGATTGGAATATGATATTCTCGAAGGCAAAAGATCTTGGTTTACAACCGAGAATCAACTACCCAGCAAAACTGAACATCCTCTTTCAGGAGAAAAGATGGACTTTCAAACTTTCCTATTGAAACAACCAGAGCTGAACAGAAAGTTTGATCTCCAAGTACAGGACTTTGGTGAACCATAGAGGGAGTGGAAGAGAAGAACTAACTATGAGGAACTTAATGATATTGAACTGTTCGTATTCCTGCATGGGAAGAAGATAATGATAACTAATATGAGGAGCATATATAGAGAACATAGGAAGGAGTGGAATATAATGGTATGATGTGGTAAAGGGATGGAGTCAATGGGAGATGGGGAAAGTACTGGGAGGAAGGAAAAGATGAAGCAGTTCTGGGATTTCACATAAGAGTCAAGAAAAAGCTTTTTCAATGGAGTGGAGGGGAGGAAGGTAAGGGGGAATGAATGAGCCTTCATTCTCATTGGAAATGGCTCAGGGAGGAAATGACATACACACTTAATAGGATCAGGAAATCTGTCTTGCCCTGGAAAAGGATGGGAGGAAAGGGACGGGATGGGGGAAATGGGGGAATAGGTGATAGAAGAGGGAAGATTGAGGGAGAGTGTACTCAAGATTCAACACTTTTGGACAGGGACAGGATGAAAGGAGAGAACAGGATGAAAGGAGAGAACAGAATAAATGAGAGTGGGGAGAAATAGAGTGGAGGTACAGCTGGTAATAGCAACTGAGGGAAAAATATTGAAGCAACTTCTCTGGTAGACTTACGATAAAGAAAGCAACTCACCCCAGAGACAGAGCCACTGAAATCTGAACACAGACTGAAGTACAATTTTTTTCTCTCTACTCTTGAGGTTTCTCATCTTCTTGGGGGGTTTATTCTTATGTTTACTTTTATAACATTCAATTTACATCAATGTATGGCATGGAAACAATGTAGAGACTGTCAAACAGCCTTCAGGGGGTGGGGCAGGGAAGGGAGGAGGGGGAAAAATTGTAGAATTCAGAGCCTTGCAGAATGATGGGTACGGTACATATTACTATTGTATATAGTTGAACAACAAATACAATGTTAAAATGGCAAGATAAAAAAAAAGATGTTTTCACCATCTCCAGAATTCTTAAAAAACAAAAGCAGAACAAATAATTCACGTCTGATGATATATGTAAATTTCACACCACCCAGAGAGATCACCTTTTAAAGATTAATAAATTTAATCTCAAACTCTTTGGAAACAATAAATCCTATTAGCATTAATTTGATGACTTTTGATCGTTTCTTTACATTATTATCTCTGTATATATTATTCTCAATTCTGTTGCCTTTGCTCTTCATTGGTAAATCTTCCCAAATTCCTCTGAATTCCTATTTGCCTTTTCTTATTCTATTCCACTCATATTCTAATTGGTCAGCTATTCTCCACTGAACGTTCACTTCTTTTTCAAAATGTCTCAAATATACAAAAATTATACATACATAGGATCAGGCAGTTCAAAAGGATCATGGACTTTAATAACTAATCAAGGTCCTAAAAGATTGACTTGCCCAAAGTCACACATAGAAGAGTCAGCATTTAAATTCAGGTTCCACAAAACATTCTCTTAATTTTGTTTGGGTTACCACTTAATACATAAATTAAAATAATATAATCATTTTTATTATGTTGGTTTGGTTCAATCATTCTTCATTTATATATCTAAGGTATTTATATTCTTAGACTATGACACTGGCCATTTTGAATGAAATTTCATTTTTCCTGTTAATATATGATACTGACTTTATAGAAAAATATAACATTCTTTGTGAAGGGTAGTCTCTATTCTGATGCTTTGATGAAGCAATGCTCTCTGGAGTTTAGATCATCTGTGTTCAGATGGAAAAAATGCTATCTCAATTTATTAAAATTTTATTATAGGGACTAAAAAGCATTTTTGTAACATAATAACAAATAATGGCTGCAAATGAAACTTCAAATTTCTATAAACTTCATTTTTTAAATTTAAGATTTTCAAAACTTTTAAGATATTTAGAATTTAACATTTTTTTCCTTTTCCCTTCCTGGGTTCAAGTAAGACCCCAAGACCATATTAACAACATAAAAAATTTTGGCAGATAAACTTTTTTGCAAGGCAAATGGGGTTAAGTGGCTTGCCCAAGGCCACACAGAGATACTTTTTTTGAGAATAATTTTTGTAGCACAAACTCTTTTGATATAATTCACTTTTAAATCTAATGAGGAAATGGTCTTTCCTCCACTTGCAGTTCATTTATTATGATTTGATTCCTCCTAAATTGGGCTAAATTGTAATTTCCTATACCCAAATTAGGGTATTTTCCCTTTTGTATATAATCTTCCAACTCTTTTGAATTGTATTGCTGGCATATAATTGCATACAGTAGTTTCTGACAATCCTCTATTATGAATTCATATTATTAATTTGATTTGCTTCTTTTTTGCCATTTTAGACAGCTTGTTGGTAATCTTTTTTAAAAAGTGTTTTCAGGGCTGCCGGGTAGCACAGTGGATAGCGCACTGGCCCTGGAGTCAGGAGTACCTGAGTTCAAATCCAGCCTCAGACACTTAATAATTACCTAAGCTGTGTGGCCTTGGGCAAGCTACTTAACCCCACTGCCTTATAAAAACAAAAACAAAAAATGTTTTCAATGTACCTTTTTTTCAACTTTGTCTATTGTCTTCTAGTTTTCAATACTTCTTTCATAGGTTTGCATTTCAAGATTGTTATCTTTTTTTAAATTACATGCTTAACTTTGTTGATCCTTTTTCAATTTTCTTCATCTAAGCTTTCAAAATACAAATATCGGGGGGTGGGGGGAGGGAAGTAAAATGGAAAAAATTGTAAAACTCAAATAATATCTTTAATAAAAAAATTAAAAAAACACAAATCAATAAAAATGAACTGCTTGTAAAAAAAAGAATACAAATATTCATCATTAACTTTAATGTAATAACTTGTTACTTGTGATTTGTTCTTTGATTCATTATTCACAAGATTGTTTATCTCAGGTCTGTATAGTTTATCTATAGTTCCTTTATTATTATTCTTTCATGGCCCATAAAAGATATTTAACTATTACCCACTTGTATAGCATATGGGTAGTACTTAAAATAATTAGATCATTTAGGATTCTTATGCAATCATGGTAAACAATTGCAAAAATCTCAGAATTTTAGAGTTGGAAGGGATTTAGGAGAGAATCTAACAGGCCAAAGTGCTTATACTTCATAGATGTAAGAAACCAAAGCCCAAAGAAAGGTGGGATTGTGAACCCAGTTCTTCTGTCTCAAACTCCTGTGCAGGGATTATTTCTTCAATGCTAGTAAGTTATCCTCAACCACAAGATGTTTTAATGAACAAAATGTTCTTGATATTAATTACAACTATTACTTTTAGGAGAAATTCCGCTGAATAAAAGCATATTATATTTTAAATATCTAGAAAATAATAAAAATACAAGACAAACATTTCAACTGTTTTCTAATTCAGAATCACAATGAATAAAAACTCTGGTAAATTAAAATTTGAATACCAAAAGTTTGCTCTATATTTGTCTTTCAGAATTCACCTCCAAAAACACTAATTGAGTCTTTAAAAAGCTGCTTTCTGTTAACCAAGCTGGAGTGGCAGTCTTTCTCATAACATGGAAGATAAGTAAAAAGGATTTGACCAGTTGCACATTATTTCACTTTCAACAGTGTTTCATAAATTCAAACATTGTCTAGTCACCTAATAAGGAAGATACAAGTACAAGCAGAAATGGTTGTGTATGTTTATTTTTCAATTAAAAAAAAAACTATGTAAGTTTTTATGCAAATTAGGCATGGCTCCCCAGGGATCTGACAAGCTGTAGGGGAGTCAACTAGATTTCACAAAATGTAGTCACCTCCCCACTGTCTAGGGGATTCACTGAAGCATTTCAATTTCTCCTGCTCTCAGAATTTCTTAGCTAACATGTGAAGAGGTATACCATCTTCTCAATTCAGACAATTGTTAACTTTTATACAGAAAGTTTTTCCACTAATATGGTGTACCTTCATTTTGATTTAAAACTACAACAAAAAGTATTTCATAATTTTTATTGATGGCATTTATCCCATGGTTTAACATGTTAATTATACTGTAATAAACATGGCTTTAATATTAAACTTTTCCGTATTATCCAAAGTCACCACAGTCCATTTCAGTAAATATAAAAATATATACTTAATACTTTTTACAATACTGGTTTTTGGTCCAAACAAAAATGGATCAGAAAAGCCAATAAACTCACTTTAAGAATTCCCAATTTTCTTTAAAGATTTTCTAAATGGATTTAGGCAACTTTGAATAATGGGATTTACATAATAAAATCTTGAGACAATACTAAACAAAAAAATGTCGTTAACACACAAAATTAAATTTTCAAGTTCACAGATTTATGTTATGCCAAAAAGTACGTACAGAAACAAAATTGTATTTACACAAGTTTCATAATAAAATAATGAAAAGGCGAGACAAGGTGATGGAGCCATAAGAATGAAAATATAGAAATAGCATATAATTATTAAATGGAGAACTAGATCTAACAAGTCCTTAGCATGGACCATTCTTTAATCAGTCTTCCTCTATCAGAAAATTTTAGTGCACAATACACCCAACTCACTCACTTCACACATACACCAGCACAAACTCAGCATAGAAATCATTCATTTCAACATTCTCTAATCTATACAGAATCCCTCACTGAAATAATTACAATTTCAATGCGTTCCATAAACGCACATTAGCGCACATATTGGTGCAGATGAAGAGGTATTATACAAAGCCATTTGCTGTGTAGGCTATACTCACGTATATAGCCAGACCATGCCAAGTCAGTGGATAAAGAAGTTGCTGGATCCTAAAATAATTTTGCTTAAGAACCTTCCTGTCACCGGCTCTATTATTTTTTTTTAAAAAAAGGGAGAAAGGAAGGTGGCAGAGTTGGTAAATGGTGAGAAGGGTGTAGGGGGAGAAGGAAAAACGTCTGAAAATTAAAGATGTCCTTAAGCACAACTGATTTCAAAAAACCCCAGCACAATAAGTGAATGCAGAGCATAAGGTGTTAAAATTGATGTTCCTAGTATTATTCCGACATTTATTTCCTACGTCTAACAGCAGTTTTTATCTTCCGACCAGAAACTGAAGAGCCAGAAGTAGAAAACATATTTTTTCCATTCGATCTGCCAAAAAAAGAAAAATAAAGAGTCAGCATATGACAAGGGAGCAGCAGCTAGGTGGTATAGTGAATAGAGTGCCAGGCTTGACATCAGGAAAATCTGAGTTGAGACCTGGTTTCAAACTGTGTGACCCTGGGGCAAATCACTTAATCTCTATTTGAACCAGTTCTTCTATCAAATTTGAGAAGGAAATGGCAAAGCAATCTGGAATCTTTACCAAAAAAAAAAAAAAAAAAAAAAAAAATCCCAGTCAAAAAACCTCATGGGGTCATATGGATATGACCAAACAATTTAAACAATATGTGAAATAATAGACATTCAGGTTCTGTACACTTTCTAATTGTGGCTTTTAATAGCAAAAGAGAAATTAATTCTAATGCAAACTCAACAGGGTATATGGTTTGTGTATAGTAGAAAAAATTCTGACATTAATTTAAATCATAACTTTTATGTCAATGATGACATAAAAAACCCCATTATTCTTCTCTACCTGAGTGAGTACCAATAAAACTAGAAAAACTCAAATAAATTACCTTCAACTCAATAAAAAGCACTCTTACCCCACTGTAAATGCTGCTGGAGATGAGTTGAATGGAAATCCTGCTGAGCCTGAAGGCTGAGCTGAAGTGGCAGGTGTACCAGCATTTGCACCAAAGGTGAATATTCCTGGTGGATTGTTGTTTGTGAAATTAAAATTCGCAGTGCTTCCGAAGTGGAACACAGGATCTAAAAAGTTCCAAAGAGAAAGTATTTCAAATTTTGTTTATCAAGGCAAAGATAAATTTTCATTTGCTTTATTTATTCTTTCAGGAGCACATAAAGGTTTATAGGTTTTTGCAGAGAAAAAAAAGAATTCATATTTGTTTCTGATTGCTTGGTTTAGGAAAAAAGGAATCATTATATATGTACACACACATATACATTTTTACCCTTCAATTTATCAAGTATAATGGCTATTATACTTGATTACACTAAAAACCACAATTCTGTAACTGCTCTTCAATTCAATAAGATATATTAAAAAACCAACTTTGTACAAGTTGCAGAGTTAGGCAACAGAGAAAATAAGTTTTCTCATGAAAGGATATAACATACAAATAAAACAACTATTTAAAAGAAATACATAACTATAAAAAAGAAATATAAGGAGAAAGCATATTGAGGTACCAGGGTCAGTTTGAGAAAATGGATAGAATCAAGAAAGAGTACAGTTTGGGTAGAGAATAGAATACACTATGTGAAGCAGAAGAGAATTTATAAATGAAAAAGAACACTTCTGAGTAAAGGTAATATAAACAGATCTATATATATAAGGAAAACTGCAGCAATGTGAAGAAACTGTTAAGGAAGCTATGCAAATGTAAAATCCAAGAGACCTAAAAGGATTTAATCCAGTACTTTGGATCCTAAACTCATTCTTTTTTTAAAAAATTATTTTATTTAAGGCAATGTAGTTAAATGACTGGCCCAAGGTCACAACAGCTAGGCCATTATTGTGTCTCAGACCCTATTTGAACTCAGGTCCCTCTGACTCCAAGGCCAGTGTTCTATCCACTGTGCACCTAGCTGCCCATACTAACCACATTCTTGATCCTCAGGTGCTCTTTACAGCAGACCCTATCCTCATGGTTCAGGGCAGTGTTATTCTAGATCCACATGTTAATACCTAAGTTTAACAGCTAGTTATCCACTATTAATCTGACAGGTTATAAGATAATTGGTATTCTACCTTCTATATTAATGATCTGAGCTAAGGAAAAAGATCCTTGGACAGAGATGATGAACACATGAATACATTCAAGAATAGAACATCAAGATTTAGGATGACACAGATCCTCCCTCACACATATTTTTGGAGGGTTGGGAAAGGAAAATTGTAACATTCAGGTCTAATGAATGAGCACTGGCAATTTCCAATCAAATTGGAAGGGAAAAAGCTATAACTTTAACATACAAATTTAAATGATCTTTTTAATTGTAAAGAAAAGTTGATATTAAAATGAATATTACAGACCGTAATTTTAATTTAAGTTCTGAATATATTCTTCCAAGCGTAATATATTTAATAAAATTTATCACAAAGGCAAGGCTCAAGTCAAGTCAAAGGCAAGGATATAACTATGAAAATTCAGAGAGATGTCTTGAAGTAACACACACTTACTGGAATTAGGAGTTGTTCCAGAACCAAATCCAGACTGTTGAGTAGGTGGTTGTCCAAAGACAGGAGGTTGGCTGCTACTTGACACTGACCCAAAAGCAGGGGCTGAGGCTTGGGAACCACTTGAAAATAATGTCGATGATGATAAAGATCCAAAGCCTGGAGCACTAGGCTGACTGGCACCTTGACTTTGTCCAAATGCTGGGGTCTGGCTGGTACCAAATGCAGGACTGGCAGAAGGTGCTGAAGAACCAGGACCAAATACAAAGGAAGAAGAACCTAGACATAACAAAAATGTTCCAAGTAACTGTAACAAAATTTAATTAGCTGGATAGAATTTTTAATTTTTCAGTTTATCTTGAACCCCATTTTTGGCAAAAAGAAGAAAATATATCAAGACTGTTTCCTGTATAAATGTCCTTCAAGTGGGGAATGGCTTAGCAAACTGTGGTATATGTATGTCATTGAACACTACTGTTCTATTAGAAGCCAGGAGGGATAGGAATTCAGGGAAGCCTGGAGGGATTTGAATGGACTGATGCTGAGTGAGATGAGCAGAACCAGAAAAACACTGTACACCCTAACCAGAAAAACACTGCACACCCTAACAGCAACATGGGGGAGATGTTCAACCTTGATGGACTCACTCATTCCATCAGTACAACAATCAGGGACAATTTTGGGCTGTCTGCAATGGAGAATACCATCTGTATCCAGATAAAGAGCCGTGGAGTTTGAACAAAGTTCAAGAACTATTCCTTTTAATTTAGAAAAAAAAACATCTTATTGTCTGATCTTATTATCTCTAAGACTTTTTGTTTCCTCCTTAAGGATATGATTTCTCTCTCATCACACTCACTTTGGATCAGTGTACAACATGGAAACAAAGTAAAGCCTCACAGATTGCTTTCGCGGGGGGCGGTGGGTACAATTGGGGGGAAAAAGTATAAAACTCAAATAAAATCTTTAATTAAAAAAAAAAGAATGTTTCCTGTAGGAGTGGCAGGGTGAAGTTAAGACTGTTGGATCAGGAGGTAAGGGTACCGTAGTTTCATTCTTAGTTATTGCCAAACTAACAGCTATGATTGTTGTTAACACCTCCAGGGTGGAAAAAAAGGGAATTAGGACTAATGGTTTTTAAGGCTGAAAGAAACAAAATACCCAATTGACTGGAAAATGTCTGAACAGGGTAGCTAGGTGGTTCAATGGATAGAGAGCACTGGCCCTGGAGTCGGGAGTACCTGAGTTCAAATCTGACCTCAGACATTTAATAATTACCTAGCCGTGTGGCCTTGGGCAAGCCACTTAACCCCACTGCCTTGCAAAAAACTAAAAAGAAAATGTCTGAACAAATTGTGCTTTATGAATGTAACAGAATATTATTGCTCCATGAAAAACAACAAAAATGAGTAATTTGGAGAAAAAATGGGAAGACTTGCATAATCTTATGCAAAGTGAAGAAAAAGGAGACTTTGGCAACAACATAAAGCAACACTATGAAACAAAACTAAAATGAATCCCTTGTCCCTGAGCACAGATGAAATATATTTCCCTCCTCTCAGAAGTGAGAGGATTATAGGTAGACAACACAGTCACATATACCAGAAAATGATAATACTGTGCAAAACAAAAAGTGACATTAACAATTATTAAAGGATAGGTGGAACATGTACAAAAATATAGCAGTTTTTTGTAGTAGCAAAGAATTGGAAATTGAGGGGGATGCTCATTAATTGGGGAATAGCTGAAAAGTTATAGTATATGAATGTGAAAGACTATCATTGTTCTATAAGAAATCACGAGTGACTGGATTTCAGAAAAACCTGGAACTGATATTACACGAACTGATATTGAGTGAGCAGAACCACGAGAGTACTGTTCACATCAACAGCAACATTATAGGATGAACAACTATGACAGACTTAGGTCTCCTCAGCAGTACAATGACCAAAGACAATTCTAAAGAACTTGTGATGTAAAAATACCATACACATCCAGAGAAAGAAGAATGGAATCTGAATGCAGACCATAGTTTATTTTCCATTTTTAAAATTTGTTTTATGATTTCTTACTTACACCCTGATGATTTTTTTCCCTTTTGTCCTGATTCTCCTTTCACAATAATGACTAAAATGAAACTATATTGAAAACTATCTTTGCATGTGGTTGGAAAAATAAACTTATATTAAAGAGGGAAAAAAAAAATAGCTGGGAGACAGACGTTTTGAATTTTAAAGTCAGGTGGAAGAGTTTTATATTTTTATCCAAGACCTAATAGATTTAAAATATTTGTGCAAAAGTGTCAGACATGTCCTAGGAATTAACAATTTGGCAGTTGTGTAAAGAATGAATTAGAGACAAGATTGGAAACCGAAGAGGACCTAGGGCAATGTTTATGTGAATTAAAGTTTATAAGAGATGATGTAGAGGCATGATCAACAAGAATCTGGAATTATCAAAATTCTCAAAAATGCATAGGGTAGAATCAGGGGTAATCAATTTTATTAAATCTTAAAATCAAAATCAAATCAAAAAATGCCTAGGTTAAGACTCCTAGGTTAAGAACCCTTTGTCTCCATATACCACTCTCAAAAATAGAAGGAATATGGAAAAAAAGAGACAAGCATTAAATGCCTCCTCTGTGCCAATCACTGTACTAAGTATTTTCTCATTCAAACTTTACTACAACCCTGACAAGTAGGTGCTATATTATCACCATTTTATAGTTAAGGAAACTGAGGAAGATAGGTGAAGAGGTACACAGATACTAAATGTATGAACTTGGGATTTCCTGATTACAAGTCTAGCTCCTACATATTACTCCTCAGAGCCAGACACTAGAGATACCAATATAAACAAGAAAATTCCTTATACTGTGATGCAATTTCAGTACTAAGTACCCACCTTACCCCATGTATTTTAAATTACCTGCAGAACCAGAGGAAGTTGTAACCCCAAAGCTGAAGCTGGAAGTCGAAGTGTTATTGCTATTGGCTCCTGTGCCAAAAACAAATGGGCTAACAGCAACACCTGTACTAGATGTGGTGGTTGGTTTGCTTTCTTGAGAAAAGACAAAAGACTGAGATGCAGTGGATTCTGTGGGATTACCAAAGGCAGAACTGGTCCCAGTATTGCTGGCCTGTCCAAACATAAAGGGAGTAACAGGTGGGTTGGAGGCAGAGGTGACACCCCCAAACATAGCACCACCAGCAGAAGTAGTTGGTGGTGCTACATTTGAACTGGAGGAATTACTGGTCAAGAAATTGAAGACTGTCTTTGCTGCTCCTTGATCTGCAAAACAGAAGCAGTGAAAAGTTCTTAAAATCCAGTTACTCAGTCACCATATTATGACAAAACAAGCCTGTGCATTTCAATGCCACCAGAAATTAAGAGACATGCCTACAGCTAAAGTTTTAATTCCCCCCTTTATTTTTCCAACTATATGAAACAGTAGTTTTCAATAATCATTTAATTACATTTTTCTCCCTCTTTCTTCCCTCTCCTCACCCACAGAAAGCAATGTAATATAGACTCTACCTCAATTACTAAATAAAGCTTTAATTTTTAAATATATAAGGTCCTGAATGTGCCTAGTGTCTATAGGTTTTTCACCTTCTTTACCCACAGGCATAATATGTTCAAGAGAAGTGAAAATTTTCCTGTTTGGATGGATAATGAGTTATTATAAAGAATTTAAATATTAGGCTTTTCTTATAGCTTCTGTTCACTTTACAATTTTCCCATTTCTGGTAAGCTCATTACACAGAATTTCAGATACAGAATATTAATAGAGAACTACACTGTGATATCCAATTTAGGACTACTTGGTATCAAGATGTAGTAGGCTTTTTGACTATATAAAGATGATGCTGTAAAACTCTGCTACGTACTATAAACACCAACAAAGACACTAATTTTTAGGAGTTATGAAATTATAGAAATCAAGAGATTTACAAGGTTTAGAAAAATTTCCCATATTTTACTAAAGGACAAGGGGATAGCTAGGTGGTGCATTAGATAGAGCAACGTTGTCTGGAGTCAGGAAGATCTGAGTATAAATCCGGTCAAGACATTTATTTTTAACACATCAATTTTCAACTCCTGAATTTTCTTTGATACTATGCCTTTTTTCCATTCAGAATTTCTTTTAAAACTATATTTAGTTTTAGGGTATCTATGCAGAATCCACTTGATGCTCATCTAATTTATTTGAGAGGCTTAAAAAGTTTAAATATTCAAGTTATTTCCTCATTTTGTTACAAAGGCTATTAGATGCATCTACACCCAAATTGAGCCAGTCATCTGGCCAAATAATTTGGTGCCAACAATGCATCTACAAGTTTCTTCCTAATTTGTTAAGAACAAAAATAAGGTACTCCCTAAAGAGATTCTGGTTGAAAGTAGGGGAAATTTGGTAATTCCTTCGCCTTTCCCTACTCCAAAACAGTATGACTATCAGACACATTATCCTCTCTGGCAAAGCTAACACTTACTCTTAAACTATAGGCCAATTTTTCTTTTAATTTTTCTTCCTGTCAGTTTTAAGTAGATAAACTATTCAGAAGCCTAAGTTTAAGATGCTAATTTTTTTTCCTCAAAAGACTAAACTTATAGGAAATTAAAATTGCTTCAAGGATTAAGCAATGATACTTCTAAAAAGATTTTTATTTCCTTAGGTTATCTAACCAAATACCTGATAAGCCAATTTTCAAAACAATGCTAACTCTAAGCTCATCTTCCCAACGTTTAGGAGGCACAGATTATATTAAATAAAATACTGAAATCCAACATTCTTCATTTTCATAGACTATTTCACTTTCCTACTTCCAGTTTCTCATACAGAAATCTATTTTGAGTCTGTATGTGGTTGCTTATTCCATTATAAAGGTAGCACAAATTAAAACATAGTGGAAAGTTTCCATTTCCGATACTACTGAAATCAATGAGGATTCTTATTAGTTGTTTCTAACTTAAATTTCTCAATAAATATATTTTTAAGCATATTAGCAGCATGTTTATGCTATCCAAAGTAAAAGAATGCTTTCTGTGGAGCCCAAGCAAGTTTCAATCTCTGTAATAAAAACGGCTGTTGTCAAAGGGAAAGCTTCCTAATTAAGAGCAAACTATGGGGGGCGGCTAGGTGGCACAGTGGATAGGGCACTGGCCTTGGGAGTCAGGAGTACCTGGGTTCAAATCCGACCTCAGACACTTAATAATTACCTAGCCATGTGGCCTTGGGCAAGCCACTTAACCCCATTACCTTGCAAAATCTTTTAAAAAAAGAGCAAACTATGTAAAATATGTGGTTTAAATTCAAAAGTGATAAATACAATCTCTTTTAAGAATTCTTTAAAATAAAAAAAAATTTCAGAAATTAAAAAAAGCCATTAAAGCACCTGTGTAAATCTACAAGTAATTCAAAAGACAAATACTATAGAAAACCCTACTTGTGACTCAAGGCTAAAATTAATTTTTAGGGTTATAACAACAAGAAAATACTTATGGCTATACCAGTATGGAATTTCTCCATCACTCTCCAAAAAACTCATTATTGGGATGATCTCATCTTTCTTTTAACATTTCATCAACCTTGTTCTTTCACTTCATTACTACTTCTGTTTCTCTGATTTGAAGGGTGTTACCATGAATTCCAAAACTTTCATTTAAGAAGCTCAGCTCCTTTGTCACTTGACTGTACTACTCTAGGACTTCTGTGACTGATTTATCATGCCCAAGTAATTTTTTTTCTTGAGGAGGAACTGTCTTTTTTGTTGTTTTTGAATCCCTGACACCTAAAACACAGTGCCTAGAACAGCAGGAACTTAGTATTTACTGACTAACTGTGAAGTGACGATTAATTAGCAATGCTTTCTATTTAAATATTTTGGAGAAACAATATCCAAATTCTTACTCAGTCTGGGCAAAAATAGATACTAATAAAAGTAACAGTAAAATGGTGTGTTATCTACATAGATGCTAGGTTCACTGTTTCAAAATTCCAGATAGCATATACAGATAGGTGCTCAAGATGATTATTTTTATAGGATTTCCCACCTACCTCTCCCCCACTCCAAGCAAGAATATTTTTTTCCTGGTTTTGTGTCTCTGGTAATTTTCTTTTAAACAGTTTCTCCCATTTTTTGCTGTTGTCATTGAGTTGTTTGAGTTGTGCCAAACAATCTGTGATCTCATTTGAAGTTTCTTAGTAAACACACTGAAATGGTTTGCCATTTCCTTTTCCAGGTCATGTTACAGATGAGGAGTTGAGATAAACAACTTGGTTTTAAGACACTTGCCCTGGGTCACACAGTTACTAGGCCAAATCTGAACTCTGGTCTCCTGACTCCAGGCTGATTCATTGTTACACCTAAGCTACCATTCTTCTGTTTAAAAAAAGTTTATTTCCAAAAACTAAGTATATAGTTCTTTCCAGTAATTTGTTTCTAAAGGTAAAAAATTTCTGAAAGCAGACAATTTATGCCCATTCCTTCAAAGAGATTAAACATGTGAAAGTATTCCACTTTTAATCTTCTACTCTTTCTAGAGACTAGTTTTCCTAATGTCTACCTTTCATAATTTGATTAGCCTTGTTCTATCACTGAAAAAAGCAGAAAAGCTATCAATTTGTGTTGTTCAAAAACAAAGAACTGATTATGTCGAAGATGAGCATAAGTTACTAATTACTCTCACCATTATAGGAAATTATAATGTTTGAACAGTCCTAAGAGTTACTGAATTTTATAATCAATCCACCATCATTACATGAACTTACCAGCTGCAGTATTAGTCTGCGTCCCAAAAGCAAAGGGGCCCTTTGCTGACTGCTCAGTTTGATTCTCCACTGGTTTTGTCAAGTTAAAACTAAATGAACGTTTTGCTGTACTCTCATCTTTGGTTTGCTCAGAATTCCCAAAGGAAAACACCTGCTGAGACTTTGGCTCCTCACTGTCAGCTTTCTTCCCAAATACTAGAGAAGTAGCAGAGGTGACAGGCTCCTGCTGTTTCTCTTCTGTCCTTCCCATAACAAACACTGAAGCAGATGGCAGAGAAGTAGATTCCACACTTCCAAAACTGAATCCTCCTCCCTTGGTTGCAGGGGTTTCTTCCTTCTTTTCCTCCGGTTTCTTAAATGTAAAAGGAGTCACTGCCATATTTTTTGTTTCAGTGGATCCAAAGCTGAAGCCACTCATTCCAGTCTTATTCTCAGAAGGGGTCATGGTGACAGAGGCAGTAGTAGCAGTGAGACTAGCAGGAACACTTTTACCAAATGTGAAGCCTGCTGTTGCAGATGTATTAAGTTCTTCTTTCTTTTCTTGTGGTCCAGAATTAGATGACCCAAACTGAAATGGCACTGAAGGAGTTGGATTGCTTAAGCCAGAAGGAATTCCAAAGTTAAAACTGCTGTTACTCTTACTGTCTTTTTTACTATCTTCTGAATTACAGTCAGAAGAAGAAACTCCAAATTTGAAGTCGCCTACAGGCTTAGAAAACTTAAAGCCCCCACTCATGGGGTTTGAAGATGCAGAATCTGATGACATGCCTAATTTGAAGCCCCCTTGTTCACCAAATTTAAAACTTCCTGTGCTTGCTACTGTCTGAGAAGACTCAGAAGTGGATGCTGGAATACCAAATTTGAAGGATGGGGCTCCAGAATCTGAAGATGAGGAAGGAGTACCAAAACCTTCAAAAACAAACAAAACTGAATTATTTATCATGCAGAATTATAGCTACTATTCCCAAAGAATTAAAACCACAAAACTACTTTAGAACCAATTCATCAACTAAATAGAGTATAACTAATGATCAAAGTCAGTGATTTAAGTTACTCAACACTAAGAGTGAAGCGACTTGGCTCATAATATACAAAAAGAAACAGCACTGTAGAAATTTACAGTCATGGGAGTCATTGTAACAGCTGAGTCAGTAGAGACAATGATACTTCTATAGAAGAAAAGAGAGGTCTTGTTCCGAGTTTCTTGGCTTAAAATTAAAGGTGTAAAGATATATGTGTATGAGCCCTATATAACCTCAAGTTTACCAACACACAAATCAATTTTTCTTTCTCTACAAAAGAATTTAACAGTGAGAAATATTACACTGCATTATACTGATAATACAAAGAAGGATAGGATATGCTACAACACACTTTACTGTTGAGCAGTTATTTCAGCCATGTCTCACTCTGAATCCCCATTTGGGGTTTCGTTGGCAAAAAGACTGGAGTATTTTGCCATTTTCTTCTCAGATCATTTTACAGATGAAGAATCAAAGGCAAACAAAGTGCCTTGTTCAGAGTCACACAACTATTAACTGTCTGAGGCCAGATTTGGACTCAAAGAGAATAGTTTGCCTGACTCCAGACTTGATATACTATCTACTACATCACCTAACTACCCTGCAATACACTAAAACCGAGACTATTATTTCAAATTCAACCAATAATGGCATAATGAAGAGATTGAAAGTCAAGAAGCCCTGGATTCAAATCCTGTCTTAGGTGTATGGAAGTTATGTGATCCTGGGAAATTATAAGGATCTCTCAGCCTATTTCCTCATATAAACACAGTGGCAATAACAGTACCTAAGGGCAGTAAGTAAAATGATGGGTAAAATACTTTAAAGTCTTGAAATCCTACATAGATATGAATTTTTATTAAATCAGGGTTCTAGGTAAGTTCAAAAATAGATAAATTAAATTTACTTTCTCTCCTACCCTTTTCTGAATTAATAGTTCTACTACTTTCTTCCTCCAAGGTTTCTAATTTGTCAGTGTTCTACTCAAATCATGGCACCAAAAAAGAAACACATTAATTCAGAGGTTGTCTGACAGAACAGAGATATGGCCCTATTTACCATATTCTAGATATATTTGGAAGATGCACAAACAATACTTTTAGTTCTCCTTTTCAAATTAACTGCTGAAAAGCCTTTTTCTCTCTTTCAACTTATATTTGCAAAATATATACATTTTTTTTTAACCTAAGAATTATTTTTTCTGTTTTTTAAATTTTGGTTACTGTCACCTACCCACTGTATTACTCCTTCTTAACATTATATTTTCTGCAAATTTTATAAATACACCATTTCTGCCTTCAATCACATATCAAATTGTTAAACAGCACAGGCCAGGGGCAGCTAAGTGGCACAGTGGATAGAGCACCAGCCCTGTAGTCAGGAGGATCTAAGTTCAAAACCAGTCTCAGATAACTTAATTTATATTTTAAAATAATAAAAATTAGATGAATGAATTTCTAATTGGCAGAATAAGCAAGAGAAGTTTTTAAGTTCCATTGTACTCTATTGTGAAATTAAATAATGGAACCCACCTATACAGCTCAAAAACATGGAAATTCTGATGACCACATAATCTGGCTTATTATATAAATTTTCAAGATATAGATTTAATTAATAATCCCAATGTTAACTTTATGACATATCACTTAAAAAATGAGTGTAAAAGTAACCCTAACAGTGGGAAGTTAGGGAGTACTAACAATAACACAGCTACTTACCTATAAATTCTGATTTTGTGCCTGGCTTTGCACTTTCACATGCTACACACTTTGTGTCATCTGCTTTGTTTTGCACTAGGCACACTTCGCAGTCCCAACTCCCTTCAGGTTTCTTGAATTTGTCCAATCCTAGAAATCCTCCAGAAGTTATGGAACCAGAAGCTGTATTACTACATGGCACAGGCACTGAACCTCCTAAAAGGGTACAGGAAAAGAAAAATTATTAGAATTTCCTGAGTCCATACAAAATGCAATTTAGCCCAAGTCTAATCTTGGTTTGCCCTTTCTATTTAATAAGAACAAATCTGTTAAATAAGAAGTCTACTGGGGGGGGGGGGGGTTGCTAGGTGGTGCAGTAGGTAAAACACCAGCCCTGGAGTCAGGAGTACCCAAGTTCAAATCTAGCCTCAGACACTTAATAATGACCTAGCTGTGTGGCCTTGGGCAAGTCACTTAACCCCATCAGCCTTTGCCAAAAACCTTAATAAAAAGAAAAAAAGAAATCTACTTGGGCAACATTTACAAATGAGATGCCATTCAATGGGGTTTCTATTCAGCTGCCAAAGTGATAATTCTAACTAACCAAGTTGTTCCCCTATTTAATAAATTCCAGTGGTTTCTTGTTGGTTATTGGTTTTTGAATAAAATATATACTCCTGTTGGCTTTTAAGTCCTTCACACCTTGTCTCAACCAATCTTATTTTACACTACTCTCTTTCGCACACATCATGGTCCAATCAAACTGACATTCCTGTTGTTCATTCCTATACCCCACTCTATTGCCACTCTCCAAGTTTTTGTAGTAATGATATTATCCATGCCTAGAAAGCATCACTAGTTCACCTTCATTTAGTAAATGTCCTATTTCCTTAAAGACAACTTATTTGCTAATTTTTATTTGAAACTATTTCTAATTCCCACTAATATCCTTTCTCTTACAAACATGTTTCCTCTAAAAGTACTTACATATGTATATTCCTCCCTTGATAAAATATAAGTTTCTTGAGAGCAAGAACTATTTTATTTGTATTTATGTTCCCCAGGCCTTGACACTAAGTGGACATTTAATGAATACCTGTTGAATGGCTAATGCACAAGAAAAGGAAGAATTAAGATACATTAAGCTTGGGCCATCTTGTTTAAAAGCAACTAAATCACCTGCTAAGAAACTCTATTTCTTTATTCCTGTTAAATAACATATAAAAACAGTTAAATTTTAAAAGAAAATCAAAACATGGTAGGCTAATCTCATAACAGAACCAAAAGTCATTGGCAATTTTGTGAGTAACAATACAAGTAAATGTTTGCTTTATGTCTATAGCTAATTTTCATACAGTGATTTACTGTAAACATTGGTTGTTCAATTTTCAGAGTGGGTTATAAACAATAACTTCAAATAAAATTTTAAACACTCTAGGACTCAACAAAAGAGGAGTTTTCTAAGTAGTGTTAACTTCTTGAAAAGAATTATAAAGACCTACAAATGTTGCATATTTACAAGACACAGTCCTAAATAGCATTTTTTACACCCACCTATCTCATTCTCCAAATGAAGAGGAAAACCCCCAAAATAATCATTATTGTAGAAATGATAGCTTTTTTTGGTAGGTAAGGTTCTTAGCCATTAGGAAAAATCACAAATCTTTTATCCTTTAAAAATGTTGTTCATTATACACATTACCTACAATGAGGTGATAAATCAACCATGAAAGACTTGTTCATTCCATAATGAACAATGCCATATTGCAATTCCATTGCAATAATCAGGGACAATTTTAGGGGATTTGTGATGGAAAATGCCATTCGTATCCAGAGAAGAAATTGTGGAGTTCAAACATAGACCAAAATTTATTACCTTCAAACTTTTAAAAGTTGTCTTATGTATGATGTAATTTTGCTATTTTTAATGTTTTCTTTCTTTTATCAGATTGCCATTCTATTAGGGGGAAGGGGGAAGGAAGGGATGGAGAAAAACTGCGAAACTCAAAACCTTGCAAAAAAAAAAAAAGATTGGCAAAAACTACCATTGTATGTAACTGGAAAAGCAAACAAAATATATAATAAAAATGAATAAAAATGTAAAATAAAAATATTCTTTAGCTATAAATTCAAATTTACAATCAATACTTTATTTTGGATAAGTTTCAGTCAAATTAAAAACTGTCAACTCTCGTAACTAGTAGTATTGTTCAGCACTTAGTTGCAGACAATGATTTCCCTATTCCTCTCCTTGTTCCAGTACAGGTTAACCAAGCCCTCTGCTTTGTCAGAGCTAAACTGGAAAAAGAGACAAGATGAAAAGGATATTGATCTGGAGAACCAGAGTTTGAATTCCAGTTTTATGCTATTTATAAGAATTTACACAAGTCATTTACCTTTAAAAAAATTTTTTTTTAATTTGGAAGGCAATGGGGTAAAGTGGCTTGCCCAAGCCACACAGCTAGGTAATTAAGTGCCTGAGGCCGATTTAAACTCAAGTACTCCTGACTCCAGGGCCGGTGCTCTATCCACTGCACCACCTAGCGGCCCCCATGTCATTTACTTTCTTAAGGCTTCAGTTCCCTCATCCATAAAATGAGTAGCTAAGACTAATTGATTTCTAAGGTCACATCCAGTTCTCAAAACTCAACCCTAAGACTATGTGAATACCATGCACATAGAATGCACTTAACATATGCATTTAAATACTAAAAAGTCATGTTATAAAGGTTTAGGACCTGATTATTGCCGTGCATATAGAAGCTTACAAAATATAGTCTGCTCAAATTAAAAAATATGGGAAATACACTAAGGTTTATTGATGTGCTTATAACTACAAAGTAATTTGACATTTTAATCTATCTACACACGCACATATATATATAGTTATATCTTAAAATAAATCAAATAAAATATAATGAAAGGCTGACTCTCTTCTTCCTACTCCAATAAATTCTTAAAAATATGAATCAGAGGGGCCGCTAGGTGGTGCAGTGGATAGAGCACCGGCCCTGGAGTCAGGAGTACCTAGGTTCAAATCCAGTCTCAGACACTTAATAATTACCTAGCTGTTTGGCCTTGGGCAAGCCACTTAACCCCATTTGCCTTGCAAAAACCTAAAAAAAAAAAAAAAAAAGAATCAGAGCACCTTTGACTACAAATATTCTGATTTGATACTAAACCAATTAACTGGTTGCCCTTAAAAATTCAATGCAGCAAGTTGCTCTGAAAAATTACTGAATAAGGAGAAATAAGGTGCTTAAAATATGTAAGAATAATGGTCAGATGAATGGGAAAGGGCAGTTTGCAAAGGAAGAAATCCAAACTATCAACAGCTATAGATAATATACTACAAATTAATAAAAGAAATGTGAATTAAAACCATTCAGATTCCTTCAGACTGGCAAAGATGAGAATAAAGGAAAATAGTTTTTATTAGAGGAAGTAGAGAAAGATCAGAGCACTGGGGTATATTATTGGTGGAATGGAGAAGTGGTTCAGTTGGCCTACTGAGCTGGAAAGCACTTTGGAAACTTTGTCTCAAGTCATTAAATTTTATATACCATATAACCCAGTGATACACAGTACAAATCCATATTCTAAAGAGATAAAAGAGGAAAAAGAATTATATATCAAAAATATTTATAGTAGCATTTTGTTGCAGTCAAGACTGCAAATAAAACAGGTGTCTATCAGTTGGGGAATGAACATTTTACAGTATATATATAACTGTAAGGGAACAATTATATCACAAGAAATGACAAAAAGATAGGCTCCAGAAAAATATCAAGATTGTATGAACTGATGTAAAGAGAAAATGAACAGAACCAGAAGAATTTACATAATAATTACAATGTAAAGAAAAACAACTTTGAAGGTTTCATGACCAACCATAATTCTGGAGAACTGATTAAGGAAGTATGTTTGTCCATTTCCTGACATTTTTAGATCTGGAAAACATAGATTTGCTCTTCTTGCTTTTTTGTTACAAGGATTGTTTTTCTTTTTGTATTTCTTTAAGGAAGTGATTTGGGAGGGACAGGGGAGTTAGCCAAAAGGTCATCTTTCCCTCCTCTTGAAAAAAAAATTATTTTAACATGTACAAGAGAGAACTGATAGAACTTCAGAAGGAAACAGTGTAATAGAAAATACCTGAAACTAACAAGTTGATTATGCCATGATTTTTTTCAAAAAAGGAAATTTATATAAGCTAAATTGTGTTTTCAGTATTCTTTTCTCATTCTACTGTGTGTAGAAACATTTTTTTGGTGTTCCTTAAATTCAGAATTTAAAGAAAACCTGAAAAAATTGCTGCCCTGAGCTTTTTATCTGACAAAGCAGAGAATAATGCCATTTATAACAGTGATGTGAAGACAAAAGGGCTGATTCTGAATTCTTAGTCAGCAGAGATGCATTAGAAGTGAAGGGTGGCTAGTGGAATAGATAGAGATTAAGAAAGAGAAGATTAATTGTGGCATGCAGATGCTTTGAAGGGAAATTCAGTGTAGGAGAAAAGATTCATTTTTTTTTTAATCCAGTAAAATCATAGAGTCCCAAACCTTTCTTATATTCTCTTTACATGTTCATGGACAAATTCCTAGAAAATAACGTTCCAAACTATGTGACCATTCATCCAGAATACATAACCATTATGGTGCATGAATGAAAATGTACCTTTGTACATTTGTAATGGGCTAAGGTCTCCACTCAAGTCACTGTTCAATTTATTCTTTGTGCAAGAGAATTAATTCTTTTCAGTACAATTCTTCACAAATTATAAGCAAGGGTAGTCAAAGACTTGTTTTTGAATTAATTCTTAAAAATTCATAAGACTATGTTAATGACTTCTTTTCTATCCCATTTCAAAGTACCCTGTCTACTGAATTAAGTACTAAAAGGCTCTAGGCAGTTCTGAAAGTTCTATTTATAGAGAAATAATGTAATCAAGTTAAACTACTCTATTTCTTAATCCAGTTTTACCTTATCCTCAGGTTCCAGATCATAAGACCATTTTAGAAAATTTCAAGAACAAAAAAAATTCTCCAACTCTTAGAAATTTTTAATTTTCTGGGGTTTTTAAATTATCAATAAAGATGCCTCTCTAATTCGTAATTCCATGAATATTTCTAATCATTGTCCAATAAATTGTCTTTTTCTTCAAATTCTTCTTGACTTCACTATTTTTATTGAAATTTTACTTATTCCAATAACACAAGATTTTCAGTATTTCTCATGTCTTAATTAGTTGCTAAATCTTAATAATTTTACCTCTATACTATGTCTCATATCTGTTTCTCTCCACTAATGTGATGACTATATTATAATTAGTCTCGTAGCACCCAGCTTTTTCCTAAAACATCTTACACACAACTACTAAAAAGCAAAGGACTGACCTACAACGGTCTGACCCAAAAATACTCTTATGTGAAAAAACTCCATTTAGTCTCCTGCTGCAAGACTAAACTCTTCTCTTTAAGCATTTAAAGGTCTTCATTCAAAATCTGTCCTTCTAGGTTTACTGTATTTTCCCTTTGGTAATCTTATGTTCCTGGATTACTGACCTGCTTGTTGTTCCCCAAATTATTGCCCATGCTTTAAAATTTCCCATTTCTATGCTTTAAATACTGATGATCTCATTTTCTTTTTTTCTTTCTTTTTTTTAAAGGTTTTTGCAAGGCAAATGGAGTTCCATGGCTTGCCCAAGGCCACACAGCTAGGCAATTACCAAGTGTCTGAGACCAGATTTGAACCCAGGTACTCCTGACTCCAGGGCCGATGCTCCATCCAGTGCGCCACCTAGCCGCCCCTGATGATCTCATTTTCATGGAACACACTTCTTCCTCATCTCTGTCTTATGGAAACCATAGATCCTTCAAAGGATCAGCTAAGGAAGGTCTCAGCCCCTGCAAAGTCTATCCTAATCTATTTCCCTCCCAACACATTTACTCTCTTTAACTGATAGAAATTACTTTGTATATTTTTCAATTTTCTTTGTGCACATGCTGTTTCTAACAAAATATAACCTCCCTGAGAACATGGGTTGGTCTGTCTTTGTAGCCATAGTCCTAAAATAGTAGGGATACTAAAAGGCCCCTAATCCTAAAGGCTAATTTAATTCATCTTGAATGCCACCTGAAAGAATATATATATCATAGTAATTAAATAGTATTATAAAAACTATACAATGAGGGGCAGCTAGGTGGCATAGTGGATAAAGCACCAGCCTTAGAGTCAGGAGTACCTGGGTTCAAATCAGGTCTCAGACACTTAATACTAGCTGTGTGGCCTTGGGCAAGCCACTTAACTCCATTTGCCTTGCAAAAACCTAAAAAAACAACAAAAACAAAAGAATGATACTTTTTGGGAGGGACAAATTAATGCCAAGTTTACTAATCCACTGAAACATTCCTGATCAAGTGGTAGGAAAATTAGGAGATGAAAAGAAAATTGAACATCTTAAAAGCACAAACAATATTGTCCTTATAGTGTGGTAGAGAATTACAATCTTATTAAAACTATTCCAAGATTGTAACAAACTTACCTGGTTTTTCAGACATACAGGCCACACATTTACTGTCTTCTCCTTTATTCAATACAGAGCACACTATACATTCCCAAGAATCCTTGGGTTTTTTGAACTTCTCTCCAAATCCCAAGGTATCAGTGGCTACAGTATAACTGGAAGATGAAGGAGTCACAGTTATTGTATTTTCTGAAGCCACTGGCAATGTCAAGGTTTGCTTAACTCCAGTTCCAGGTTTTGGTGTTTCACAAGCCACACATTTTGTAGCTTCAGGTTTATTTTGTACTAAACAGGTATCACAATCCCAAGTTCCTACTGCTGGTTTAAATTTGTCTCCAAAACCAAAAGTCCCTGATGTGGGGAGAGTTGATCGAACAGAGTTACTCAGTGTTATCATTCCAGTTTGTTTAGCAGTATCTTTTGGTGGCACTTTGGCAGCTTGACAGGCTATACACTTGCTGTCTGTAACTTTGTTTTGTACTAGACATGTGTCACACTGCCAAGTAGTTCCAGCTTTGAAAGTTTCATCAAACCCTGGTCCACTAGAAGAAAAGGTACTTATTGCAGGTCGGGTATAAACTTCTATGCTTGTGGTAGTAGGCTGTACAGCAGCAGGAGAACCAGTCTTTGATGTGAAACCTAAAATTTGTTTGGGAAGGTGGAAGGAAGGTGGAGGGTGAGGAGAGAAGAGTGAAAGCAAAGAGAAAAAAATTGAAAAATTAAGGACTGAAGTACTAAGCAAAATATTATTTACAATCACCCACTCAGCCACCCCACACACATTTCCTGACTAAAATCAACGATAATGATATTATCACGTATGATATTATTACTCAGGCTTGGCATTATTTTTCTCCAGAAGTAGGGGACAATCATAGTAACCAGCAAAGTTTTCTGGGAATACACTGTCACGGCCTAGAGCAAGTGTTCAATCTTTAAGCTATTCTGGGTCACCCAACAAAAAATTCTCTCAAGGGCCAACTATGGAATTCAACATCCATTCATGAATATAATGCAGCCCACAATACCAAGGACCACAACAACAAACTTGACCATGAAGGCTGAGCATACCTGTGAGGGCTTTGTTTTCAGTTAATGAACTGTACTTTCACGTGAATTTAGGACCAACTCTATAGAAGTTGGCAAACTACTGCCTGAGGGTGGATGCTACTTTTTTCTGTATAGTCTGCAAGCTAAGAATGGCATTTACAATTTTTAATATGATAAAATTTTGAGAAGGATATGAGGGAGTTATTTAATATGACTAGGCCAACTAATAATATGCAAACCAAAGGCAAAATTCTTTGCATATTATAATCTAGGTTAGATTCTTTATCCACTTAGCCTTTCCCTAAGAGAATAGGTCAAAATCCTTTTAAAGATCATAAATGTCTTTCTAGAAGGATATACAAGGTCCTAAGGCTTGATGCAATCAGCATTTCGTTAACTATTCAATAAATAATAAACATCAGTGGTCTCCTCAAATACAAAACACATGCAGACACACTGACACACACAGATACACACACATACACACACAAACTTCCTCTATTCAACCTCCAGTAAATCATGTTCCATGCACCCCCCCCCCCAATATCCTACTAAAATTCAGCTTCTGTTACTGCTTTCCTGAATTCCGGGGCTATGTTAAAAAACAAAACAAAACTTCTCTGTCTCTGCAACAAATAAAATCCAGGGGGCAGAGCAGCATGAAGGCAGCATTTCCTGGCAAGTCCTCCCCCCAACAAACTCCAAAAGCCAATTGATTCTAGCCAAAATTTAGAGGAGCAGAACCCACAGAAAGACTGAGTGATATATTTTCCCAGTCCAAGATAACTTAGAAGTTCCACGAGGAAGATATGTTTCACAGGACCAGGGGTTGGAAAAAAGCCGAAAACAGCGACCATAGATCAGCCCAGATCAGCCCAGCCCAGCCCAGCCCAGAGATCACACGCAACAGCTTGAAGGTGTGAGGAGAGAACTCTGTTCCACCAGAATGAGTGTGTGAGTGAGGAGCAGCAGTCACAGAATCTGCAGCAAGAATCTGGAGAAAAGGGGTGGCTAGGTGGCATAGTGGATAAAGCACCAGCCCTGGAGTCAGGAGTACCTGGGTTCAAATCGGGTCTCAGACACTTAATTATTACCTAGCTGTGTGACCTTGGGCAAGCCACTTAACCCCATTTGCCTTGCAAAAAACCTTAAAAAAAAAAAGAATCTGGAGAAAGCAGCTTGCACCCCCCAGAGATGGTAAGGGAAGTCTGCAGATTTCTCTGTTCTTCCTCAGGGTAGGACTCCCTGTTTGTCTACACTCAGATCCAGGGTGCAGTTAAGGGCTCCATACTAAGATAGCAGGATCCTCCTTATAGCTCTAGGGCAGAGGCAACTACAGGGGCCATCTACATATCAAAGCACTGGAATAAAGGTTCCAGTGGGGTGTTGCCCCCAAAAAACAACCCTAAAGCCTTGGAAGTGCTGTAAATTAGTCTCGGGCTGAGGAAATGAATAAACAACAGAAAAAGAAGAATCTAACCATGAGAATTACTTTAGTCCTATGGAAGATCAAAACACATACTCAGATGATGACAAAATCAAAACTTCTGTATCCAAAACCTCCAAGAAAATAGAAAATGGGCTCAGATGGATGAGCTCAAAAAAGACTTTGAAAAGCAATTAAGGGAGGTGGAGGAAAAATTGGGAGGAGAAATGAGAGATGCAGAAAAATCTTGAAAAACAAATCAACAGCTTGGTGAAAGATATACCAAAAAAATTGAAGAAAATAGTATGTTAAAAGCCAGTTTAGGCCTAATGGAAAAAATAAAAACAAAAGGCAAATGAGAAGAATGCCTTAAAAAAAAAAGCAGAATTGGCCAGCTGGAAAAGGAGATAAAGTTCTCTGAAGAAAATAACTTCTTCAAATGCAGAATGGAACTAAAGGAAGCTGATGACTTTGCAAAGAAATCAGGAAGAAATAAAACTCTTCCAAAAAAAAGCCAAAAATTAGAAATGTGAACTATCTCATTAGAAAAACAACCGACCTCAAAAATAGATCCAGAAGAAATAATTTAAAAATTGCAAAACTCCCAAATAAAAGAGAAAATTCTAAAAGCTGCCAGAAACAAAGAATTCAACTACCAAGGCTCCATAGTAAGGATTACACAGGGTCTGGCAGCATCTACATTAAGGGCTCATAGGGATTGAAATATGATATTCTAGAAGGCAAAAGATATTAGTTTTCAACCACAAATCAACTACCCAGAAAAACCAAACATCCTCTTTCAGGGGAAAAGATGGACTTTCAATGAAACATGGGACTTTCAAACTTTGCTACAACCAGAACTGAAGAGAAAGTTTGCAAGTGCAGAACTCTGGTGAACCATAGAGGGGGTGGAAGAGAAGGACTAACTATGAAGAACTTAATGATGCTGAACTGTTTATATTCCTGCTTGGGAAGAAGATATTAATAACTCATATGAAGTTTCTCATTTATAAGAGTTATTAGAAGGATCATATATAGGCAGGACACAGGAAGGAGCAGAATATAATGATATAATATAGCAAAAAGATGGGAGTCAATGGGTGATAAAGGAAAGTACTGGGAGGAAGGGAAAGGAGATGAAGAAACAGCTAAGAAAGGGGGCATGGGGGAATGAGTGAGCCTTCATTCTTATCAGAAATGACTCAGAGAGGAAATAACAAACACTTAATAGAGTGAGTAAATCTATCTTACCCTAGGGAAAAATGAGAAGAAAGGGATGCGATAAGTGGGAGTGGGAATGGGTAATAGAAGATCGAGGGAGATACAGCATATTCTTGGACAGGATGAAAGGGGAGAGAGAGAATAGAATAAATGGGAGTGGGATAGAGTGGAGGTACAGCTAGTAATAACAGCTATGGGAAAATTATTGAAGCAACTTCTCTGGTGGACTTATGATAAAGAAAGCAACTCACCCCAGAGACAGAGCCATTGGAATCTGAACACAGACTGAAGTAACATTTTTTTTTTCTCTCTCTCTTCTTCTGGTTTCTCATATTCTTGGAGGGGGGGTATGTTTACATTTATAACATATTCAATTTCAATCAATGTATAGCATGGAAACAATGTAGAGACTATCAGACAGTCTTCTGTGTGTGTGGGGGGGCAAAACTGTAAAATTCAAAACCTTACAAAAAATGATAGGTAGATAACTACTATTGTCTATAATTGGAAAACAAATAAAAATGTTAATTAAAAAAAGTCCACTTAACTATTTCTGAACACTATCATCGACTTTGTAACGATTTTAAGATATAAAACTGGATAACTTATTAATATTAATAGTGTTAACACAAACATGAATTTAAAGCTATTTTCTTTTTTTAGGTTTTTGTAAGGCAATGGGATTAAGGGACTCGCCCAAGGTCACACTTGGTAATTAAGTGTCTATGGTCACATTTGAACTCAGGTCCTTCTGTGCCCATAAAGCTATTTTCTTAAGAAATTATGATCTTGGGGCACTAGGTGGCGCTGTGGATAGAGTACCAGCCCTGGAGTTAGAAGTGCCTGAGTTCAAATCTGGCTTCAGACACTTAATATTAAATTACATAGCTGCGTGGCCTTGTGCAAGACACTTAACCCCATTTGCCTTGAAAATACAAAAAAAAATAAAAAATAAAAAAAATTATGACCTTACCAGGGCTTTTCAGAATATCCAGTACACTCCCTTCTTTCAGGGTTTTTGCAGGCCTGAAAGGGCCCTCAAAATCTTCATCTTCCTCCTTATTATTGCTTGTGCTATTTATAGTGGTGGAATCTTTAACTGTAATTTGAAGAATACTATTAATAAATTCAAGTGAAAAATTAAAACACAACTTTAACAAGCAGCTACAATTCAATAAATTTAACAGAATGTTAAACTAATCCAAAACTAATCTTATTTCAATAATTTGACTTTCAAAAAAACCATAAAACATTCGATATATCTTATTTACATATCTTTTTCCTCACAACCACTAGAATGAGAGGGATGGTAGATAAGGAATTAACAGGACCAGTTAAAAAAAGTTGTTCAGATTCACATAGTTAGAATGTAAAAATGGGGAACATAATCTTGTTTCCTTGCTAAAGAATTCTTATCTGAAAATAAAACTATACAAGCTTCCATTTAAAATTATTTCATTAAGTATATTCTTTAGAAAAAATAAACACAAGTAATTCTTGTCTCTCCTTTCTCCACAAAAGCTGACTACTTATGGGCCCTTAGGGTCTCAGTTCAAGGTCCTACTCTCCCTTCAGATATACAGAGGGCTAACATGTAGTGGTCAGGGAAGCTGAGTTATACTGCATTCTATTTTTTTTTTAGGTTTTTTTGGAAGGCAGATGGGGTTAAGTGGCTTGCCCAAGGCCACAGAGCCAGGTAATTATTAAGTGTCTGAGACCAGATTTGAACACCCAGGTACACTCCAGAGCTGGTGCTTTATCCACTGCGCCACCTAGTCACCCCATATTGCATTCTATTTTGCCATCCTGGTTGCTCCATCTATTTCTACCTATCTTAATTAATTTCTCAGCTACGGAAGTAATAAGAAACCTAAGAATGATAATAGTGCAATGGCATATATACTATTCATAAAGGATTCCTGAATTTGGAAAATCGTCCAATTATGATATAATATAGCTTTTTTGACTAATTAACTTATTCATTCAGTCATTAGGTAACATGATTCAAGAAATTTCCAATAAACAGCTATGAATTTAGTAAATCACATAGGTTTAATTGTAGTTTGATTGTGAAACCTGAAATGCTGTCATGTAAATATGTTTACATCAGTAAAACATAGCATATTCCACTTTAATTGAATCATATATAATCACAAATTAGGCAAAAGTGAGTGACTCTTCCTTTTCAGTCAGAATTAAATTGTGAAAATCAAAACTACATGAGAATGGCACATGTGTAAACATAAATGTCAAGTTCTATTGCCACAAACATAATGAGAATATTCATTATATACTTCAAAAGACTTACATGAATTGATGTCTAGTGAAATGAGAAGTACCAGAACACTGTACACATTAACAACACTCAACTATGATAGATTTAGTTTCTTTTCAGCAGTACAGTGATTAAAGACAATTCTAAATATGTTTAACATGATTGTACATGTATAACCAGATTATTCAATGTCAAGGGGAGAGTGGTGGGGTGGGAAAGGAAGTAGAAAAATGTGAAATTATCTTCCCATGTAATTAAAAAATAAAACTTAAATAAAAAAAAGATTTAAAAAATAAATAAACTCCAACTCTTAATATATTCAAATTGGTGGTACACTTGAAGTAACATTACAAAAATATCATTACACTAATATATTCTGAATTATTTGAAATGAGATTTTGCCAAGTCAGAAAAAGCAGCTCTTCTGATTATCAATTCTTAAATTTGACAATTGCATAATTAACAGTTTAAGGATTATTGAAATCAATGTTAGGTGCTTTAATCTTCAGTTTGATGTCATATAGCTTTAGAAATAGTTTTTTCTAACAGTTATAAATCCTGTATTTTTAAGGAAATCTTCACAATAAAAGAAGCTAAGAGTCTAATAGGATTTAAGGACATGAAGTAGTTAAGCTGAATAACTCAGTGGTTATCCTGCATTCTGAGGATGTTGACACAGTCTGATGCTATTTGTTAAGTGAATAGTAGAGTGGGAATTGATTACAATTTTAAGAGATTATTGACCAACTATCTACTTTAGAGATACAGGGGAAAGTTAAGTGATTTCTTTAAAGTCACAAAGAGTTGGGATAAAGATTCAGGTTTCCATTCCAATTAAGTGCTCTTCTTCTCAAAATCTACCATATATTTCCTCTTTTACTTCTTTAACAATCTTATTTACAAATTTAAGTATTTAATAACATTTTGCTTATCATTCTTTGGTATAACATTTCAGAAGGCTGGACCCTTGAACACAATCCCTAATGTTGTTTTTCTATAAGTATCACATCAAGAAAGAATAGCACAATATCAATTCTCCTATATTACTGATCCTATTAACTGGTATTTCACTAAATCATTAAAATGTTTTTTAATGATTTAATACTCCACTGGAGCATTTAATACTACTTTCTCCCTCTTCTTATTATAAAAAAATTAATAAATCAAAAATACAATAAAAAGCTAAAATCTAAAAAACAAGAGAAGGCAGTATATTAACGTGCAATTTGGGGATTATGTAAAAAAGAGAAAACTCAAGAAAAATATAATAAATTTATGGACAATCACGGACAAACAACAAAGTTACCAATGGTTTTTTAACTGCCAATCTAAATTTTTTTTTTGTATTCCCCATTTTAAAAAACCTATCTAAAGTATCTGAATGTTGATCACAATTCTTTTGGATTTTTTTTCCTCT
Organism: Macrotis lagotis; assembly: GCF_037893015.1. Lineage (NCBI taxonomy): Eukaryota > Metazoa > Chordata > Mammalia > Peramelemorphia > Peramelidae > Macrotis > Macrotis lagotis. The sequence continues at coordinate 513,892,050 of NC_133666.1, read as the reverse complement.
CTAGGTTACTATGCACTACTCTCTCTCCTAGTTTTTCTCCTGACTACTTTCACTCTTCTTTCCTGGATTCTTCATCTATTTCACACCCACTAATCACAGATTTTCTCAAAGTAACTAACATAGACTCCTTTTTTTTCTTTATATCTCACTGGTGATCTCATCAGAGATATGGAATGCAGAACATTACTAGATCTGTAAATCCAGTTCTAGTTTTTCCATAGTTGCAGTCTTTCTTTTAAGACTTGTCAAAATAAATGTCTCACAGCCATATCTCAAACTCACCATATCCATAAAAGGACTCAGTATTTTTCAATCTCTAAATCTTTTTTTCTCTTCAATTTTTCTGTCTTTCTGAGATATCACCATCTTTTCAATCAAACAATCTCAAGGTCATCCTCCTCACTCCCCCATATCTGATCTATTACTGTATGTATTTCTACCTTCAAAATATCTCATATACAGAGAGAGACAGAGAGAGAGAGAGAGGGAGGGAGGGAGGGAGGGAGGGAGGGGGAGAGAGAGAGAGAGAGAGAGGAGAGAGAGAGAGAGAGAGAGGGGGGGGGGGGGGGGAGGGAGAGGGGGGAGAGAGAGAGAGAGAGAGAGAGAGAGAGAGAGAGAGAGAGAGAGAGAGAGAGAGAGAGAGAGACACCTCTTCATTCACTCAAATACCACTCTGGGGAAGTCTCATCACTTCACACCTGGACTACTGCAATTCCCTTCTGATTGGTCTTCTACCTCAATTTCCTCCCCACTCAAATTCATCTTCCACTTACTTACCAACATGATTTTTCTAATGCCTATTTATCACTTTTACTTAAAGAAATTAAGTATCAAAGATAAAATTATAAAATTATCTGTTTGGTCCTCTGCTCCCTTGCTCCTACTTATCCTTTTCACACTTTAATCTACTCCACTCCAATTACTCTATGACCCAACTATGCTGACTATCTTGCTGTCTTTCACATGGAATTCCATTGCTTTAACTCCATGTCTTTTTACTGCCTGTGGTATAAGCCTGGAATGCTCTTCCTCCTTAAGTCTCCTCTTGGCAGCCTACTAAACTCAGCTCAATTCTCACTAACCTCCAGAACTTTCTTAGCTTTAACTGTTTTTTTTTCCCCTCTGAGATTGTCTTCTGTTTACATTGTATTTATCTTGTATGTACACTACTATTTGCATGTTGTCTTCCGCCACTAGAAGGTAAAATCCTTGAAAAGAGAGGATCATGTTTTTGCCTTTCTTTATATCCCCAGACCTTAGCAAAGTGCTTGACTGACTCAAAACAAATTAGATTCAAGATTTGAAGGTATAAATAAGTTGCGACCCACACTAATAGATTTAATTACATCAAATAGTTACCACTAACATAAAATAGAAAAAAGAACACTATCTGGAGTCAGAGGATCAGTGTTAAAACTCAGTTTTGCTACATCTATGATCTTGGACAAGTCATGTAATCTCACTTGGTTTACTAAATTCCTTATCTACAAAATGATCCAATGCTATAACACATTTTTTAATAAAATACAGAAATCCAAATAATATAAATAAGGTGTTTTACTGTACCTTTAAATACCAGAATTATGCTCAGAGGTAAACTTCAATAAAATAAAAGTCATTTCCAAGAATTTGTAATTTTTTCATTATAGATAATCCCTTCCCTCCATCAATATGACTCACAAACCTGATGGTGGTTTATGGCATTTAAGTTGCTATTATCGAAATAACTACTAGGCCACATGATAATAAGCATCTCCAAACCTAGCTAGCTGGTCTTGTCCTTGGACAACATTTAAAAAAAACATCTTTATATATGGTAGATCTTGCCAGAATTTATGTTCCCTATTATTGTCTATGAAAACTCAAGTTCACCTCCAAATGACAATCAAGACAACACAGAAATACTTTCTATAAACCAAAGCTGAAAAAAATAGCATACCAAAAATAGAAACAATCTTATGTCAAGATACACTAAGTGATTTTGAAGGTCAGAAAAAATAAAATATAACTGGTACAGATGCAAATCCATTCAGAATTTGGTTCATTTTTTTCCCCTTCTTACCTGAGCTACTTATTGTTGATTCTGAAATATTACCAGAGGCAGAAATTTCTGATGACTTCACAACAGGCACACTAAATGTAAATCCAATCTGTAAAGAAAGATTGTTTCCAGTTTAAACAAAATATGAAATTTAGAATACATTCTAGATAGAATTTTTTTTAAATATCACATGATTACACGTCCCTTTGAATTTCTGTGATGAACCATAAATAATCAATGTTACTTACAGATGTAGGAGGTAGTATATCTGCCTCAGTAGATTTTACAATTGGAGATGAAAATCTGAACACAGGACTGCCAGGACTATTTGGAGAGGCTGCTTGTACCTAGTTTTTCAAAGTATAAAAATTTTACAAATTACATTATATAATTGCAAAGAATTAAGGAGAATTTGGAAAGTTAAGCAAATCACAGTTCCTTTAAGTTTGAAAATAAATTTGAAGCTATTAAAAAAGTGATGCCATGATCCTAAATGTGAAAATCATTGACATAAAATTCTACAATAGTGACTATTTACTTCCCTTGGAAGCAGACCATTGATTTATTGAAAGAAAATGAAATCTAAATTCAGTAAGCAAATTCTTTACTATCAAAGTGTATTTTATTCCACTTTATTATTATCCTGTTTTCTTTTTCTTTTGCATGCATGCATTCAATACAATAAAACCAGTTTATTTTAATCCATTTTCCTTATTATAAATTAAGAGTGAAATACACAATGCAACATTTTCAAGGCTCCCAAAAATATTACTTTAACCTTTTCAGTATTATCACTCAAGGAAACTTAATTTTGTCAAGTACTTTTAATAAAACAGATCACAATTATTATTATTATTATTACTATGGCTAAAAAAGCTCAACCACACCGTGAACCTAAATCTGGTGATGAGTCTCTGAATTTAGGTTCTCAAACGAAACATATATTGCATGGCCGTACCCATTTTAAGGTCATCCCCTACATATTTAAATTTCTAATATTTTTTTTTAAAAAAAGAAAACAGATACACCCTATTCCCAACCCTTCTATCTACATCTTTTAATAGCCTCAAATGAAAATCAGATTACATTTATCCAACAAAGCAAAAACTTGTGAAATAAGAGTCTTTTAACTTACCTTATTTGATAATGGTTGTGTAGCACTGATGGGTGATAGACAGGAAGAGGTACTCAAAGAAGAGCAAAAACTGAAGACAGGCAATGAAGTAGTAGTAATTGGCAGGGGTATTTTTGGTAGTGCTGGCGCTTCTACTTCCTAAAATGATATAATTCAATTGTGTCTTACAAGATACCTTATATTTATATTAAATCTTAAAATGCATAAATATAAATAAAAGCTCCTAAATAAAATTAGGAGATTATAATTAATAGTACTTTGGAAAGCAAAAAAATAGATTTTTAAACTTAACCTTTATTGCCATCTTATAAGAGCTGAACACATATCCCCATTTTATAGATAAGGAAGGAAATAAATCAAAAAGGTTATCCACTAATACAAGGAAACTAAAAATGACTATTATTAAGTATTAGGAGAACCCAAGAAGAAAAATGTCACTCCTTCTTCTTAGCCTGTGATAAAGATAGAAACATATAAAACATAGACTTCAATTTAAAATATAAGTTACAGAATTTGGTTATGAAGTGTTTATTAAAAAAAGACTGACAGTATCTTAAATTTTAAGGGAAAGTCTTCTCAAAGGAGGTTGGATGCTCAAGAACAAATTCCAAAATAGAAGAATAACATTTGGCATTATACAACACTTTGAAGTTTTCAAAAGATCTTAAATGCATTAGTTCATTTAAACCACATGACAAGTACATGAGGTGGGTACTATGAGTATTAACCTCATTTTAAAAATGGATAATAAGGCTTAGATAGATTAAAAGACTCTAGCAATTATGAGAAGTGGAATTTGAATCTGGGTTATACTGATTCCAAAATCAGTACTATTATCTGGAAAAAAAAAAGCTATTTTAAAGGTCTGAAATATCTTACACTGGCAACTTAACAACTAATTCATATTTTAAAGAAGTATGTACAGAAGATGAAAGCCATGTAAATTAACTGATGAAGCCAAAAAGAAACTTGGTTTTATTAGAATGAGGTTTGAGATTAACGCTAAGGACAAACAAAAGGAATTTTTCAAACTATGCTAGAAATAGAAATACAGAAAGGACTGCTATTAACAATGGAAGAATAGATGATAGGGGCACTAAGTGGCCCAGTGGATAGAGAACCTGCCCTGAAATCAGGAGGAGTGAGTTCAATTCTGTCCTCAGACATTTAATATGACCTTGGCCAAGTCACTTAACCCATACCCTAGCCAAAATTTAAAAAGTAGATGATAAAGGATTACATAAGGAAGACAGTATTATCAATAAGAAATACTATATCTAAGGACAAGATAAATAAAAGAATTGCTAGTTGGCAGATTAGAATCATCAGATTTGATGAAATCACTGTGAGATATTATAGAAAAAGAGGGAAGGAAGTCTATGTTAGAAACTTTGGGAAATCACGATACTTACTCCAGATAACAAGTAACCAGATCTGTTTCAGTATCAGTTTCTTCATCTATAAAATGAGAGTGGGAGTAGGCCAATGTTTTCAATTCTGATATTCTAAAGTTTTAATCTTTCCTCATTCCAGTTACATTCTTGCATGGGATAAACAGTAAGTAGCAATTATACCTTACTTTAATGCTGGCAAAGCACTAGATATTATCTTATCATAACATTACAACAACCCAGGGAGGTAAATACCATTATTATCCTCATTTAATTGATGAGATAATTGAAGCAGAAAGAGGTTAAGTGACTTGCTCAGGGTCAGAAAAAGATAGTAAGCATCTGAAGCTAAAACATATATTACAATATAGTAAGCAAAATTAATATTATGTTTCCTATATCATTAACCTTCCAGCAAGACTGTAAATAGCAGTTTTATCTGAGCTTCCTTATCTAGAGAAAATCCTTATTTGACTAAAGGTCTGCTTATATAATTTAATCTTTAGATACATAATTCTATTTAAATCTGTTCTTCAGAGGCAGAGCCAAGTTGGCAACAAGGTGCTATCTCATAAAACTTATAAACTAAGGACTCTAGAGGGACCCAGGGAAGCAGTTCTTCTACTCAAGGTAACCTGGAAAAGAGCAGAAAGAAAGGCTCTGCTCCCCAGGGATGGAGGGGCTCGCCAAAGCAAATAACTTCAGCCTCCCAGAGGCAGCCCCAGGGAGCACCAGGTACAACTGGGGGATCAGCAGGGGTACCTCTGCCAGAGCAAACACATGAAAAGCCCAGCCCCCAGAGCATACAGCCAGCAGCCTGGCCAAGGCAATCCAGATCCAGGAAACAGAAACAGGCTGAACCAGTAAGCAGGAGCCTCCAGGGCATGAGCCTATTGAACCTAGGGAGGGGAGTGAAGAGAGATTGCACAGCTCTGTCCTCTGCCTCTGGAACAGGACTCTGGGGCTCTGACCACATTCAGATCCTGATCACAGTCTAGGCCCCCCATAGAACAGCAGCCCCCCCCCTCAGCCCTGTGGCAGAGGGGGGCGCTCTAGTCATTCACAGACCAGGAAGGAGGACAGAGCCTCACACACTGAGACACTTGTGGGAGTGTCCCAAAAGCTCAGGAAGCACCCCCAAAACAGGCTCAGGCTGGGAAAATGAGCAAGCAGAGAAAAAAAGAGGAACACCATTGAGAAATTCATTATCTATGATCCCAAGAAGATCAAAACACTCAGTCTGAAGATGAGGAAACACAAGCTCCTGCATCTAAAGACTCCAAGAAAAACAGAAATTGGGCTCAGGCTATGACAGAGCTCAAAAAAGACTTTGAAAATCAAATGAGGAAGTTAGAAGAAAAACTGGGAAAAGAAATGAGACGCAAGAAAAACATGAAAATGAAATCAGTAGCCTAGTCAAGGAAATCCAAAAAAAAGCATGCTAAAAACCAGCTCAGGCCAAATGGATAAAACAGTTCACAAAGTTATTGAAGAGAAGAATGCTTTAAAAAGAAGAATTGGTCAGATGGAAAGAGATAAGCTCTATGAGGAAAACAAATCCTTCAAACAAAGAATAGAACTCAAGGAGATTGATGTATTTACAAGAAATTAGGGCTCAATGCTTCAAAACCAAAAGAATGAAAAATTAGAAGAAAATGTGAAACATCTCATTGAAAAAAACAACTGATATGGAAAACAGATTTAGGAAAGATAATTTAAAACTTATTGAAATACCTGAAAGTCATGATCAGGAAAAGAGCCTTGACATCATTTTCAAAGAATTACTACAGGAAAATTGCCCTGATTATCCTAGAAGCAGAGAGCAAAACAGAAATGGAGAGAATCAACGGATCTCCCCGAGAAAGAGATCTCAAAAAAATAATCCCCAGGAATATTATAGCCAAGTTCCAGAACTCCCAAGTCAAAGAGAAAATATTACAAGCAGCCAGAAGGACACAATTCAAATACCGTGGAGCTGCAGTCAGGATCACACAGGACTTAGCAGCAACTACACTGGAAACTAGTAGGGCTTGGAATATAATATACTGGAAGGCAAAAGAACTCAGAATGCAACCAAGAATCAACTACCCAGCAAAACTGAATGTCCTCTTCCAGGGGAAAAAAGATGGACTTTCAATGAACCAGGGGAATTTCAAATGTTCCTGTTGAAATGGCCAGAGCTGAACAGAAGGTTTGATCTTCAAATACAGAACTCAGGTGAAGCATAGAGAGTAGAGCAGAAGGGGAAAATATGACAGACTTAATGATGATGAACTGCATGTATTCCTGTATAGAAAAATGACACTGATAATACTCATATGAACCTTCTCATTTAATAGAACAGGTAGAAGGAGCTTTTATAGATGAAGCACAGGAGAAAGCTGAATTTGAAGGTAAAATATGGTGTAAAAATGGAGTCAATAGAAAAAAGGGAAATGTAATGGGAGAAAGAAAAGGAGAGGGGGAATAGGATAAGATATTTCATATAATAAGATTTTTCTTTATTACAATGAGCTATTGCAATGATATGGAAGGGGGGGAAGGCAAGGGGGAATGAGGAAACAGCATATATACTCAATGGGGTATAGGCATCTGGAGTAAGGAGGAGAGAAGAGGGACAGGGGGAAGGGGGGGATGTGAATGAAGGAGGAGAGGATGGACCATGGGGGGAGAATGGTCAGATATAACACATTTTCTTTTTTACTTCTTTCAAGGGGCTGGGATTGGATGGCCTGCCCAGGACCATAGGGTCGGGTGGGTGCTGGGCTTAAGGGGTGGTATGGGGGCTTGGGGCCTCTTGGCCCCTGGGGCCAGGTATCTGTCTGATGAGCCACTCAGCTACCCTATAGCAGAATCAGAATGAAAGGAGAGAGAAAATATAGTACATTGTAGTGGAGAAATACAAAAGGAGGAAGTTGTGATCAGCAATGGCAACAGTGGAAAAATATGGAAGTAACTTTTGTGATGGACTTATCATAAAGAATGTGATCCACCCACGACAGAGCTGGTGGTGTTGGAACACAGAATGAAGCATTATTATTATTATTATTATTATTATTATTATTATTGGGGGTGCAGGGCAAATGGGGCTGGGTAGCCTGCCTGGGGCTGCATAGCAGGGTGATCGTTGGGTGTCTGAAGCCGGATTTGGACCCAGGTGCTCCTGGCTAAAGGGCCAGTGCTCTGTCCACCACCCAGCCGCCCCTACTATTATTACTATTTTATTTTTTTGGTTTTTTGCAGGGCAGTGGGTTGGGGTGGCTTGCATGTCACACAGCTGGGTGAATTGTTGGGTGTACAGGGCCGGATGTGGGCTAGGGTGCTGCTGGCTCCAGGGCTGGTGCTCCATCCACTGCGCCACCTGGCCATACCTATAATTATTACTATTATTATTTTTTAATTTTAATTTTTTCTTTCCCCTTTACTTTATTGCTCAAGTGAGTCTATATTTTTTGAGGGAGGGGTATTTTGTTTATTCTTAAATAAGAATATTTTATTAATGTATAAAAAAACATTATTTGTACAAAATGAGAATATTAAATTAAAAAAACTGTTCTTCAGAATCCCAAAGTGTATATAAATACCATACTACTGAAAATAATGTTTTTTTCTACTATTAATTGTACTTGACTCTTCTTGCCACTTTAAACATAACTGATCATTCTCCCCTTTCCCCTCCTTCTCCAATAGTTAACCTTTCTATCTCCATTTCTATTGTTATTCTTTCATGGGAGAGAATTATTCCCTTAGAGCTGGGAGAGAAGTAATTTCCTTAAGAGTTGTCTCTCCCAAGAATTTTTCTGAAGTTTTTCTCTATTGCTGTCATGATCTTGCCCAGATATTTCTTATCTAGGTCTGATTTAGCCATTACTATATTTAGCAGATAATGGATTAGAGTTGCTGCTTTTCATTGATTCCTTATCCTTATTCTCTACTAATATCTTCTAAATTTCTCATTCCACACCTTCATTCTTTCCAACTCATTTATTTCCTTCTTTTTTAATAGATTAAAAAAATCCAATTATGAGTACAATATGAATTAGGCACAGCTAGATAAGTTGATTAAAAAAAAATTTTGTATAGTTTCAACATACTAAAAGTTCAAGGGTCAACAGCAATGCACAGTAGTCAAAAAAAGCTGGGGAGATGGTTTTTTTTTAATTAACTTCCCATCATATCAGAACAGGGAACTCAAAGTAGAAAAGCAAATTCTACCAGATGAAGATCAGCATTTTCTGGTAAAGCCTATGGCTTCTACATTCATAATTGAAGGAAATGCAAAACTTCTGTGAAAACTAAAAATGTAGCTTTCTCCCCATATAAGTTCTCAAAACTCAAGAAAACAGACATCTTTTGAGTTTCATGGATCCAAGGTCAAGGAACCATATGAGAAATTTCTGGGGAACTGAAAAAGTGATACTCCCAGGATTACAGAGCCAAGAGGTGTTTGAGGCAAAATTTGACCCCAAGTCTTCCTGATTCCAAAACCAACTCTTGACTCATAGCACTATCTTTTATTTAATATGAGTTGGTAGAAACTAGAGGCTTCTACTTTTCTTCCATCTCCACCTGAGATGTTTATCTAAAAGAATTCATAAAAAGATCAATAGGATAAAAATGAACATAGATCCATGCTAGCCTTAAAAAAAGGTCTCTAATAGCATCCAATGAAACACTGTTCTTGCTTCTGCTCCATACATTTTTATCAATGATTTGAATATTTTTAAAAAACAGGACAAGTTTATTCAATTTAATGATAATAAGGACACTAAGATAACTAAGACAAAACTTAAAATTACCACAGTAAAAAGTCAAAGTCTTGGAGTCAGGAAATATTGTATTCAACATCTGTCACTAACTCACTATCTGTTCTTGATCTTGATTCTTTTGATCAGCTTTCTCATTCGTAAAATAATGGGTCTGGGATCTCTAAAATACCCACCAGGTGACGTTTTCTAAGAAGCTATTGACAACTCTAAGTTAAACAATGTACTGAATCATTAGGGACAAATGTCAAGTATGCTGTTGTAATTAGGGTTAAAACAAAAACTCATGTGGAAGATACAGAAGAGTTGGTCTAAAAGCAGTAGTGGAAGAGAAGGGGAGCAGATAGTGAGGGTGACATGGTTTCAGTTATCAAAAGACCACAAGATAGGGGGCAGGTAGGTGGCCCAGTGGATAGAACAGCGGCCCTGGAGTCAGAAGGACCTGAGTTCAAATCCACACTCAGACACTTAATAATTATCTAGCTGTGTGACCTTAGGCAAGTCACAACTCCACTGCCTTGCAAAAAAGCTAAAAAATAAAATTAAAAATAAAATTAAAATTAAATTAAAAAAAGATCACAAGGTGCCTTCAAGACTTTTAAAAAATTAATAAAAGTCTGGCACTAAGTATAAAACAATTAATATTCTGACTACCTTGTCCTGGTCAGAGTAAGCAGAGTAATCCTAATTCTCATATTCTGCTAATAGCAATCTCCAAGCATCTGAAGTACTATTACGTCAGAAAGTCAATAAAACAGTTATGAAATGCCTACTATGGTGCCAGGCACTAAATTAAATGCTGGGGGGATATAAAAAGAGTACAAAAAGACCTCAAGGAGTTTGTAATCTAAGAAAGACAACATACAAACCAAAATAAACAAAGCAAGCTATAAAAAGCTATATATAGGGGCGGCTAGGTGGCGCAGTGGATAGAGTACCGGCCTTGGAGTCAGGAGTACCTGGGTTCAAATCCGACCTCAGACAATAATTACCTAGCCATGTGGCCTTGGGCAAGCCACTTAACCCCATTTACCTTGCAAAAAAACCTAAAAAAAAAAAAAAAGAAAAAAGCTATATACAGGATAAATGGGAAAATAATTAATAGAAGGAAGGTACTAATTAAGAAGGGTTAGAAAAAGCTTCCTACACCAGAGAATTCAGTAGGCATAGATGACAAGAGTTTCAAGCATGAAGGACAGAGTGAAAATGTAGACCTGGGAGATAGGATTGTTTAGTTCATGAAACAGCCAAAAGATCAATGTCACTAGATCAAGCAGCAATGTAGAAAGGCAAAAGGTTTAAAAAAAATAGGACATTAACTTTAAGAAGGGCTTTTTAAAAAAAACAAAGAATATTTAATATTTGATCCTGAAGGTGATGGGGAGGCACTAAAAGCTTATTGAGTAGCAGGGTGATAAGGATGGAACTGAATTTTAGCAAAGTCACTTTACTAGATGAATGGGGGGGGGAATGAAGTTTCTTCAAACTACAGACAGGCAAATCCCATAGTGGATATTAAAATATAACATGCTAAAGGGACACACCAGGGTGGAGTCTGGCTCAGAGGAAAGAAAATGATATATATTCAGGAAATGTTGCAAAGACGAAATTGACAGACCTTGGCAAAATGATTGGATATTGGGGGTCTGGGGGATGAAAAGTGAGTAGTCAAGACTGAAACCTAGCTTGTCAGTCTGGGGAAAGACTTTAGTAAGCGGGAAAGGTTTAGGGGAAAAGATTAGTTTAGTTTTACATATGTAGAATTTAAGATACCTATTGAACATCCAAGTTTGAGTATGAAATTAGACAATCAACAGTATCAAAAACTGCAGAGGGGGCGGTTAGGTGGTACGGTGGATAAAGCACCAGCCCTGGAGTCAGGAGTACATGAGTTCAAATCTGGCCTCAGACACTTAATAATTACCTAGCTGTGTGGCCTTGAGCAAGCCACTTAACCACATTTGCCGTGCAAAAACTAAAAAAACTTGCAGAGAACAATCAGCAAAAGATAAAGATGAGAAGTAAAATGGATAACTTTTGATTATATAAAACCAAAAACTTTGTGCATAAACAAAACCAATTTAATCAAAAATTAGAAGGAAAGCAGCAAAAGGGGAGAGATTTATAGCAAATTTCTCTAATAAAGGTCTCAATTCTCAAATATCTCTCAAAAACATAGAAAATTGAATAAAATTTATAAAAAATAAGAGTTGTTCCCCAAGTGATAGTCAAAGGATATTGAATAGGCAGTTTTCAGAAAAAAAAAAAATCAAAGTTGTCTCTTACATGAAAAAATGCTCTAAATCACTAGATTTGAGAAATGAATTAAAACTTTTATGAAATTAGTAGAACCACTGTACTATAACACAGTAACAGTAATATTCTAACAATGAACAACTGTGAAAGACTTAACTACTGTGATCAAGACAATGATTCAAAAGAATTCCAAACGATCTATGATGAAAAATGCTATCACCTCCAGAGAAAGAATGGATGAAATGAGTACAAGTCGAAAACTTTTTTTTCCACTTTCTTTATGTGCCTTGCTTTTTATTGTGAGGCTTTTCTGGAGGGGTAGAGGGAAGTCATAGATAATAAGAATGGGGGGGAGATAAGAGGGAGGAAGAAAATTTGGAACTTAAAATTTTTAAAAATTAATGTTAAAGGGTTGGAGAGAAATTGAAAACAATGAGGACTGAGAACAAGTCATTGGAGTTGACAATTAAAAGATCACTGGTAACTTTGGAGAAAAAGTAGTTTCAATGGAATGATGAGGTCAGCAGTCAGATAGTAAGGGTTAGTAAGCCCTTACAGTCATACTGAAGTGACATTAAGTTATACAAAAACATCTTGTACAGTCACATCAATTTCCCTTCCCGAATTAAAAAAAAAATTAAATTCTCACAAAAAGATGTTTAACTAGGAATAAATTATATTTCACAGATTAAAAGTACTGTCCTAAGTTACAAAATCTGATATACTCTAATACTATAATATCAGCAACATTTCCTCCAAGTATTTGAGAAAAAGAAGTAGAGGAAATAATGAGAAAGAGGGAGAAACAGAGGGTGTGTGTGTGTGTGTGTGTGTGTGTGTGTGTGTGTGTGTGTGTGTGTGTGTGTGTTGTGTGTGTTGACTTGTGCATGTGCGACAGAGAAAGACAAGACAGCAGACATCTTACCTCTTCCTCATCAGGAAGTTTGGATACAAAGCGTGTTCTTTCCCTTCGCATCTTGCCACCACCACTTACTCCTGAAGAGAGCCCATTGGTGGCAGGTATGCTGAAGTTTGGGTATGAAAAATCACTATCGCAAGAAGAAAAGTTTAAGAAATTATGTTATAACTTGCTTATAAGTTTTACAACACGTTAAGTCATCAATACTAGAATAAGAATAAGGAAGTGCAAGTTACTCATTTTTGAACTATACTGGTTAAAAAAAATCTCATAATGCCAACTGCTTATTCACTAAAACTGAATTTTCATTAGTATAATGAAGGATTCTTTTCTCCAATGTATAGCAAAACCCACAAGAGAACACCTTATTTGTGTTTTTTATTATAGGAACTATTTTTTTAATCTACAAAAGGTAATCTGTCTCTGTAGTGTGATCTGAAACATATAAAACAAAGACAAACTGTTATCCAAAATAAAACAGAAAAATGTTCAAATACTAATTTTGTGCGGGAAAGACTTTTTTCCCCCCAAAGACAAAAATTAATATATAAATTAAGGAAAAGATCTAATAAATTAAACAACAAATATAATTCACAAAATTTCAGGTGATTTTACCTCTCACGTTGCTCTATTTTTTGCCCTGGAGATAGATTTCTCTCATGCCCAATCTATAAGAAAATACACAATAATTATGGACTAGTTTATATTTCATTTTCGTTTGGTGAAAAGTTATCCTTTACTTCTGTGCCTTATTTTAATAACTAATTATGTTTAGTAATTATTAAAATATTCTTCTTGGTAACTGTTAAAACCTAAAGAATAGATGCCAAGATGAGCAAGTTTAGGAAGATCACCACCAAGAACAAGCTGGTGTTAAGTAAAATTAAAATATCTTCTAGCTCCTCTTTATGATAGAAAATCAATTATTTTATACATTTTTACCACACTAAATAATTCAATGTGTTTACTGTAATTTCAAGTATTATAGTTTCTCTGATGACATTGTATATGATTTTATTCAGATAGTAATAATAAAAAATTACTAATTCTTTTAAGTAAAAAGTTTTATGACTATTATTTCTCCTTTTATTTTCTAGTCAACATAATCTACATAGACAGATATGTAAAGCTTCAAAACTAATACATGAAGCCATTACATTTGAAAGGATGGTCCAATAAGAAGACACCTCACAATGACAAGTTATAGCTTTTAAAAAGTCATTTATTTAAGTTCCTTGTCTAAAGATCAAGTCAGTGTAAAACAGCATAAAGGGCATTACATTTGGAATCTGCAGATCTGAGCTCTGTTCCAAGCTCTGCTACTTACTAGCTGTTAATCTTGAGAAAGTCACTTCACTTCTCCTCAGTTTCCTTATGTATATATAATGAGGGGAAAATATGTTAGGACTTTGATTCCTCTTCCAACTCTTATTATCTATGATCTTATGATTCCATATAAGCTGTATGAACTTAAGATGGCTCTATAAAGTATGTAATACCAAACCTTTGTAAAAATCAAGTTTTAGTAGTATTTATTATGTGGTACTAACCACAAATTGGTGGCATATTGTTAATTAAATTCTGTATCAAAGTATTTCAATTATGCAATTATTTAAGAACACCAGCAAACACACAAAAAAGGAGAACTGTAGTACACAAAGGTGGTCATGTAGCTATCCATTAAATTTCTTGTAACTAAAGGCATTATGAATCCACTATTAAAAATTTTTCATTTAACATAGCAACAGATACTGAAGAAGCAATTGTGAAAGAGATAGAAATGGGAACTTTATTTTCCCTAATCTGTTCAAACATATTCTATTTTATTTGGATCAAATATTTCAAATGTTAAGGTAACAATCATATTAAGGAACTTTCAGAGTCGCCAGTGTACATGTGCTTGACAACTACTTAAAGATGCCTTGAATTGGGGATAGGCATAAGGACCAGAGGGCAGTTAGGTGGTGTGGTGGATAGAGTACCAGGTCTGAAATCAGGAAGATCTGAACTCAGTCACTTACTAGATGTAACATTAGGTAAGTCACTTCACCCTATTTGCCTCAGTTTCCTCATCCATAAAAATGAGCTAGAGAAAAGAAGGAAATAGCAAACTCCTTTAGTATCTTTGCTAAGAAAACCTCAAGTGAGATCCCAGAGAGTCTGAAAGGACAAATATCATCTCCACAACTGAGTGAGGCAACTCATTCTACCAATGGAAGTTAGTAGAGCAGAGAGCCACCCCAGATTAAAATTTAATTAGGAAATATATTACAGAATGAAAATACAATAGAACATAGATAATTTTAATGTTTCTAAGTCAAAAATGTAACCTAAGGGTCTTTATAAAAGGTTTAGTAGCCTTCATTTCTATTTGAGTTTCGGGCCACAAACCAAAAGCACTAAGGTTTTAAATGACTGGCTGGGGCCACTTAGCCATTGTGAGTCCAAAATGTGATTTGAACCCAGATCTTCCTGGTTCCTTGAAATTATGAAAATAAAATTTTCATGTAATCCACAGTTTCTAATTTTTGCTTAAAATTAGGGTGACAATAAGGAAAGATAGAAGTATGTTAATGAGAACATTACAGAATTTCAGTTTAAACTTGTATTAGAGTAAGATTAAAGATATACAGCTGAAAGGGACTTTTAAAATGCTCGAAACAAATCCCTCACTTTTTACAGATGAGAAAATTGAGCACTATTATTAAGTTAACTAATCTGTCCATGAACATGAAAATATTAACTAGAAGAGCCAAGATTTAAAGTCCAATCCTTAATCTTGAAATCCAATGTGTTTTCTATGGTACATACTACTATTATACTACTCCTTCTTTTCAGTAAGTCCATAAAAATATAATTCCAAGAAAACAAGATTTCCTCTTAAGTGCTTAAAGAATTTATTAGTTCAAGGGGCAGCTAGATGGTGCAGTGGATAGAGCACTGGCCTTGGAGTCAGTAGTACCTGAGTTCAAATCTGGCCTCAGACACTTAATAATTACCTAGCCATGTGGCCTTAGGCAAGCCACTTAACCCCATTGCCTTGCAAAAACTAAAAAAAAAAAAAAAAAATTTCAGTTCAGCTTAAACAATTAATCAGTTCAAGCATTTGAATAAAGAGGTCCAACTAAAGAGCACAAATAAGTTAAATATGAAAAACAGGCATAACATGCTTTGGACTTATTTCATAGTATAACAATATTATTGCACATTGTTTACATTTATTATAACCTTTACAATAATTAAACACTCAAATTGCAATAATGACAAAAATGCTACAGACAAATAAAAATATAAAGCATACTTACATTGTGCTTTTTATCTATTCTCTGAGTCTTTCTTGCTTCAGCAGATGGAGTTAAAGATGGTTTAAAATACACTGCCCGATTGGCTGCTATAGATATTGGCTTTGGGGTCATGAGTCTTTGAATAGGAGGATAGTGGGATTCCACCTTAAAAGGAAGCAGAAATCAAAAGTAAAACTCTGATTTTTCACTTATTTTGGATTAATTTTATTCATTTAAACACAACTTACTAATGGATAAATGCCTGAAGGTAATCAAGAAAGGCCATCAACATAGTATGATCTTAAACATAACATATCATAGACACAAATCAACAGTCAAGGATGTTGAAAAAGAACACTGATAATAAGCTATATACTAATCTGAAATCTAAGATTATAATTGTAGAGCAACTTATACTTTTAAATTTGATGACTTCTTTTCTACATGCCACAAATAGATTTAGAGTCAAAATTATTACTTAGGCCAATTAAAGAATGTTTAGAATTCTCACAACTGGATTTTAGTTTCTTATGTGTTACACATGATCAACTGACTTTTATCTCATCTCTGTCTAGGTTAATGTATAATAATTCTCCACTAATATTTCAGGAATCCTAACTACAAAGCCCAATTCAAAAATAGCAAAAATAACTGGAGGCAAATCAACTTCTCTAACTGAATTTCTTATTAATAAATTCAAACCATAATGAGAATATAAAAAGACAATGATATTTTTAGCATAGAGAGTAAGAAAACTGTCAGCAATACACGAATGAACCTTACACTGGTGTTCTGTCAATACTTCACTTCCAATATTGAAGGACAGAAAAAACACTGTTGATTTAAGATTACTACAGCCAAGAATTTTTGTGCTGTCCAAAGATTGAAATACTATGAATAGATTTCTTTCACTCAACAACAGCTGTAAACAGCACTAGTTTTCAGGGTTAACATCCTGGCAAAGTACTCATCACAAGTGTGACTAAATGAAATACCTTCCACCAGAGTTTTTAAACTCACTGCCCACCACACTACTGAATGCAGCCCAAACTAGATTAAAATGTTATGGGGAAATATTTAACAAAATAAATTAAACAATAAAGAACAAAATGTTAATATATAAAGTTACTATGCAGCCCACACAGGGAATTGTTAAGTGGGCCCATTTCTAATTTGAGCTTGATACCATTACTCTTGAAATACTTTATCATGAAATACTGAACTTACAAGAGTGGGATGGGACTCATCTTGAACCAACAGATAATGTAGCCATATAAAAATTTTACTGATAGTCTTTATATCTTGGGTTAAAATTCATCTGCGATTTCATCATATTAATTATTTCACAATTGTTCACTGAAGCTAGAGTGTCTTAGATTATATTATTCTCTTGGGATAAGTGCTAGATAGATGTCCAAAACTATTGAGGACCAATTCTTTCATAAGAAACTCTCAATTTTATCCCAGATGAG
This sequence comes from Macrotis lagotis, assembly GCF_037893015.1. Lineage (NCBI taxonomy): Eukaryota > Metazoa > Chordata > Mammalia > Peramelemorphia > Peramelidae > Macrotis > Macrotis lagotis. The sequence continues at coordinate 513,874,786 of NC_133666.1, read as the reverse complement.
AAGGCTTATTAACATCATTCAGCACAAACTTCTCATTCAAAAGAAAAAAAGGAAAAGTGAGAGGAAGAAAAATTGCCTCTTAATGAAAAAAAAGTTAAGATTAAGTAATTATGGGGCAGCTAAGTGGTGCAGTAGATAGAGCACTAGCCCTGGAGTCAGGAGTACCTGAGTTTAAATCCGGCCTCAGACACTTAATAATTACCTAGCTGTGTGGGCCTTGGGCAAGTCACTTCACCCCATTGCCTTGCAAAAAAAAAATCTAAAAAAAAAAATTAAGTAATATTCATAGAGGAAGTATTTGAACTCAGGTCTTCTAACTCCAAATTTGATGGGGGGGGGGGGGGTTTCCCACTGTGCTTCTACTTAGACAGTCGGTGAATAAACATTTATTAAGCTAGTGCCTCTGTGCCAAATACTGTGGTGGCATGGGGAACAAAGAGAATATATCATGTTGGCTTTTTCTCCAAAAATAGCACATCAGCATCATTATGGCATTATTCAATTATGTGGTACCATTTATAGTTGTTTTGAAGGATCTTGGGAGTTGGTGGTCATTGTCCTTGCCAATCACTCCCTCCTAACTTATAAGATTTTTTGAACAGGATTTCTTGTTTTGGACTGACTCCTAACTTTCTAAGATTTGCCTGTTTCATGATACTGTTCTACAAAATTAACAGAATTTGTCCCAATTTGTTACACTGAATGAACAATATCAAGAAATACCTCATATTCAATTTGTAGTTGTTAGTCTTACAAAAACAAATAATGACAGGTAAGTTTCCATAAAGTAAGCTGTTTGTTCTTACATATGGTATCAATTTCTTAAAATTCAGTTATGCATAGCTATTATTTGCCACTGCTAAAATGTCTTACCTTTTTCCTTTTAGCCTGAATATCTGGGATGTCTAACCCACTCCTATCCAGAGGCTGAAAAATAAGACACTATTAAGTCCAGAAAATCCCTCAGAAATGTTTTTTCCTTGCTAATAAAAAAAACAATGATTTGGGGTCAACTCAACTTACAGAAGATAGTGGAGAAGAAATACCAGATGGGATCCGCTTTGCATCCTGTTAAACAATGTTGAAGAAAGAAAATGTTTCCCCCCAAAGTTCAGATATTTCCATTTAGAAAAATTCTTGCATTTGAATAGAAGAGAAATAATTTACCGCTAGAGGGCTTGACATCTTCTCCAAAGACTGCAATATACGTCGGGCTGTTGAGCTAGTTACTCCATAGGACTGTGAATTAATTTGCTTGGCTTTCATCTGTCTTCTGACTGGTGCCTGCAAAAAAAATCCTAAGTCATTTGTTGGAATGCAAAATACAGAGAACATATTTTATGAAAACTAGATAGTTAAAACTACTGACAGAGTTGAAATGTACCCAAAGTAAAATAAGAACTCCACCAAAAAAAAAAAAAAGAATGCTCTCACATTCACAGAGATACAGAATAGCAATAACCATTTTACTAAATGCCAGGTACTATGATAAGCGTAGGGAATACAAAAAAAGAGGCAAAAAAAATCTTGGTCCCTGTGGTCAATAAAATCATGTAAATGAGGAAGAAAACATACCAATGTCAATGTATGTATATTAAATACATGTAAATGTCCTTCTTTATCATCTCCTAGAAAAAGCACCAGCAAGTAGGGTGACAGAGCAAAGAGTCTCTTGTAGAAGAGGGGTTTGAGCCAAGTAGAAGGAATTTAGGAAGGGAAGTAAGGAGAAAGGGCATGACAGGCATGGGAGACTGTCAGAGGGCAAAGAGCTGAGAGATGGAGTATCATGTATAAAGAGAGGAAATGAGGCTGGTATGACTGGATCACAGAGTATGTAAAGGAATAGAGCAAAAGACTAGAAAGATGAGGAAGGGATCATCAATGGGCAGTTAGGTGGCGCAATGTGATAGAGCCTCAATCTTGGAGTCAGGAATTCAAATCCTGACTTCAGAACTTAAAATTTCCCTAGCTGTGTGACCTTGGGCAAGTCACTTAACTCCACTGCCTTGCCCCCCCCCGGGGGGGCCCACGGGACACCACACAGAGACACAAACCAAAAACATAACTGAAAAAAACATGATGAAATTACTGTACCAGGACAATAGATGAGTAAAGAAAAGGGGGGATAATACAGACCAAAGGTGGTATAGAAACAAGAAGACTCGATAACACACAAAGAGTACCACAGCATGGAATAACTTTAGTATAGCAGAATGCAAATCCAGAATACTAAGCACTGTTCACTAATCAGAACCTGGGTTTCAACATTTTCTAACATTTTCATGGAGTTAAGTGATATTATTTTAGGTGCACACATGTGCATACACACAAGCACAGATGCTGCAATTTCCCTATACCTTTAAATTCATATACAACATTAATTTTTTTAAAAATTGCATTTATACCAAATATAAAGATCTGAGACAGGAGCAAAACATACTTTAGTTATAATGAAAAAGATAAATTAAAGATTAAGACTTAATAGAACCTGACTGACAGAGTATTATGTATGAGAACACTTGCCAACACACAAAATACTGTTAGAACCCTAAGTTTTAACATATCAAATGACTTCTCACAATTTATAATAAAAAATAAGATCAATAAAACATTGACTGATATATCAGTAAAGCATGGAAGTGACAGTAAGATAAACAAAGTACAAGCCTCTCTCTGGCAAATTTTATCAAACTGTGAAGGTTTCTCAAATGGCCTAGAAATGGCTGAGCAAGGACTTAACTAAATTTAGAGAGACTGTTTATCAAACTCATTACTTTGAGAGATTCTCAAAGAATTATGTGGTTAAAATATAGAGAGGCTGCAATCTGTATTACTAGAAGGAGTACAAATTTTCTTTATATAAAGGTTTTTTGTATTATAGCTTTGGAAATAAGCATTAAGAAAAATTGGAACAAAAATTTTAAAAAAACGGAAACAACTGGCCTACAACAGACAAGAAATCCTGTTGAGTTTATAAATTCTAATGATCAATTCCAACAACATTCTAATAGTCATGTTGCCAATATAAAAACACAGCTTAGATGATCCTCTTCTTCTCTATATAGAAATGAGTAACATAAAAAGCAGGTGCACTGTCGATACAATCTTAATATAGGCTGTTCTCAAATAATTTACAAATAGAACATAGAAATTTTTTTAAAAAATCATAACTACCTTTTAAAAAATATTTTTCTAATTTCAATCATGTATTAATTAATTTGTAGACATTGCTTTGTCAATGTGAAATTTTTAACATCTACAAATTTCAGAAGTAGTTTCTTCAATAATTATGAATTTATTTCTAATTGATTCTATGATTATTGGGTTTTTTTAGGTTTTTGCAAGGCAAATGGAGTTAAGTGGCTTACCCAAGGCCACACAGCTAGGTAATTATTAAGTGTCTGAGACCGGATTTGAACCCAGGTACTCCTGACTCCAAGGCCGTTGGCTTTATCCACTACGCCACCTAGCCACCTGATTCTATGATTACTCATCAATGTTTGGAGATAACAAGTTTAATACAAAAATAAAAGAATAATTTTTGTCCTTACTATACTGTTTGCTAAAGAAACAAGATTAACTTGTAATATTCCTGATTCCAAACATTTATGATTTCTTAAAATGAAAAGATATAAAAAAAATTTTGGTATTTAGGCATAAGTTATATAAAAATTAAGTGAACAACTTTGGATTTATAGGCTTCACTAATGTGATTTCAAAATAGAAATGGATAAGAAGGCAAAATACTGAGATTAAATCTTTTTTTTTCACTTACTAATTATGTAATTTAACATTTCTAGGCTAGTGTCCTTCAATGTAAAATAAGGGTGCAGGACTTAGTGATCATTAAGATCTTATGATCTCAGGGTGGGGGAGTGGGGGAAGCAGCTAGGTGTCACAGTGACACAGCACTGGCCCTGGAGTCAGGAGGATCCGACAAATGTGACCTCAGACACTTAATTACCTAGGTGTGACCTTGGTCAAGTCACTTAACCCCATTACCTTAAATAAATAAAATTAAATTTTTAAAAATCTTATTCAATTATCACCATAAAGATTTTAGGAATTAAACTTAGAGAGATAGTAACTAATTCTATTAAAAATTCAAGAAGAAATTAGCAAACATCCCTTTTGTAGTGATTCTGAAATCTTCCTATGAACTATTTTAAAAACAGACAACAATGTATAGACGATAAAATTTCTAACTCAAAGAAATATGAAAAGGTAAAATCAAAATAATGAGGCACCTATTTTAATTAAACTATTTTCAAAAAAAGAGGAAGTGATACAAACAAGCAATGAGTTATTTTGTTGTATTGATTACTAATGAAGAAAATCCACAAAGAGGTCATGTAACTTTCACACTCACAAGTCTTTCCTGAATCCCAAATGAAGCATTCAAGAAAAAATAATTACTTCTGATTTATCTTTGAGATTTTATAAAATAGGGGCAGCTAGGTGGTGCAGTCAGGAGTACCTAAAGTTCAAATTCGGCCTCAGACACTTAAAAAATTGCCTAGCTGTGTGGTCTTGGGCAAGCCACTTAACCTCCATTGCCTTGCAAAAAAAAAAAAAAAAAGATTTTATAAATTACTGCAAAGCTTTCCCCCATATCACAAACCATTCTTTTTTACCTGATAAGGTGTACTCCGCATTTTTGAGTGTCTAACAGCTGCTGCTGCACCACCATAAGTTGTTTTACCAGGGTAAAAAGGAGAATCCCCAAGCTGGCTTGTTTTAAGGATTGAAGAATTCCCAAGTGACTGCAGTGAAAAATAATGACAGACCATAAGCAAGGGTAACAAAACTAATGTGATTTAATACATATATTACTTGAGACTCACAGGGGAAAGTGTTCCAAAGGCAGACAAATTGAATGCTGGTTTCTTTGAGGTGGTGGCAGTATGTTGTGACAATGAATGAGAACGTTCAGCTTCGGGAGACCACAGAGGTGGCCCTGAAGTGTTCTTTGAAACAGCAATATCTGAAAAGTGGGAAAAAAAAAAAAACAACTTATGAGTATATGCTCATTTCTTCCCTGGTTTGTACTACTTGGGTATTTTTTCCACTGTGGTTCAGGAAGCTCATTACTGACATGGCACCATCATCCTCTAAGATCTTAACTGTCTTGGATCTTCCACTTTATCCATCCTTCTCTGACTGAGGGTGAAGTAATGAACTCCAAACCTCTATTTAGAGAGAAAGTTCAAAAGATTACTAGACTATCATATAAATGGCAAACAGAAAAAGCACTGACTCTATCCACTTCTGTTTGCTCATAGGAGTTGAGAGAAGCTGTGCTGAATTCTATATTTAATATTTACTTTTGTGACCTTAAGCAACTTATCTAACTTCACTGGGTTTCACTTTCCTCATCCATAAAATTAGAGGGTTAGACTACCTGGTCTCTTAGGTCCCCCTTTTAGGTCTAAACTACTACAATATTTACAACTAAAGATTACCTTTATCAGAAGCTCTAGAAGAAAAGCCACTGGTAGTTGAGATGTTATCATCATCATGCTGAGAGGTAGAATCTTTGATTTCTTTTACAAATGAGAACCCAGAACTGCCAATTGGGAATGCTGAAGATGTGGATGGCTGACAATGCAATGTTGGAGATTCCAACATGGAGAAATTCAGGTGGCTCCGATGAAGAGAAGGCCTTGTTAAAACATCCGGATAATTTAAAGCAGATCTACTTGTTGAAGGTTCTTAAAAGGAAATCATCAATATAATGACTATTATAGCAATATGACAACATAACAGTATCACATCAAAATACTTAAAAGTACTTATTATCAGAAGTACTTACAGGACTAATTTATGAACATTTCAAATAAGTCAAATTTCATCTCTGCTTTATAAGTTTAAGGTTCTAATCAGCTATGAATGAGATGTCTTTTCCTTTGTTCATTCAAACAATATAAAGCATCTGTGATATATGATCAAGTTCAATATATATATTTTTTATTGCCTATTAATGCCTGACACTTTGTTGTTGGAGGTTTTAGGAATACAGACAAAAATGATTGAAATGGTACAGCCTTCAAGAAAAATATTTATTAGCTGGGGGTGAAGGGAGAGAATGTGGAAAATAATGATACAACAGGTACATAGCTAACAATGCAAACTATATAAAGGAATAGATGACAGTAATGATCACTGTCCTTAGAAGGAATTAATAAAGATAGTTCCTTCAGTTTAGCTATGAAAAAAAAAGGCCTGAAGGTGAAAAAAATAAAGCTTTTAGAAAAGGGACAGAGGAGCAGCTAGGTGGCGCAGTGGATAAAGCACCGGCCTTGGAGTCAGGAGTACCTGGGTTCAAATCTGGTCTCAGACACTTAATGATTGCCTAGCTGTGTGGCCTTGGGCAGGCTACTTAACCCCATTTGCCTTGCAAAATCTTAAAAAAAAAAAGGGACAAAGACATCCTGTGCAAAGACACAGAGGAGAAATAATAGCAGAAACAAATCAGTTGGCTAATATGAAGAACACATAAAAAACATATATCTGAAAAGATGGGCTAGAAGCTTTATGAATAGCAAGAAATGGTCAAACTTTTACATTATATCACTTTGGGGGCAGTTACATGGCAAAGTGGATGAAGCATCAACCCTGGAGTCAGAAGGACTCAAATCCGGTCTCAGACACATAATTACATTAGCTGTATGACCTTGGTTAAGTTACTTAACTCCAGTGCCGAAGAGTGGAGAGATTTTAGTCAGAGACTCTATTATCATAGTCTAGTTAAGAGGACTATACTAGGGTGGTGGCCATAGGAGCAAACAGAAAGGCATAGGACCAAGTTATGTTGTGGAAGAAGTGATAACTGAAAACTTCTGGTTATGGAAGAACTGAGGTTGACTCTAAGATTAAACAACTGAATGACTAAAGGATTGTGGCAATTACAGAAATAGGTGACTAAAGAAAAGGGTAAGTATTAACTAGGTTTTAGTTGGACATATTTAACCTGAGACATAGGATAACCATCATTTGTTTGAGTCTATGTATGTGCTCGTGTGTGTGTGTGTGTGTGTGTGTGTGTGACATAAGAGGTCATTTAGTCTAACCCTCACATTTTACATGAGATCACTAATGGACAAAAAGATTAAGAAACTTGCCTCTATTCATATAGCTATTAGGAATCAAAAACCAGAATTTTAAGTCAGGTTTTCAATGCTCCAAGTTCAGTATTATATTCTTTATACCAAACTGCCTCTCTAAGCCAAGCTACCTATTCCTTGTTTTTTTAAGTTTTTGCAAGTCAAAAGTTTTTTTTAAGTTTTTGCAAGGGGTTAAGTAGCTTCCCCAAGACCACATAGCTTAGGTAATTATTAAGTGTCTGAGGTCAAATATGAATTCAGGTACTCCTGACTCCAGGGCCAATGCTCTATCCACTGCGCCACCTAGCCACCCCTACCTATTCCTTTTGAATTAATTATTTTATCCCTGAGGGTCCACCAATGATTATAAAACTGGCAAGAAACAAGTTGGTAACAACACAAAATGAGAAAATATTTGAGGGTCCATCTTTGTATGTCTCTACTTATTCTCTCTCAAGTTCCAGTTCCATGAGTATGTATACACAACCAAAAATTATCCATTCAGAAATAACTGAACCCATGAAAATGAAGGAACCCATTGAGAAAAAGTACAAAGAAAACAGAGACCTGGGAGATAATCCAATTCAAACCATGGATGATGACTCAGTAAAGGAGACTAGGAAAAAAAGTTAAAAAAAAAGATATGATAAGAACTAGAAAATAGCAATATCACAGAAAATCAGAGATAACACTATCTAGGAAAGAGGTGATCAACAATGTAAAATGTTAGAAACACTAAAAAAAAAAATCAAGAAAAATGAGGCCTAGAAAATAGTTAAGATATTTAACAGATAAGAGATTTTTTCCAATTGAGGCTGCCAGATTGTAAAATAAGAACTGAAGATGAGGAATGAGTTTTGCACTATGAAAAGAAAATATACAAAACATTAAAAGAAAAGAAGGGACAGCATAAACGATTTTAGAGAAAAGAGCAAGGTACAAAAGGCCCTATACTTAGCTGTGAAAGATACAAAAATAGACAAAACTTCTACTCTTAAACAATTTATAATCATAAGGAAGAAGGATAAACGAGTACCTATAATATAAAAAGATACAGTGGATGTATAGGAGGGATTAAAACTAAGAGATAAGAAGTGATAAAAAGAAATTACTTCTGGCTATCAGAAGGAAGGAAATTAGGAATGGTTTGAGAAGTGATATAGCAGAAATATGTAGTAATGAAAGCAAAGACATCATAGAAATAAAGTACGGCTTTTATCTGGGGGACAGCATAAAGTCTAAATTGACAGGACCAGAGTATAGTATATATGGGAGAGTGACATGAAATAAGATTGGAAAAATAGGAAAGAATCAGATTACAGGAAGGTTTTGAATGCCAAGTTTGATAAGCTTTTTCTCCTTTGATATTGGGGCAAGAATAAAGATTTGGAGACAAAGAAATGGCACTACTAGAGATGGATATGACAAGATCACAGAATTTCAGGGCCAGAAGAGACCTTAAGAGATCATCTAGTCAAGTATTTTCCAATCAAAATGTATTAATAGATAAAATATTAATAATCACTTCAACAAGCAATTTAGTAATATTCTTCCACTGAGTGAGACACATACTGTAAGATGATTAAGAAATCAAATTTATGATTTATTATCAGTCTAATTTCAAAGATGAAGAAAACTATGGCTTTGAAAGATTAAGTTACTGATCCATGGTTAGAGAATGACTATCAGGAACAGTATTTAAATCCAAGATCCTGGTTTAATGTTCAGTATTCTAGCCAGTTTCTTTCAACACTGCCAGGTACAGAGGTATAACAGAAGGAAGAATGAATAAGGGCAAAGGAGGAATTCAGGCAGCATGCTAAAAGAAATGTTAGGAAGGAAAAGCTCACTTTCAACTAAAAATACCAGAAAACAGTTACATGGAGGAACAGATATCTGAACTGGATCCTGAAAGAAGTTAAGAGATAGAACACATAACAAGCATGAGACCTCTAACAAAGCAGTGGTAGAAAAGGACAAATGATAAGAAACACCATCAGTCTAACTAGAAAAATTTCATCAGTTTCTATTCCATACATCCAACTACTAGATCTCTACCTAGATAGCCCCCTTATTTCACCAGAGAATCAACATATACAAAACTGAATTTATAAAGCCTCATCCCTATTTTATTTTTACTTACAGACCATCATTCTCCCAGAATCATCCTTGATTTTTCCTTCTTTCTTAGGTCACACAACCAGTCATCTCTCAAATGCTAAAGATTCCCTATTACAATCCTTAATCAGACTGTTCCTTCCATTCCTTTCTTGACTAGAATGGCATGATAATTAAAAAGTATTAGATATGGATTTTGAAAATTAAGAGGGAATCACAGTGGAGTTAAATGAGACAGATAGGGATCACATTCATGCTTTAGAGATAATCTTCTTTAACAATGTGTAGACCTTAGGTTGGAGAGGAAGAGAGACTAGAGGCAGGGATACCAATTAAGAGATTATTACAGTAGTGTAGGAGAAAGATAGTGAAGCCTAAAGTAAGATGGTGGAAGTGAGTTTAAAGAGGAGGCACTTGTGAGAGATATTGTGAAACTATTAGTAATGTGGCTACTATGGAGGGTGAGAATAAGAAGTCAAGGATGATTTCTAGGTTTCAAACTGAGATCAAGAAAGCTGGTGATCAAGAGATATAAGACAAGTTTAAGAAGAAGGGTTAATTTTGGAAGAAAGATAAAATAAAAGCACTCACTGACATGGTGAGTTTAGAATGTCAATGGACATCCAAGCAGGAGATGTTCAAAAAGGAGCTCTTGATGTAGGACAAATTTAGAAGGATACTGTGATGGGATATATTTTTCATGCATCTGAGTAGAAATAACTAGACCTATGAGAGCTTCTGGTTTTGCGATATAATCTCCCTGATTATTACAGTTGATTTTATAGTTAAACTCAGATATACAAAGTTAGATTGCAAGTTTGTATCTCATATCTTGAAATGGCAAGGTAATTGATCTATTTCAGCAGGCTTGTTTGTTGCATGAAAGCACCTTTCATCAAGTATAGTATATATAAAATTTATTCTGCTATATCCAGTAAGGATAAAAATATACTCCAAAAAAAAAACTGTAAAGTGAATTAATGTAATTTAAATAAAGGTTAGATTTAGCATTTCTTCTCCTACAAGGAAATTAGGTCTATTAAATAGGGCCTTTTTTAAATTTTTAGAGGAATTCACACTAATGAACATCCAAAATGAACATATACTAATGCAAATTATTGTAGTCAGTTGTCTGCATTTATATAGTGTTTTCAAGCTAAGATTAGGAAAATGCATTTTATTAGTGCTCTAATTGTGACCATAAATAAGAAAATAGGTACCATCCCCCAAGAGGGAAACATGAAATTTCCCATCAAACAACCCAAGTAAAAAAAGGACCCATGAAGTCAAAGTACCTGAACATATATTATTTATATTTCAGTTTTTCTTGGTAACGTTGATTTAGTAATACTTGGTTAGGATTTTTTAACAATTAGGTTAAATCAAGAAATTTATATCAAAACAAATGGAATTATAGCACTGATAATCCTTCTACTTACCTTGTGTATTACTGACTGTTGGGTCAGGAGTAATCCTCCCATCATTAATAATTGGGTTTTCCTCATCTGTATATAAAAGATGATCATTTTGTCGATTCTCTTGCCAATGTCTTGATTCCCTGTTGTCATCTGAACGTACATATACAGTTTCATTCCTGTTGAAATACTTCTGTAGCCAGGCTGGGACAATGTTCTTAACAGATTCTGTAACTCTACTAAGGATCCCCTGTTGGGAGGTAAAAACAAAAAAACCAACAAAACTGCTGCTTACCAATGTAAAAAACTAATAAAGCAATACCAAATAAATCTTAAATACAGGTTTACGATAAGAAGTTAATGAAGAATAGCTAAATTCCTAAATGATGCTTATTGAATATTTTTAGTCCTATGTAATTTAAGAGTTCAGATTTTTAAAATTATTTTAAGAGCAACTCATGTTGTCATATAAAATCAATAACTTTTCCATTCTAGCTATATATATTTTTATAAACATATTTTACAAATAATAAAAATGCACTAAACTTCTACCATGTGCCAAGGAGTGTGTTAGATATTAAACAAAATTCAGATTTTCAAAACAATAATGTGAAATAAGACAAGGCATATTATTCCCAGTTTAACAGATTGCATTCCACAGAAATTTATTAAGCAGTTATGTGCAAAGTGCCAAGTTAGTATGGGGGAATCCAAAGAAATAGTTAATTAAAAAAGACTAAACAAAAGCAATCAAACTTAGGAAAATATTTGTCTTGGCATTTTGGTACATACATAGATAATACTACTTTAACCTTCGAAAGATAATTCTGAAAAAATAAGCATACTTCTATCTCAAAAAACCACATGGCAAGAAAGAATGGGTCAACAAATCAGAAGAGGTGGAAATGATATAAATGATGGGTTCATATATACATACTAGATGGAGATTCATACCTTCATAAACAATTCCTTTTTTGTATTGGGAAATACTCTTTTGAGGAATGGGATTTAAGTTCAGAATTTTTTTAGGGTTTTTTTTAGGTTTGGTTTTTTTTTTTTTGCAAGGCAAATGGGGTTAAGTGGCTTGCCCAAGGCCACACAGCTAGGTAATTATTAAGTGTCTGAAACCGGATTTGAACCCAGGTACTCCTGACTCCTGGGCCGGTGCTTTACCCACTGTGCCACCTAGCCACCCCAGAATGTTTTTTAAGATTAATTTTAAAGAAGTTAAATTCAGAGAATAGAGAGGAAAAATAAAAAATACTGTAGAAAATGCATGACTTAAAAAACAAATTAGAGATCAAATATAAGGAATTTCATAAATTCTCTTCTGATGACAAGAATTTTGTTACAAGTTCTGTTAAAAAAAATACAACTGGGGGCGGCTAGGTGGCACAGTGGATAAAGCACCGGCCCTGGAGTCAGGAGTACCTGGGTTCAAATCCGACCTCAGACATTTAATAATTACCTAGCTGTGTGGCCTTGGGCAAGCCACTTAACCCCATTTGCCTTACAAAAAAACCTTAAAAAAACCAACCAAACAAAAAAATACAACTGGACCCTAAGGAAGAGCTAGGAAATAATTTTGTTAAAATATTTTTTGGAAAAAAGTAGAGAAGAGGAGCTGAATATAACCAATATTAAATTCCTCAATAGAAAAAGGAGATGCTGCTACTTTCCCTTGTTGCAGAGGAAAATTAACAGGAAATGAATTTTGGAAAAGAACAGGAATCTGCAATTTTAAGTAGAAATTTTTGTGAAAAAATGATTTCAGGATTGTGCCCAGATTGACAGAACAGGACATAAGAATACTTAAATCCCCAATCTTAGATTAAACAAGCCATTAAAAAAAACCCAAAAAACTCAAGACTAAATGTCTTTTTAAGTGAATTCTACATTCTACCAAAAGTTTAAAGAACTAATTCCATTACTATGTTAAGACTGAAAAAACAGGAAATATATAGTGCATCTTGATAAATATTTAAAAAATCTCCCCCCCAATCTCTCCTATGGCATCGACAAACACTTAGAATTATTTTGTAATCCAAATCATCTTTAACAAGTAAAAATAAAAATTATTTATTCCCCTCCCCAAAAAGGAGCATTTTTGAGCCTAGCTATAATGCACTTTAGCATGTTCTTCAGTACAATATGTTTGTCTTGCCCTTACGCTAAGAATTTTGGTAATACAAATTCTTGTATAAGAAATTGTGGGGCAGTTAAGTGAATAGAATGCTGGCCTTAGATTCAGGAAGACTCATTCTCCCGAGTTTAAAACTGGATTCGGACACTAATTAGATGTGCAATACTGGGCAAGTCACTTAACCTTAATTGCCTCAGTTTCCTCATCTGTAAAATGAACTGGAGAAGGAAATGGTGAATCACTCCAGTCCTTCATTATCAAAGATCATGACATAAAGAGAGGTGATGAGCACAAGACTTGTATTTGAGACACCATCCTCACTCTCTCCTCATCTGGATCTGGAACTAATGACCAGATTTGAATGAGGATGATTAGAAATGGCCCTAAATGTGAGGCAATCAGGGTTAAGTGACTTGCCCAAGATTACACAACTGTAGTAAGTGACAAGCATGAGGCTGGATTCAAACTCCTGTCCTCCTGACTTTAAGGTCAGTGCTCTATTCATGGTGTCACCTACCTGACCAGAACACTCCAGTATCTTTTCCAAGAAAGAAACAAAAAACCCAATAAAAACCATGAAATGAACTCCAGTATCTTTGCCAAGAAAACCCCAAGTGTGTACACCATTAAATTATGCCATACCCCCAAATTCTGAGAAAGAAGCTGAATCCATACTTAAGTATCTTTTTTAGTTAGTAATGTTGCTCATTTTTCCTATTTCTATTTTTCCCCTCCCCATGAGAAATCATGGAAAGTATCTTATGCTTTTAAGGGATACCAGGTTCCGGAAACAACTTTGAATGATGCCTCTAAAAAGATCTTAAAATGACAAAACCCACCAAAAAAACTGTGAAACAACTTTTCATCAATATGGCTTAGAAAGGAACTTCAGGAACAGGTTTGTCACATTAGTAAAAGAGAAGTTAAGTATATGCCAGTGTAGGCAGGCCAGCTGGGGAGTCATTGAGAGACTTTTTAGCCACAGAGCACAGCATAGCTCTGCCAGTGAGGGTTTCCAACCTCAGATCAGAGAGGTTTCCAGTCCTGGAAAGCTTGTGTGGTGCTGGGCTGTCCTATAGCAGGAAGCAAATGAGGAACACCTGAAAAGCCACAGCAGAAAGCCAGGGAACCAGAACCCCACCCCCAATAAAAAAAAAAAAAGCTTGGGTCTATACACCCTATACAGAACATAGCTCAATTGGCAAAATGACCAGAAAAACTAAAAGTATGTACCACTGACAGCTATTATTATGATAGGGATATAAAACCCCATCTCAGAAGAGAAAGCAAATGACAGAATACCTATATGTGAAGACTCTAAGGAGTTGATGAACTGATCTCGATTCCAAAAAGACCTCTTGGAAGAACTCAAAAAGAATTTTAAAAATCAAAGACAAGGCAGAAGAAAAATGGAGAAATGAAAGTCATGCAGGAGAATTATGAAAAATTAAATGAAGAAAAAAATTATTTTAAAAGTAAAATTGACCAGCTGGTCAATTTTATAATATATAAACATAACCAATTAGAAAAGGAAACAAAAATGCTAACTGAAGGAAATAAAATCTTAAAAAAGCGGAATTGGACAAATGGAAATGTATGACTGCGAGACACCAAGATTCCATCAAACAAAACCAAAAGACTGAAAAAATAATGACCAAAGTGGAAAACAAATCCTGTAGAGATAATTTAATAAATTACTGAACTACTTGAAATCAGAAAGAACATGGAAAACATCACGTAAGAAATTATCAGGAAAACTGCCCTAATATTCTTCAACAGGACAAAATAGTACTGGAAAGAAAATCATTGATCATCCCAGAAAGCGATCCCAAAATAAAAACTCCAAATATTTTAACCAAATTTCAGAATTCTAAGCTAAAAAATATAAATATACAACAAGCAGCCAATAAGAAGCAACTCAAATATTAAGGAACCAAAGTTAGAATTGCACAAGATTTGTAAAGGATTGGAGAGCCTGGAATATAATATTCTGGAGGGCAAAAGAGCTTGGATTACAACCAAGAATCAGCTATCCTGCAAAATTCAGGTTATTCTTTCAGGGGAAAAGATGGTCTTTCAACCAAATAGAGAATTTCAAAGTTGTCTGATAAAATAACAAGAACTGAAAAGAAAAATTGATTTTCCAATATGTAAATGGTTAGATAAATGGAAGGGGGGGGAGAAGTATTAGTTAACTCTTGAATGTTGTATTTTTTCTTAGGACAACTGAATATATTTAGACAAAGGGTGTGAGTATAAATTCACTGTGTTGTGATCAAACTTTAGTTCAGTGAGTAATTTTACTTCACATGATGCTTTAAAACCCATGGGGGAATTGTATTTGTATAGAAGGTACTTGGAAAGAGGGTGTGGAATAAATTAAAATTTGATGATATTTATGGCTTTTAAGTTGAAGAAGTGGGAATGAATTAACTATGAGTTTAATGTTCCTTATAAATCAATCAACCAACCCTTGAGAACTGTATCAGAACAGATTATCTTGATAGAAGTTGTAGGTCAAGACCCTTTAAAACAGGACATGGGACCATTTCCTTTAATTTAGAAAAAAAAACATAGCTTATTGTCTGATCTTGTTACCTCTTAGACATTTTGTCTCTTCCTTAAGGAAGAGACAATTTGGATCAATGTACAACATGGAAACAAAGTTAAAGACTGACAGATTGCTTTCCGTGGGAGGGGCTGGGGGGAGGGAAGTAAGATTAAGGGAAAATTAAAAAACTCAATATTTTTAATAAGAATAAATTTTAAAAAATGAACAACAAAAAACATGACATGAAAAGAAGAGGCATTAGAGGATAAATAACACCATATGAATCAGCACAAAGATCTATTAGATGGAAAGAAGAGAGGGTGTGAGCACTAAGTAAGTAAATCTCACTCTCAACAGATTTGGAACATATAAGGAATAATATACATTCCCCAATTGGATTTAAAATGTTATCGTACCCTACAGAGAAGTGGGGGGGGGGGGGGATAGGCAGAAAGGACTGATTTTTTTATCAAAGAGAGTGAAGTAAAAATAAAGTTAAAGTTTAAGTTAAAAAGTAAAAAGTAAAAGGGAGAAGGAAAGGGAAAAGGTATGACAGAAGGAATGATCAAGATGCAGCAATCAGAAGTAAAAATAGGCAGCAATCAGAAATAAAACATTGATGAGTACGGATAAAGGGAAAGAGAAAAGTATAAATGGGGGAAGATACCATGGGAGGAAATAAAAGAGTTAGAGATCATGACTGTAAATGTAAATAGGATGTCTTTTCTTTTTCCTACTTTTTTTTACCCCTTTAGTTCTAATTCCTCTTGTTACAACATGATTAATATGGAAATATGTTAAACAGACGTATATGTATACATGTATAACTTTTGCGAGATTGTCCACCGTCATGGAGAGGAGAGGAAGGTGGTAGAAAAATGTGTAACTCACAAACCTGTAAATGGATGAATGTATAAAACTACCTTTGCAAGCAATCTGGAAAAATAAAATTTTTAAAAAAATCATGGGGGGGGCAGAGCCAAGATGGTGACAAGAGTGGATCATGTCTTAGGCGCTCTCTCATAAAACTTCTAAACTAAGGACTCTTAACTAAATTTTTGAGACACAGAACCCACAGAGGGCCCCAGCGAGGCAGTGCTCCTAATAAAGGTAACCTGAAAAAGAGCAGAAAGGCTCTGCTCCCCAGGGGGTCGGAGGGGAAAGAACTTCAACCTCCCCCAGAAGGCAGCCCCAGGGCGCTGGCAGCCAGGGCTCACAGCTGCAGGGGAGTTTCCTAACTTACACCCTGGGGAGCACTGAGCACAAATTGGGGGAACAGTGGGGGACCTCTGCCAGAGCAAGCTCGTGGAGCCCAGACCTCAGGGTACACAGCCAGCTGCAGGCAAGTTCCAGGAAGCAGAAGCAGGCAGAGCTGGTAAGCAGGAGCCCCCAGGGCATGAGCCCATTGAGCCTCTGAGGGAGGGGAGTGAAGAGACAGAGACTGCAGAGCTCTGTCCTCTGCCCCTGGAACAGGACTCTGGGGCTCTGACCACATTCAGATCCTGATCAGTCCAGACCCCCATAGAACAGCAGGGCCCCCCCCACCTCAGCCCCGTGGCAGAGGGGGACACATATGGTTGTTCACAGACCAGGGAGGGAGGAAAGAGCCTCACACACTGAGACCCTTGTGGGAGTGTCCCAAAAGCTCAGGAAGTAATCCAAAAACAGGCTTAGGCTGGGAAAATGAGCAAGCAGAGAAAAAAGAGGAACACCATTGAGAAATACATGATCTATGATCCCAAGAAGGATCAATATACTCAGTCTGAAGAGGAGGAAGCACAAGCTCCTGCATCTAAAGACTCCAAGAGAAAACAGAAATTGGGCTCAGGCTATGACAGAGCTCAAAAAAGACTTTGAAAATCAAATGAGGAAGTTAGAAGGAAAAACTGGGAAAAGAAATGAGACACAAGAAAAACATGAAAATGAAGTCAGTAGCCTAGTCAAGGAAATCCAAAAAAACACTGAAGAAAATAGCATGCTAAAAACCAGCTTAGGCCAAATGGATAAAACAGTTCACAAAGTTACTGAAGAGAAGAATGCTTTAAAAAGCAGAATTGGTCAGATGGAAAAAGATAAGAAAACTCTCTGAGGAGAACAAATCCTTCAGACAAAGAATAGAACTCAGGGAGATTGATGAATTTACAAGAAATCAGGAATCAATACTTCAAAACCAAAAGAATGAAAACTTAGAAGAAAATGTGAAACATCTCATTGAAAAAACAAATGATACGGAAAATAGACTTAGGAAAGATAATTTAAAAATTATTGGAATACCTGAAAGTCACGATCAGGAAAAAAGCCTTGACATTTTCGAAGAATTACTACAGGAAAATTGCCCTGATATCCTAGAAGCAGAAGGCAAAACAGAAATGGAGAGAATCCACAGATTCCCCCCAGAGAAAGAGATCCCAAAAAACCAACCCCTAGGAATATTATAGCCAAGTTCCAGAACTCCCAAGTCAAAGAGAAAATATTACAATCAGCCAGAAGGAT
The DNA here is from genome assembly GCF_037893015.1 of Macrotis lagotis. NCBI lineage: Eukaryota > Metazoa > Chordata > Mammalia > Peramelemorphia > Peramelidae > Macrotis > Macrotis lagotis. The sequence goes on along the minus strand of NC_133666.1, from coordinate 513,856,963 downwards.
ACAGTTCAAATACCATGGAGCTGCAGTCAGGATCACACAGGACTTAGCAGCAACTACATTAAAAGCTCATAGGGCTTGGAATATAATATACCAGAAGGCAAAAGAGCTTAGAATGCAACTGAGGGGCTGCTAGGTGGCTTAGTGGATAAAGCACTGGCCCTAGAGTCAGGAGTACCTGGGTTCCAATCCGGTCTCAGACACTTAATAATTACCTAGCTGTATGGCCTTGGGCAAGCCACTTAACCCCGTTTGCCTTACAAAAAAAAAAAAAAAAAAAAAACCCACAGTGCAAGGGAGAATCAACTACCCAGCAAAACTGAATATCAGCTTCCAGTGAAAAAGATGGACTTTCAATGAACCAGGGAAATTTCACATATTCTTGTTGGAATGGCCAGAGCTGAACAGAAGGTTTGATCTTCAAATACAGGACTCATAGAGAGTGGAGGAAAAGGGGAAAATATGAGGAACTTAATGAGGATGAACTGCATATATTCCTGTATAGAAAAATTACACTGATAATACTCATATGAACCTTCTCAGTTAATAGAGCAGGTAGAAGGAGCTTTTATAGATGAAACATAGGAGAAAGCTGAATTTGAAGATAAAATATGGTGTAAAAATGGAGTCAATAGAAAAAAGGGAAATGTAATGGGAGAAAGAAAAAGGAGAGGGGGGTAGGCCAAGATATTTCATATAATAAGATTTTTCTTTATTACAATGAGCTACTGCAATGATATGGAAGGGTGGAAGGCAAGGGGGAATGAGGGAATCTTCGCTCTCATCAGAGGTGGCTAGGAGAGGAAACAGCATATATACTCAATGGGGTGTAGACATCTGGAGTAAGAAGGAGAGAAGAGGGACGGGGGAAGGGGGGGGATGTGAATGAAGGAGGAGAGGATGGACCATGGGGGGAGAGTGGTCAGATATAACACATTTTCTTATTTACTTCTTAGAAAGGGCTGGGATTGGATGGCCTGCCTGGGACCATAGGGTCGGGTGGGTGCTGGGCTTAAGGGGTGGTATGGGGGCTTGGGGCCTCTTGGCCCCTGGGGCCAGGTATCTGTCTGATGAGCCACTCAGCTACCCTATAGCAGAATTAGAATGAAAGGAGAGAGAAAATATAGTACATTGTAGTGGAGAAATATGAAAGGAGGGAGTTGCAATCAGCAATGGCAACAGTGGAAAAGTATGGAAGCAACTTTTGTGATGGACTTATAAAGAATGTGATCCACCCGCCACAGAGTTGGTGTTGGAACACAGACTGAAGCACATTTATCATTATTATTATCATCATTATCATTATTATTATTATTATTATTATTATTTTGGGGGGTACAGGGCAAATGGAGCTGGGTGGCCTGTCTGGGGCCACATAGCAGGGTGATCGTTGGGTGTCTGAGGCCAGATTTGGACCCGGGTGCTCCTGGCTCAAGAGCCAGTGCTCTGTCTGCCACCCAGCCACCCCTACTATTATTACTATTTTATTTTATTGGTTTTTGCAGGGCAGTAGGGTTGGAGTGGCTTGCATGTCACACAGCTGGGTGATTATTGGGTTTATGGGGCTGGATATGGGCTCGGGTGCTCCTGGCTCCAGAGCTCTGTCCACTGTGCCACCTGGCCATAACTACAATTATTACTATTATTTTTTTATTTTAATTTTAATTTTTTTCTCTCCCCTTTATTTTATTGCTCAAGTGAGTCTATATTTGGGGGGGTTATTTTGTTTACCCTTAAACAAGAATATTTTATTAATGTATAAAAAAATTGTACAAAATGAAAATAAATAAATAATAATTAAAAAAATAAAAAGGAAAAAATGAAAGTTTTGACTTAAGAAAAAAAAATCATGAGGGACAGAACTTCAGAAAAGCCTGGAAAGACTCACATGAACATGATGCTGAGTGAAGTGAACAGAACCAGATGAACATTGTACACACTAACAGCAGCGTGATGGACTTGCTCTCAGCAATACAAAAATTAAATATAATTCTAAAGGACATGTGATATCATTCATATCCAGAAAAGAAATTATGGAGGCCAAAGTTTAAATTAAAACCAAAGTTGTTAATTTGTACAATTTGTTTTGTAATAAGTTTCCCCCACCATGTTTTTTTTTACCCTTTTTGGTTTGATTCTTCTTTCATAAATGATTAATAATGATATATAGTTAACCTATATTAGACTGCTTTCTAACAGAGGAGAGGGAAAGGAAAAGAGGAAGAAAAATGTAAAACTCAAACCCTTAGAAAAAAATGACTGTTGAAAACTATCTTTGCATGTAGTTGGAAGATAAATATTTAAAAAAAAGAAAGATTATAGTACTTCAGATCATACTTTGGTCTAGACACCACCTCTGAGAATCATCTTACTTCTCAGAGTTGTTATGAAGATAAACTAAGAGAATAATCATAAAACATGATCCAAATCTTAAAGCACTATTATTTTTATTATTATCATCTTCTAAAGTGACATTTTTATATTTTGTTTGTATGAGTGTTTTAAACAGAAGGCACTGAGATGTTAGGGTATAAATGTTCCTCTGGAGTTTATTCTATTTCTTTTGTTTTTTGTTTTCTTTTTTTAGTTTTTTTTGCAAGGCAATGGGGTTAAGTGACTTGCCCAAGGCCACACAGCTAGGTAATTATTAAGTGTCTGAGGTCGCATCTGAACTCAAGGTATTCTTGACTCCAGGGCCCGTACTCTATCCACTGCACCACTAACCCCCTGGAGTTTATTTAAAAAGGAGTCATTTTATAATACAATAATCAAGACAATTCAAAGGAAACCAAGGTGAAAATCACTACCTATACCTCCAGAGAGGGAATTCCAGAACTGAGTGCAAATTAAAGCATACTTTTTTCACTTCATTTTTCTTGCCCTGCTCCCTTTTTTTTTACAATATAGTTAATATAGAAATATATTTTGTCTAACTTCATATTGTTTGCCTGGAGGAAACGAATTTGAAACTCAAAATTTTTTAAAATGAACATGAAAAATAAAATTTTTAAAAGAGCATTCTAGAAACAACTATAAACTCTCATTTTATGCCTAGACATTTGTTGTCATTGTTGTTTATTTGGACTGTTTGGCAAGTCTGTAAATTTGTTTGCTTCCACTGTTTCCATTATTTCATAAGGCATTATCGTTTGTAACCTTCCCTTCTGGTATTTAACACATGAATCTGTATCCTAAAGTAGTTTGACTCTTAGCTACCAGTTCCCTCTGTCTGGTAAGTGCAGTTCAAGTGCTTGTTAAAGCTAGTATGGCTTCTAAACTGCTTTAATTCAATTGTCACAATTTAAAATAAGTTAAATTTTCACAGGAAATGATAAGGTTATCCTTGACTTTTTCTCCATTTTCTGGTGCCCATTCCTTTGTATAACTTGGGATGAAGTTATTATTGCTAATATATTATATATTGCTTAGTTCCTCACCTTGGCTTACCCTCTAAATCCTTCCTCAACATTGAATGCCACTGATGTACTGACAGCTTAGCATATGCTTACTCCAGAGTTTCTCTTCTCGAAGCTAAACAAGTTTTTTGACCAGTTTTCATGTACCATAAATCTAAAATCATTCACTATCCTGAATGACCTCCATTTTATATTATTCCTTCTAAAACATAAGCCCAGGACTGAACAAAATTTTTCAAAATTTAGTGTGGTGAGTGCAGAATACAGAAGGACTATTGTCTCATTTTTGGAATCTAATCTCTTAATGTAGCAAAAAAACACATTAATTCTGGGTTGTTTTGTAGCTCTTTGAGGTTTACAAAGCACTTTACAAAAATGTTTATCTAACCCTAAATGGTAGATGCTATTATTAGCAATCAGTCCTGAATTCATCCAATACTTCTAGACTATCCATTTCTTTCCATCTTTTTACAAGAATACCATCCGGGAATTTATCAAATACTTTGATACAAACTCTTGAGAGGTAGGTGCTATTTTTACCTATTATTAGCACTTACCTCCCAGCGTTATTATGAGGAACAAGTGAGAATTTGTACAAAGTGCTTAAAACAGTGTATGGCTCTACACATCCTTCTATCTACCCGATCTTCCAGTTTAATAACCCCTTAAAGAAATATGAATTATTGGGGTAACTAGGTGGTGCAGTGGATAGAGCACCAGCCCTGGAGTCAGGAGGACCCGAGTTCAAATCCTATCTCAGATACATAATTACCTAGCTGTGTGACCTTGGGCAAATCACTTAAACCCACTGCCTTGTTAAAAAAAAATAGAAAGAAGAATTATTAAGTATATTCTTATATGTTGGTATCTCTTATCCTCTTAATTCAAAATGAACCTACAGATAACCAATCTGAAGAGTCTAAAACCCACACTCAGGCCCAAGAACTCTAAAAGTAATTTAAGAAAGCTAAGATTTAAATATATCTGATTCCCTGAGAAATATTTGGTATGAATTTTAAAAATACAGAAACAGTAAGAATATTATAATCAACAAAAAGTAAAGCACCTTTCTAAAATTTATGAAAAAGGTTAGTATAAGCTCCATTCTGTACTACTGCTTTCTTCATAAACTGCCATCCCAGCTTCTTCTTCATTCTACTCTGCTGTTGAGAATTAGAACCCAGTTTCTCCCTCTTGGGAAGAATTAGATCAAAATAGCTTTGAAAGGTACATGCCAAATTTTAAAACAAAAGCAAGCTATATGTAACAGATTCATTTCTGCACAAGTCTCCTTTTTTTTGTTTTACTATATAAACAAAAATGCATTTTATTTGAAGTCTAGAATAAAAAATAAAATTCTCCCAAAAAATTACCTTCTAGTTCCACTTCACTATGAAATTAAACATCAAAATGAACAAACCATCTAGTAAACACCTCAGTATTTGACAAAAGACAGAGACTCTATCCTCAAAAATCTTAAATTCTAACCCGTGTGCCAACATTGTGATGTTTCCTGAACCATCAACTTTCTATTCTCTCCAGGTGAAAGATGCTCAGATGACAATAGTACTTTTGTTTGTTTTCTCTGATCTTCACTTAAATTCTTTGGCTCCTGGATTTTCTCAAATGAGTAAACCTTTACAAACAATACTACTCTGCCATCCTGCCATCCTATCATTTTACTCTATTCTGTTTTCTCTGAATTGAATTATTCTGGAAGTTATACCCTTCCAGAACTACTTTCTTAATTATTTATTTCATCCCTCTAAGGTTCAATCATATAATGAATTCAAATCTGCCTCCTTGCTTTAAGATTTCTAATTTATCTAACAGACTGCCTTCTGTGGGGGTGGGGGGTAGGGGTGGGGAGGGAAGTAAGATTAGGGGAAAAATTTTTAAAAAATAAATAAAAGCTTTCTTTTATAAAAAAGATTTCTAATTTATCTTGCTTAGGCATACATTGAACATTTCTATTGAAATCTGAAGACAGGTATAACTGCTGACTTCTTTCTTAGAAGTTTTCTGTGAAATACTGAATGTGTCAACGGCTACTGTTCTCTCTACATTGTAGCTACTTTTCTGTTATCTAACTTGGTAGATATACACCAGTCAGATTTCTTCTTCCTTTTTCAGTTTAAATGACTTCTGATTTGATTTTTCAAGACACATTTTGAAAGGAATGGAGCAGAGGAAGACTGCGATGTAAAAACAAAATAATTAACGCTTAAAAAAACCCTTTTTAAATGATTTGAAAGATAGCATGCAGGTATACATTTACCAGTCTTTATTAAGTGTACTCCATCATTGCCTTAAGAAACTTGTCATTAAAATAGCTGTCATCCAGAAATTCAATTCCTATTTTCTCAGACACACTTTTCTAAAATTTAGTTTAGATAATTAGTTCAGAAATAGTTTAGAATCTAAACTAATCGGCTATTCATTTCCTAAATGTGCTTTTTAATTTCCAAATGTATTCACTGCCTTCAATTAGCAACTCTGAAAACACTATCTATTCCTCTAAGGTCTCCAGTGTCTTGTTTAAAAATGGCTTTCTAATGTTCATTCTGGCAAGTTTATGTGCCCATTATGATTCATCAGAAATGGGTAGTTTGTCATCCATTTTTGGCACTCAATGCCCTTCATAATCTGGTTCCTCTTACCTTTTTTAATCTTTTTAGATATTCTTAATCTCTTCCCTCCATCCCCATTCCACTCTCCCCACCTAGGTGAGCCAAAAAACACAAACAAGGCCACACACCATCCACCAAGCTCAAGTAGGCATTTGTACTGGTTGTCCTTCATAGCTGGAATACTCCCTACCTTTGTGTGGGATAAAAATCCACTTAAAAAAATACTGACTCCTCTGAGCAAAAAAGTTTATTTTGGCTTTTCTTGAGAAAAGGGCACACTCCAAGTCTCACAAAGGTAGAGAAGATCAAGGAGCTGCCCCAAAATGACAGTCAAGCAAGATTATATAGCCTAACTTGATCCCCTCCTCTGCCCTCTAGTCCCTCTCTGTAGACTCATTGGTTAGTCTTCAGAGTTACATTCTACTTGTGAAAATCTACCCTAGCAATAAAGAATGAAAAGTTTTCATAAAATATTACCTCACTATCCAGATGGTGAGAATAACTTTCAGGATTATAACTATATTACTGAAGTAATGTAACTTGTCTTGGAACACAAGGTCTAGAAACAGTTTACTTATCAAACAAGAAGCTCATGAAATTCTTTGGAATGCAAGGTTTTTCTCATGTGAAAAGTCTACTATCTTTCTAGTAGTCTTATCAAAAGTTAGGAGAGTGAGCCACCTGTTTGGAATACAAGGGGCTTTCTTCTAGAAATAGTGTAAGAATAATAGTTTGTTCTTTCTTTAATATTTCTTAACTCTGAGAGGACTTCACTAGGAATATTAACCCTGAAATGGTTTTATTGGGAATATTCCCACTCACCTTCAGCTTCAGGGCTTAAAAAAAAAATCTCCTTCAGGAAAGTCTTATGCTATAAGTTCTCTTAGACTGGGGACCCTTGAGAGTAGGTACTATCTTTTGCCTTACTTTGTAATGGTGTATAGTACACAGCACAAATGTAATGGTGTATAGTATACAGCACAAATTAATTAAATGTTCAGTAACTGACAAGTCTTAGAAAGGGATATTCATTTCTTGTTGTTAACAAATATCTACTTCAGTATCCTTCACCATATAGTTTTTCACTAAACTTTTTCTTTTCTCTGATCTTTCCAGGATGATCTATCATCATCTAGCAACACTCATGAATCTACTTTGTCCTTCCAAAACAAACAGATGCTCTTAACTCTTCAGAGGGCTCAAATTTGTTTTTTAAGCTCCAAAGTGTTCAATGGTTACCATCTTTCCTTCTGCATAACATTCTTCCACCTTCCAACCCTGCAGCACAAATCACGGAGTCTCAGACCCTTTTCCCTAGGTTTTTCATTTCAATCTTGGTTTATTTTATATTATTTCATTTTTCCTGATAAACAATATGTGTAGAGATAAGAAATCTGACCCCCTTCATTTTCTCTTATAAAAGGAAATCTGCCTATTTTGGGCATAAAAATCAGTCTAAACTGAGACAAAAATATGGAACATTGCAAGCTTAATGTAATTCATTACAAGCTCTGATATCCACACTTAATGGGGGATAATCCTCAGTCTTCATATTTCCTTCTAATAGAACTTTCCACCCAGAACTGCTAGCAAAATGCTTCTGGGTGATTATAACTCCAGAGTTGTTTCTTCTCACATTGGCACCCACTAACACTCAGATTATCACTATCACTACTTAGCACATTAAAAAACCACACCCCTCTCTCCCCAAGTTCCCTCTTCTCTCACGATGGTTCTTTGTATGTCACAAAATCATAGAATTTGAGAGTTGGCAGGGACCCCAAATCTCTGGTCAAATATGAAAGAAATTCCCACTGAACATAACCAAAAATGATCTAATCTGGAGTTGAAGACCTCCAAGGAAAAAGAACCCACTACTACTTCTTTAGGCATCTCATTCAATAAAAAATTTTAATTATTAGGAAGGGTTTTTTTTAATAACTGACTTCATATCTAAATTTGCATCTGTGCAACTTCCATTCATTGCTTCTGCTCCCCAGAGTCTAAACAAGGAAATCGAATTCCTACTCTACCTGACAACCCTTCAAATACTTGATCACACTCAGTTTAATATTAAAGTACTTCTTAAACTCAAATATCCTGAATTCAGTTCTCCAGTGGTAGTCTGACAAAAGCAGAAAAGACACTCTCTTAATGAAGCCCAGAACAGTATTAGCTTCTTTTGGCTTCCAGATCATGCTTTTAAATTCCCAGTAAAATGCTCCAGATCTTTCAAGAATTTGCTATCTAATCTATATTTGCTAATTTCACTTTTTATACTAATTACAATCATTTGTACTGTATTTCATTTTATTACATGAAATACCATGCTCTAGCCTAGAGATTCTAAATCTTTTTAATAACATGGAATGGATCCCTTTGTCAGTCTCTTGGAACCTTAGATAAAATAAAATGTAAAGGATTACAATTATATTGAAATAGCTATCAAAATGTTAAAAAAAAAAAAGTTCACAGATCCAAGTTAGAACTCCTAATCTGAAATGATGAATGTTGGAGGAGATGTGAGGAAACTAGGGCATTTAATACACTGTTTGTAAACTGATCCAACCATTCTGAGAAGCAATTTGGAACTATGTCCAAAGTGTTATATAACTGTGCATGTGAAAAATACCCACCTGTATAAGAATATTCATAGCAGCACTTTTTGTGTTGGCAAAGAAGTATTCATAGCAGCTCTTTTTGTGTTGGCAAAGAAGTGGAAATTGAGGGAAATCCTTCAACTGGGGAATGGTTGAACAAGTTTGGCATATGAATGCAATGGAATATTGCATTCATCAACCACAAGCAGACTGATTTGAGAAAAATCTGGAAAGACCTGCAAGAACTGATGCTGAGTGAAGTGAGCAGAACCAGGAGAACATTGTACATCTTAACAGTAAGACTGGATGATCAACCATGACAGATTTAGCTTTTCTCAGTAATACAGTGAATTATAAAAGACCTGTGATGGAAAATACCATTCATAGCCAGAAAAAGAACTAATGGGTTTTTTTCCTTCTTGTGGCTTTTCCCTTTTTTGTTCTGACTTTTCTTTCACAGTGTGACTAATATGGGTAACATGATTGTATATGTTTCACCTATATCAGATTACTTTATCCTAGATAAAGGTAGAAAGCAGAAAACTTTTCAAAAATGAGTAATAAAAATTACCTTTACATACAACTGGAAAAATAATTAAGAAATTAAGAACTGCCATCTATCTTATAAAGATCTTTTGGATGTTGACTATATGGTCCAATTTATCAGCTATCTCTTGAAGTTGCATGTTTTCTGTGAATGTAATCATATCTATGCCTTTATCCAAATCACTGACAAAAATCTTGAACATTAGAGGGTCAAGCACAAATTCATGAGCTATTAATGCATTGTCAAATCTCTTGCATACATGACTCCCAAAACTCTGCTTTTGAACCTGACCCCCCAATCAGTTCCTGTTCTTGCAAAGCTGAATCCTGTCTTTTTTGAGTTGCTTTAGCTACAAATCTTCCCCAATTTCTTATTCACAAATTCAGTCTCTGGTATTCTTCACTCTTGAAAGCTTTCCAAATCACATTTTAAATTTATTCTCTTTCTTACTGAGTTTAAGTCTTTTTCCTACCTCTTATTCCACACAACTTCTGAAATCCGGTGTGGATTTAGCACCTAAAGACCAAAGTAAAAGTAGGAAAGAAGGAAACTAATCTATGTATTCTGGGGGAATTATTTACCACCTTCCCCCATCCCTCCCCAACTGTCAAAAGACAAATCTTTCCCTTCAGAGGGAACCAATAAAAATCTCTAAAAATCAGAGAAAGAATTTACACCCTGGGAGACTACTTAGGACAGGAAAAGTGTAGAAAGATGAAAATAAAAGGTTTAAAGTTCCATGTCTCTCTTTTGGTAATTACAAAAAAGTGATGAAGCAAAAGTCTAAAGTGAGAGGATTATCTTAGAATTTAAATATTTTTGAGGAATGTTGAGAATAACTAAGAATGCACCAGAATCAATAGAAAACTTGTCTTCTCTTTTTACTTCAATCACCTGTCATCATGACAATGTATTTTTATTTTATATATATATATATGTATGTATGTATACACACACATATATTTTATATATAAATTATCTATATTCCACCTACACTGTATTCCTTTGGATAAAGACTTTGTGACAACTTATGAATTTCTGAAATAAGATTTTTGGAAAGGTAGGAAGTAGAATACTTGAATAAATTAGTGTTTCACCTTGGAACTACTTTATTTTCTATTGCCTTAATGTTTATAGCAGTGTCTCCTATTCACTTTCACCTTCCCGAGACACCCCTGCCCCCAAATGCAAGGCTGTTACCCTAAAAAGAGAGCAGGAAGGGATAGTTAAAGAAACAAGAAGACTGCATTAAAGAAAACAAAAATAAAAGAATTAATCTGTCATCTTCAATAATTTCACCAGAGGAGAAATGACAATTACCATATGTAGCCCAATAAAGAAGTATAAAATATGAAGATTCAAAATAAGACTCTCAAACTTTCAACAAAATTTAAAATTTCAGACATACGCATGAGCATTTTAAAAAAATATGTAATGTGGAGGATAATCTAGAAGTCTTCCTAATAATCAAGAACGAAAAACAAGTATGTCCATTACCTTACTATTATTCAATAATTCAATTATTCAATTCTAACAAGAAATGTTAGAAATAGTAATAAGAAAAAGAAATTGAAGTAATTAAAGTAATGAGGAAACAAAACTATTACTCAATGCCAGTGACATGATAGCATACTTAAGAGAATTCACAATAATCAACTAAAAACCTACATGAAATAATTAACTTGAGCAAATATAAAATAAACCCATATAAATCAACAGCATTTTTCTGTATTATCAACAAGACCAAGGAGTGATAGAAAGAGAAAGTTCATTTAAAAAACCTGCCAAGACAAACTCAGGAACACTATGAACACAATTACAAAACACTTTTCATACAAATCAGATCTGAAAAATATCATTTGCTCATGGGCAAACTGAGCCAATATAATAAAAAATGACAATTCTCCCTAAATTAATTTACTTTTTCAATACTATATCAATCAAAACCACCCAAAAATTATTTTATAGAACTAGAAAAAATAACAATTAATCTAAAAGATCAAGAATATCAAGGGAATTAATTAATGATCAGAAAAAAAAGTGGTGCAGTCATTTGATCTCAAACTATTATAAAACAATAATCACCAAAACAATTTGATACTGTCTAAGAAATTAGAGTGGTGAATCAGTAGAGTAGGCTAGGTACACAACATACAGTATAATGACCATAAATAGTCTAATGTTTGATAAATTCAAACTCAAGTTTTTAGTATATGAACATTAAATTGACAAAAACTACTGGAAAAGACAGACAACAATATACAGTATGAAACTGTATACCAAGATACAGTAAAAATGGACACATGAATTAGATATAAAGGGCAATACAATAAACAAATTAGGAGAGCAAGGACTAAGTTTACCAAAGAGACAACATGTAAAATGGATAGTCTTGATCACATTAAATTAAAAAGATTTTGTACAAACCAAACCAATGCAAGCAAGGTTAGTGAAATTTGGGAAGCAATTTTTATAGTGTGTCTCTGATAAAGGTATCATTTCTCAAATATACAGAAAACTGAGTTAAATTTATAAGAACACAAGTTGAACAGTCAGTTTTCAGATGAAGAAATCAAATTTACATAAAAATACTCTAAATCACTTTTGATTAGTTAGATAAGTGCACAAGAAAACAACTCTGATATATTATGATAGAAAAGGAAAATGATAAATGTTGGAGATGTGGGAAAATTGGAACACTAATGCACTGTTGGTAGAACTGTGAACTGATCCATTTGGAACTATGCCCAAAACTATGTATCCCTTGATCTAGCAATACCATTACTAAGTGTCTGTATATCTCAGAGAAAGGGATGGAGGAAGAAATCTATTTGTAAAAAAAATATTTATCAGCAGCTTTTTTTGTGGTAGTTGAGAATAGAAATTGCTATAGATACTGAAATATATGGATGTAATGGAATACGCTGGGCTATAAGAAATGGCAAGTAGGTTGATTTTGGAAAAATCTGGGAAGATTTACATGAACTGATGCAAAATGAAGTGAGCAGAACCAGATTATAACCAATAATGTTACTGTACATTGATCAACAGTGAATAACTTAGCTACTCTTAGCAATGCAACGATTTGAGACAATTTCAAAGGATTCATGCTGAAAAATTCTATCCACATCCAGAGAAAGAACTTGGAAGCTTGAATGTAGACTAAAGCATACTATTTTCTTTGTTATTTTTTATCATATGGGGGAGGGGGGTAGGATTTATTTATTACTCTGTCTCCTTTCACAACATGATTGATATGGAAAAATATTTTCCATTCAAACTGTGTTATTTCAGTGAGGGAAGAAAGGTAAAGAATTTGAAATTCAAAAAGTTTTTAAGTGAATGCTAAAAATTGAGAAAAGATATTACTTGATGTAATATAGTTATCAAAATCCACATTAGTAATGAATTTAAGATCCTAATTAGGAATTAAGATCTAAAGAGTCAAGACTTTAAGCTCAGGTAATTAATAGTAAGTAAAATGGCTCTAATACTGGATCTGAAATCAGGAAAACCTAATATATCTGGCTCCTAAAAATTTTCAACTCTATTGGCAAGTTTCTTACTATAAGCCTCAATTTCCTCATTTATAAAATAAGAATATCATCCCTTGTACCTGCCTCACAAGACTTTTGTTCAAAGAACAGTATATGTAAAATACTTTTGAACTTAAATGCCATTTTTCATTAGTGTTAAAAATTAAATAGGCCCCCCATCAACATAGATTAAAATAACAAAAAACATGGTATTGATATTATTTTAGCCCCCAGAGCTTAGCAAATGAATGATATGTATATGTACATATATGTATGTGTAGGTAGAGAAAAACTGATTAACAAATGCTTATGGACTGACTATAGATTAATATATGCTTCACATTTTTATAACGCTTTTAGATTTACAAATGCTTTCACTATAAAAATCTAGTGATATATTAATGTACATGCAAGATATTATGTCCATTGTCATACAGTTAAAGTGTCTAAAATTTGAAATTTATGCTCGATGTTTTCTGCTCCATGCCACTCTGAAACAATTCCATTCAACGTATAAATATTTGAGTTCTTACTAAGATCAAGTCCATAGAGCTTGGTGTCAGAGATATACATATGAACAAAACATAAACGGTTATGTTTTATAAAACAAACTCCAAAAAGGAGTTTAAAATCTAGTATCTAGAAGCACAAATAACTACATTATAAATGAAAACTACAAAAGACAAAGTACTAAGAGAATATCAAGGAAAGTGGGCACCTTGAGGAATTAAAAATAATGATCACCAATGGACAAATCTAGCTCTTAAATTAAGGACATAGAATAATGTACATTTCCTTAACAAGTTTTACTAGGTGACTCTTAACATGGAAGCACAATAGCACCGAAATTTCTTAAATTATCTTTGTTGCTTCACTATATTAAACATTTTAACAACTTCATTTAAATTCTAATGATTTACAAAACACACCTAAGTTGTCAAAAGGATTTTCAGATGTTTAAGAACTTCTTGGAGAGTCTCAATGAAAACTACATTTTTGGTAAAATTTGAATAACATCTTAACTTTTAAAATATTCACCAGCATATGTTCTAGGAATGGAATAATCTTTTCATTAAATGCCAATATTTAGCTCCTCTTCTTGGTGCTACCTAATGAAAATGAACAGATAACTATTTCAAATAAAATCACTTAACTTATTTATAATACAAGAATTTCATATTTAAATGAACTAAGAATGATAGAATTTAAATGTAGAAAAGAGATTTTTGGTCAGTTAATGTGGGAATGTTTTATTGGACTATGTAGGTATGTATCAAGGATTTGGGATACTTTTTGTTTTAAATTGCTTGACTTGGGGGAGAGTGGCAGAAGAAGGAACAAACTAATGTAAAAAGAAATTATTTAAAAAATAAAAGTTTTTTAAAGAAACTAAAAAAAAATCTTATTAAAAGTAAAACTCCCTATTCTATATGTTCTACTTATGTTCCTACTTTCCTTTACCTATACATCTAAGACTAATATCAACTTTTAACTGTAATAAGAAATGAGAATTAAGTTTCCTTTGAATTCTTTCTCTTTAAACCTTGATGTAATTGATACGATTCTCAATTTCTTCAATATTTAATTACAAAACTTACTCTGTCCAGCCTGAGTTCTCTTCACTTAGGCTTTCTCCTACTTAATAAAACCATCATGTTCCTTTTCTCTGATTTAATCCATACTAAATGGCATCCCTTTTTTTTGGCACAATTTCTTTTTTCCAATAATTTTATTTATTTAGTCAAACTGTCATATCAAATACTAACCACCTTGATGCTCTAATTTCTTTCTACTCATCTTACTGCCTTTGTTCTCCAAACCTGTAGACTCTACCTTTGTTTCCTCAGTCCTGTCTATGCCTTCTCTTTTCATTACCATCTGAACTTCCCTACTCTTTACCTTGGCAGGAATTTTTAATCATATCCTCCCCCCACCCCCGTCTGTCTTCCCTCACTTCTAATCACAAAGATGCATACTTACATAAAAGGCAGCTAAAAAACCTGTAGCTTGAGCATTCTCTCAATATCTACATTTATATAATAATGGTCTAATTTAGTTCTCAAATGATAAGCCCTTAAATTATCTAAGACTTTAAATAAGTTCTAAAACAAACACTTAAACAGAATTCTCCATGTCACTCTAATCTGTGAACCATTTCTAATTTTTAAACATATATATATAAATTTGAAACAGCCATGTTCATTTTCAGCATGCTATTCGTATAATTTTGTCAAAAAACAATTACTAATACTTGCTTCACTCAAATGTCTATATATATGATATAATGTATATATAAAACATAACATACATATATATATATAACATGTATATATATATATATATATATATATATATATATAACATATACTTGAAGCCACTATAATTTCACCAGTGTAGATCCTTCACAGCAATCTTCCTATAAGGAGACAGTCTACAAGAGTTACTGTGACTTCCTCTTCACCCCCCCCAAAGTATTCATCGCTTGAGGGTTCATGATAAGCCACAAAATGATATGTATTAATATTCTGACAACAGATACACCCAATTAGAACCTGGTCTTTCTAGCTTGAAAGAGGAAGCAGAGCAGATCATTGAAGGATGTATATAAAATTTATTTGTAAACTCCAAACCTACAATATTATTTGCCAAGTGGTGTGTTGCTTTGGAATACTCCATTTTAAAACTCCAACACAACCAAAGCTTTAAGAAAAACAAAACCAGATTGTACTACTAATTTTAAGGAATATTTAGAAATATAAAAATTGTATATACTTAGTATAGATTCTTTTTTATAGAAAGTCAAATTAGGTCAGAAATAGTTTAAATACTAAGAAATTGATCAATTTAAATCTCTTTTAATTTATCCCTCAGTAACCACTAACACTAGTTCAACAATTAATTATTGGACACCCATTCATAAGGCATGATGCTAGGAGTAGGAAATACATACTAACCAATTCCTGTCCAAGGAACCACTAGTATTCAAGAAAAAGAAAATAAGGAGACAAATTTAAGATTTTATTTCACTGAGAATAATATTGAGTTGTCTAAATCACTTAGTAAGAACTGAAAAAAGTTCTGATTTTTCAATTCTCAATCATTGCCTTCATAAAACAATTTTAGATTCAAAGAATATTTATCTATTAGGACTATTTTTTAATAGAGGATATTCATTTAGAATAATAGCAATCCACCTCCCCAGTCCCATCCCCCGCCCCACCCTGGAATCACAAATTATGGCAAGGAAAAGGTTTCCACAAGAAGATGTCCCAATAGTAGTAGTATGAGACCTCTGAAACACAGTCCATAAGGATAATAACTCAAATTTCACCTTTCTAACACCATGTAATAGGGTCCTCCCCCCACAATGTTCCTTAGGGGCTCTAATTTTGCTATACTGTAATTTCACATTTACATTGATCTTCAAGTAACAATAGATAAGAGACAGTTTTTAGAAAACCCATGAATAGTCTTTTCGGAATAAAAGGAAATGCTCTATGGGCATTCACATAATGCCAAAAGAATTCTAAGAAGATACATCCCCTTAATACCCTAAAATGGATTTATTCAAGAATAAAACAGAATTGGCAGGTATGACTGAGCAAAGATCTGCAACAGTATCTTTGAGATCACAGACTTACTGGAACTATCATTAAATAGTCTGGTACCCTGGAATCCAGAAATAATTGTTCTGGAGTTTGGTTCCTTTGGGGCCTGGAAGGTTGCATCTAAGGGACCTTGGGAAAAAAAATGGAAAAAGGACCACATAAATCACTAGACACAAAAAACAAAAAAACAACACCTTTTAAGTGAAGGTGGTCAAAAGCTAAAAGTAGACAAAGTATTCACCAATTTGCACCTGGACTACAGTTCACCTCTGCTTCTAAAATAGGAGTTACTTGTCCAGCTCATGAATAGACCAAAACAGTTCTTGAGAATTTAAATTTAAACCAAAGATAGAATAATAGTAATACATAAAAACTCAACAGTAAAAATATCAAGGAACAGGTTGGAGTCATCACATTTTTTAAAGACAGAAAACTACAAGCACATTAAAAATGCTCAACACTGGACTGTGTGTCTACTGAACATAAGAATGAAATTCACTGGGCTAAACTGTAAGACAAACGAAAACAAGAAATATCCTTTAACTGGACTAGATTCATTCATTGCTGCAACATCTTAACACACTTAACTAAACTTCCCACATCTTCCCAGAAACCCCCAAAACTCCCTAGACTTCATCACTGAGTAAAAAAATTCCTCAAATCATGCCATGTCATGAAGCATCTTGCTATTCATGATGACTCAGCAGCAGCTGCCACACAAAATTGCTAGCCCCAAAAGGACAGTGCAGGTAGTTTACACATCTGAAAAATCCCAACAAGGACCAAAGAAAACAAAGTACATATTATCTTAGGAGTTCTAAATTTAAGGTAAAATTAATATTTAAAAGCTGATACGCTCATTCAATATACCCAAGACATTTCTTCAGTCACCATTCAGCATCTATTTGAAGTAATACCTACCACTTAGTACCAAATAATCTAAAAGGTGAAGGTAGACTAACTTCATTGTTCATTTTCTGCACTTCATGTGTTTTAAGTTGGGGACATCCAAATTTTAATAATAAGCAACTACTTGTTTTCTTCTCTGTAAATCTGGTTAATAACCTTTTTAGAAAAGTTTTACATATATTGTCTTATTTAATCCCCAATTTTAGAAGGCAAGCAGACTTAAAGTAACATTTTACTAAAGAGGTCAAAAGAAAGAATCACTCAGCTTGGGTCACAATCACAGGATTATTAAGTGGCTTATGTAGTATAAGAACCTAGGTCTTGATTCCAACCCCAGGTTTCTTTCCATCTACTCAAGATTACCTCTATCTATAATTCTCTCTCTCTCTCTCTCTCTCTCACACACACACACACACACACACACACACAAACACACACACACAAAAGAGGGCTTGGGGAAGGAGGAGGGAACATGAGATATTTTACATAACCAATATATGCATATACATATATCATATTAGCAATTGCTTATATGCCTTTTCTGTGGCAAAAACTAATTTTTTCAGTAAAAATCTGATTTCAAAATGAGGTAGTTTGGTACAGTAGAAAAAGTACTGAACCTGGGTTGCAATTCTGGTTGGCCACTTACTGCTTATGTGACCTTTAAGAAGTCACTAAACTGCTCTAGACCGGTTTCCTCTGGTAAAATGAAGGTTTGGGGTAGATAGCTTCTGTCTCTTCTAACTCAACTCTATCATCTATTATTCTTCAAAAAGGTGCTATATATATATATATATATATATATATATATATATATATATATATATATATATATACTTTTTAAATTGAACTAACCTAGGCAATTTGGTACATACATATTTGTTATAGTACTAAAATCCCATGAATTATGATTTTCATTGAAATGGAATCCATTAAATGAAATGAAATTTCATTCAAATGAAATTCATTAAAATAAGGTTTCTGACTCAGCAATTCCATTATAGCTATCTTAAGGGTTAGGTTAATGAAAAGAGGATTTTGGATTAAAATATTAACAGCAGCACTATTTATATCAAAAATTGGAAACTTGCCCAACCACTGGAAACTGGCCCAATAAATTATGGTGTATGGATATATTAGAATATCACCTGACAAATTCACAAAAACAAAGACATAAGCAATTATAAAACAAAACAGAACCAAAAGAATCAATATATTGATTACAACTATAGAAATAAAAACAATACTGAAAGAAGAACTAAACTCAGGTTTAATACAGTGTATGTAGGTTGGTACTACCTTGTCAGAATAAAAGGCTTCTCTTTTTACAACTGCTAATAGTAAAAGTGAACTATGGCATCACAAAAAAAAAATCTTTGTTTTACCTGGGATATTACTGACCAATAAATTTGGCTTTGAAAAATTTACCAATAAAAAAAGTGTTGTTCAACAAAAGGTTGCAAACCCAAGGTCCAAGGCAATCAAACTAAAATGTAATTCCTATCTGACTTTAGTATGCTGATGTATTAAAAAAAATCTTGAAACACATTTTTCTAAGTCAGGATGCAATTTTCAGGGTTCCTTTCGAACAGCTTGTGGTCTTTTTTTTCCTATTTAAGACTGATACCCCAGTAATGCTTACTTTGCTCCCAAAACAGTTCAATTAATATAGACCTATGTAGCATCTTTCCCAGGACCACAACTTTATTTTTGTTTCTGTAACAGTCATTCTGATCAAAATGAAATCTAAGTATTCCGCTACTAGTCTATAGAATAGGAATCTAAAGCTCAATTTCAGGGATTTATCTATGCTCATACTATGAATTAGAGGCATCTGAGTGGGAATTAAAATTCAAAATCCCTGACCAAGCACATTGGTTTTCCTAAAGACATTTGGCAATCAAGCATTTTCTGTAAATGACTGAGGGGAGATAACTAGAGATAAAGAATTTCAAAATCTATGAATATTCAATTAGAAAGAAGCAAAAATTATTTAATTGGTAATTGGTAATATCCCAAATTTAATGGATTTTTCAAACCTGTGTTCAGGAAAATGATATGTAGCTTTTCAATTTGTAAGAAATGTTATTAAGCGTAATTTAATATTCCAAATCATTTGAAAAGTGAGATAGCATAAATACTGAACTTAGATGGAATCTAGCAAGCGACAATCTCTGAAACTCAGTTTCCTCCTCTGAAAAATGAAAACTATTGTATGAACTTCTAGAACTAGCCTCACAGTTTATATAATCAAAGTGAATAATTATGTAAATTTCATTGAAAAATTTAAGCACCGTATAAATATCAACTATTTTTATCATCTGGAATAAAGCAATCTAATAATACATTGTTCTGATCATTTCAACAGGGGACATTGATACCAAAAGTCCTTTAAAATTTCATGTGGTTAATTTGCTAGAATATAAAACAGTAGATTACTTAATAAATCATTTTAACTTCCTCAAGAAAAAAAATTCTTTTTATGAATCAACTAGCTATTACTTCTAAGATAGTTTAGTTACCATATTTTTTTACAAAAGTTGCATAATAATGGCAATTGTATATGTGGTGGTTGTATTATCTGTCTTCTAACACCCCCCCCAAAATGGCAAAGTACTCTAAGCTTCTAAAATATCCCTTAACAAAATGAAAATCTGAATACCGGAAATCAAAACCACATGCCCTGATCACCTTTGGAAAACTGCCAAGTCCAATTTCCAAAAAAAGTAAAGACAGAGGAAAGACCAATCCCTACAACACATACATAAAAAAGAGGGATTTTCAAAATGCACCTACTGCCAGCGTGACTATAACCCTCCCTCAGAAGGTAACCCACGTGGAACCAGGATTCTTTTGAGATATAAATTAAGACTAGAAGGAGGACAGAAATACAAAGAAAATAAATATATAAAACGAAATCATTACTCCCCCAGAAAAGTGGAGATAGAAAGAGGGCTACTCAATTTCTTCAGTTCTTTCCTCCACTTTGCTCTCTATCTCATAAATAAAAATAAGCCTGAGAAAACTTATTTCACCCTAGTATCCATCCACTCCCAATCCTCTTCTCCCCCCCCAAAAGGAAGCAAGCTGTTAATACAAATATTAATATTCCTTTCATTCATTCAAAAAACCCGGGACCAAGGTAGCTCTCAGGAGATGGTGTGACTGGCAGGAGCCGTAACCCATGTGCATTTATTTAATTCATCACTAGCTCGTGGGTTCATCCCATCTCTGGCTCCAAAGTGGCCCCAGTTATAAGTGTGTGCATGCCCATGTGAGGGAGCATGTGCACGCGTGCAGACCCAGATGAAGGTGGCCCGGTAAGGGAAAGCGCTAGGTGGAAGAGGTGGGTGTGCGTGTGCTAAGGAAGACTGGCAAGGGGTGCCAGGAGGGGTGAGCCGCGTGTGGCCAAGGGGAGACGGACGGGTCTGGCGGGGAGTGTGCGGGGGGCAGAGGGGTGCGGGGTGCTGGGGGAAGGTTTTACAGGGTGAGGGAGCCAGGGTGGGTCCGGGGGAGTTAAACAAGCCCCCCGGTGTCCTGGAGGGCAGGGCGGGGGGCCGCGGAGGCGCGGCACAATGGGCTACGCGCCGGCTGTCAGCGTGGCCGCGGCCGCGCCGGGGGCCGGGGGCCGGGGGCCGGGCCGCGAAGGCGGAGCGCGCCGGGGATGGCGTTGGTGAGGGCGGCGCGGGGGCCCGGCTAGGCCGCGGCGGCCCCGAGGCCCCGTCTTACCTGCCGCCGCTGCTGCTGCTGCTGCTGCTGCTGCTGCTGCTGCCGTGCCCGCGGGTAGGGCTTGGCCGGGCCCTGGTGGCAGCGCCGCGTCCGGATCTTGCCGCCGCCGCCCCCTCCTCCGGCTCCCGAGGCCATGGCGCCGCCTCGGCCGCTTCCCGCTCCGGGGTGGGGAAGGGAAGGAGGGAGGGCGGGGAGGGGCGGGAGAGGCGGCGGCGGCGGCGGCGGCCTCAGCGGCCCCCCCACCCCCCGGCCCCGGCCCGAGAGCCCGCCCGGCCCGCTCGCCGGGGCGCGGGCACCAGAGGGAGCGCGAGGCCCGGCCGGCGCGGGGGGAGAGCGAGGGCGCGCGCGGGAGTGGGAGGGAGGCGGGAGGGGAGGAGGAGGAAGAGGAGGAAAAGAGGGGGAGGGGGAGGGGCGGCGGCGCCTGCTCCGGCCCCGCAGCCCGCCCGCGGGCACCCGCCTCTGTGCGTGTCACGGTCTCTATGGAGATCTCCGGGGCGAGCCGGCGCGCGCGCGGGCTCCCGACTCTCGCGCAGCTCCCGGCGCCGCCGGGGCCTAACGCGAGCGCCGGGCGGCGAGCCTCCCGCCGCGGCCGCCGCCGCCGCCGCCGCCGCCGCCGCCGCCGCCTCGGGCCCCGCTGCCCGCGCCTCCCGCCCGGCCCTCCCCGCCGCTGCCGGCTCCCGCGCCGCCGCCGCCGTCCTCCGCCCCGCCGCCGCCGTCCCCGCCGCCGCCGCCGCCGCTTTTGCTCCTATTGCTGCTGCAGCGACCGCCGCCGTCGCGAGCCGAGGTGGCGTCACTCTCCCGCGCCGGGCAGGGCGCATCATCCACGCGCGCCCGAAGCCGAGGGGCGGGGCGCGGGAGCCGAGAGGAAGCGAGCTTGAAGCGGCCCGCGCACGGCGCGGCGCAGGGTCGACGGGAAACGGAGTTCGTCGGGGGAACGCCGAGTCTGGGGGGGCCGGACTTACGGGGACGAAATAAGGCGCCGCCTTCCTGTGGGTCTCCATGTGGCCCCGACTGCGGCGCGGCGCGCACGTGCTTTACACTTAGAGCCGGGGCCTCCCTCCCAGACTCGACCTTTTGCTCCCTGCCTCCCCCGGGAACAAAGGCGCGGACTTCCCCGAGGCGCGACCGCCCGGGGCCGCCTGCCCTGTGCGCCTGTGGCCCCGGGAAGCCCGGCTCCGCTACCCCTCCTGCCTCTGCAAATGAGGCCTCTCGTAAGAGTGACATGGGTGAGACCGCAAGGGGCTTGGCTGGGCTTCGGCGTCTCGGATTCTTTGGTACTCTAGCGGGTCTAAGGATCCTTCTCAAAAGAATCTTCTTGAACGCATAAAATAGGGGAAAAAAAAACAGGATTGGAAAGGATAGATTTTATAGAAATAGTTATCAAAATATTTTTTAGAAACCGTCCTAGACGGTCCCTGACAGCTTGATATCCAGGGATCTTCATTAAGTTCACTTTTGTATTTTACTTTTTTTTGTATTTACTTCTAGTTGACAAGTTATTTGTAGGATGGGGTAGGCAGACTGGTAATAAATGGCGCTCAACTCAACTTCAGAAGTGTTTATATCTTTTCCTGGAAGAAAGTCAACGACACACTTAAAGAGTATGCAGAGATGATTTTTAAGTAGAGCAATGCAGAAATTAAGTGCAAGAAGAAATATTGTGATTTGAAAATCTCTTGAGACTTAAACCATTGGATTTCCTGTATTAACATTTCTTGAAATAAGGCAAAAGGGGGAGTTCCAACTCAGAACTCAGGACCTGGGAAAATATGTGTTATGAAAATTATCCTTAATGATAAATACCATCTTTTATCTTTCTATGAAAAAAAGTTAGGAGTTCCAACTCAGAACTTCAGGACTTGGGAAACTATCCCCCCCATTCTCCTATTGGAGAAAATATTCAAGGATTTAGATATTGGGAAGATTCAACCTCAAAATATATAGAATGAGAGCAAGCAATGATACTAGTATAGTGCAAGCAGCAATAATAATGTTGTAGTAGCAGAAAGTGACCCTCCATGAATGTTACCATGTATACCAGATGGAATATTATCAGATTTTTCTTTTTTCTTCTTAAGCTGTTATAGGGGTCAGCAAAATTTGTTTTATAAAAGGCTACAGACTAAATATTTTGGACTTTGTGGGCCAACAGCCAAAATTGAGGCTATTGTGTAGGTACTTATATAACAAGAGACAAAACTAATTTCCATGCATCCCTTTGATGTAATTCAAAATGTAGTAGTCAATAAACTCTTAAGCTCTTACTATGTGCCAACCACAGTGCTAAGCACTGAGGTTATTAGAAGAGACTAAAAACAGTCCCTGTCCTCCAGGGAAGCTCACCACATAATGGGGAGAAAGCAAATAAGCAAATTATATCCCAAATGATCTATAGAGGGAAGGCACTAGAAACAAGAAGGATTGAGAAAAGTTTCATGTAGAAGATGGAACGTTAGGTGGGAATTAAAGTCAGAAACTGGGAAGTAGAAATGAGGAGGGAGAGTGTTCAGGCATGGGGGGGGGGGGAGGGATAGAAAATGCACAGAGCCAAGAGATAAAGTGTACTTTTTGGTGGAACCACAAGGATACTAGTATTACAGGATGGAAGAATATATGTAACAGGGGAGTAAGGTATAAGAAGAAAAGATAGGAGGGCACCAGAGTATAAAAAACTTTGAGTGTCAAATAGAGCATTTTGCATTTCATCCTGGAGGTAATAAGGAACTATTGGAAGAATATTAAGTGGTTGGGATAGGGTCGGGTGATGTGATTGAACCTATGTTTTAAATAGTCACTTTGATGGTTAAAGAATGAATTGGAGTGGAAAAAAACTTGAGGCAGGCAATTGCTATTTCAAGAATTTAGTCATGAGGATAATGAAGCCTTCACTAGAATGGTGGCAGTGTCAGAGAGAAGGGAGCTTCTTAGAGAGATGTTGGCAACAATATGGGGTGGTGAAAAGATAGTAAGGAGCTAAGGATGACTTCTAAACTGCAATTCTGAAGGCCTGGGAGCATGATGTTGCCCTCTACAATAATAGGGAAGATTAAAGGTAGGGTGGGTTTAGGAAGAGTTCAGTTTTGGACATATATAATAAAAATTGAGTACAGTTTTCTTTGTATTAGGATCTGTATTAAGGTCCATTACTGAAAAGAATGAATTCCTTTGGGGGGACAGAATAACCTTTGGTTTAATTGTACTTCATAGTATCTCCTATCATCAAAATTGTTTACAAATATTCAATTTGTTGTTAATATTGATTCATAATGAGATTTTATTTCATCTTGAAAATGCCTTTCCACTCTAAATAATGATATTAACCCACAAATATATGATTTTGATTGAGTATATTCATTTCTTAGAAGGCATTTATAGAATTTTATTAGATTATTATTTGATATAGAATCTTATGTCATTACACAAGAGACCAATCAATTCAATTGAAGGTTAGGTCTTCAATTACTCAGCTAAATGGATTTTAAAATATGGAAATTTCTTTTGTATTTGCATTGAAGTCTGAAGAGCACTGATGGAACTGTAGCCTAAGATAGGGAAAAAATAACTACTACAAACTTGTGTGGGAATAGAGATTTCACTTATTTTAACTTTTGACATTATTTGTGATTCAAACAATATCAGTCATTAAATGATCTTACTATAACATGTTTCATCTGCAAACTCTTATTTTGCCTTTTAATTTTAGATTGACTTCATTAATAAAGTTGATAAAGAGGGCGGCTATGTGGCGTAGTGGATAAAACACCGGCCCTGGAGTTAGGAGTGCCTAAGTTCAAATCCGGTCTCGGACACCTAGCTGTGTGGCCTTGGGCAAGCCACTTTAACCCCGTTTGCCTTGCAAAAAAAAAAAAAACATAAAAAACATCAATAAATAAAGTTGATAAAGTCTGTAGCAAAAGCTTCTTTTCAAAACCAACCAGTGTTTAATAATAGTGGTTGAGGACACTTCTCATTCAGAAATAGTTCAATCTCAGCCTTAGGTTGAAAAAATTGTAATAAATTTTTTTCTACTTCTTTTGATGATTTAATAGTACTCTATTGAGTGGTAATTGTCACTGCTATTGATAATAGACTGAGTTGTACAAAGCAATGAAGCACCATAGATTCTTATCTGACTGCTCACCTCCACAGTTATAGGATGAAAGAAGTCATAGACAGTATGTTAACAAATGAGCATGGCTATGTTCCAATACAGCTTAATTTCAAAATGTGAAAACTATTCTTAACTCACAAGCTGTTTAGAAAAAGGCTACAAACTGGGTTTGGCATGTGTGCAATAGTTTGCTGACTCCTGACCTATAATATAATCAATAGAAATGGAATACCAAAAAGAATTGGAAATTATTAGCAGAAAGAATACTCCAAATCACGGATCAGAGAAACAACCCTGAGGTTTCAACCTCACACCCAGAAAATTGACCTAAAAGATGGCAATAGTTAATGTACGTAGGATTATAGGAAGGTAGGCATAGGAGCATATTTTTGGTATATTTAGAGTTGTGTAAATAAAGTGAATTAAATGTCAATGTCTTTTATACCAGAGATTCTATTACTAGGCTTATACCCCACTGATAAGAAAAAAGCAACACTTTTTATGATTAAAAAAAGAATTAAGAAATAAAGTAAATGCACATTGATTAAGGAATGACCATATGAATTGTGGTACCTGAATGTAATGTAATATCACAATGTTATAGGATATGATGAATGTGATAAATGTAAAAGCATGGAAAGATATAAGATAAAGTTATGAGGAATGAAATAAGCAGAACCAAGAAAACAATATACATAATTACTAAAACAATCTAGGTAGAAAGAACAACCACCAAAAGAAATAAAAAATGAATGTTGCAAAATTATAAAAAAATAAACATGGCTCAAAAGAAACAATATAAGAAGATAGTTGTACTCCTTTGTTCATTGCACATATTTTCACACTTTTTTGATAAATAAATCAATCATGCTGATTTTTTTCTTTTTAACTTTAAAAATACAATTTGTTATATGGGATGGCTCTTAGAGAGGAGACAGGGAAGAGACTGGAGGATATGGGATTATATCAAAACAACACCTGAGTGTTCTGAAATAAAGAATAAAAATGAAAACTTTAAAATTAAAAGAGAAAAATGAAAAATGTTTCATAAAATCTTAAGGAAAAAAAAGGTAAGCATAGTAAGAAAGAGTGCTAGATCTTGAATCAAGAAGATGTGCGCATATCCTGCTTCTGATACTTAATAGTTGTATGACCTTGGGTAAAATCATTTAACCACTCTAAATTGCCATTTCTTATCTGGAAAAAATGTAGATTGTAATCTTTATTCAACATAGTTTGTTGTGAAGCTAAAATGAACTAGCATATACCATAGAATGGGAGTTGATTGAATCAGTTTCCTCACATCCCATGGTGAAAGATACCCTAATACCATTATCAAAAAAAAAAACTTCTCCTGAATGAAACATATAAACTAGTTGTGAAAAAGGTTGTGAGTTAATTTGGAAGAAATTAAAAGCATTAGATTAAATGAAATTATACTACACAGGGAGTATGTTGGAATTAGTTAAATAGATTCAAGCATACCCTGTGGGACATGTATAAATACCAAGCAAGTTTGAATCTTAAATTCCAATGGCAAGTCATTGGTTCTTGTCCTTTATTAGTGAAGAAGACCAAAATGATGTCACTATGTTTGATACAAATTACAGTGTGTCTGACTGTGGCTGATCAGACCAGTAGAAGCTTGGAATGCTCTACCACAGGTTGGGCACAAATAGTCCATGTGAACTTATGTCACATTTCCTTTGAGCTGCTTCAATTCTGTCTTCCATATAAGAGTTTAGCACCCTCACTGATAAGGACATGCCATGCTGGGTGGTCCTGTGCCAGTGTCTCACATGCTGTATAATCAATTCTAAAGTGCTTCAATGAAACCTGGGTATCTCAGCATGGCTTCTTCTGACCTGGTTGTGAGCATTTGCCATGTGTGAGTTCTCCATAAAAATAATTTTTTTTTGGCAAGCATACATCTGGCATTCTAACGATGCGTCCAGTCCATTGTAGTTACACACTTTGCAGTAATGTTGGACTGATAGGCAGTTTAGCTCAACAAAGGACCTCCTGCCAGATGACCTTCAGAATGTTCCTAAGACAATTTAAATGCAAGCAGTTCAGTTACCTGACATGGCACTGGTAGACTGTCCAGGTTTCACAGGAATACAGCAATGAGGTCAGCACAATGGCTCTGTAGACCTTCAGTTTCACAGGTCAGGCCTGGTAGTAGAAGCTATTTCAGCCAAGGCCCTTGAGAAAGACTCTTGGGGTGGAGGGGTGGGGGAAGATCTGCAGAGAAAGTTTCTGTCTCTTTATCCTACTCTACCTTTCATAATTAACCAGAGGATGACCTAGTGAACTTTGAAAAGCATGAAGATTTTGAATGACTATCCTAGCAATATCCCCAGATTCATCTATATTGGGAGCCAAGGACAAACTACAAAACCTGAGAAAATGCAGCTTTGATACTCTACAAAGAGCCTAGCAGATAAGTATACCATGCCTAAAGAGAACCTGACAAGGGCTCCAAAATGGGAGAAAAGGACTTCCAGTAACTATGAGTTCCCCTACAATACCCAACTCCTCATCTTGAAGCCTTACTACAACTCCAAACATGACACATTAGAAATATTCACTGCTGGGGTGGCTAGGTGTCACAATGGATAGAGCACCGGCCCTGGAGTCAGCAGTACCTGAGTTCAAATCTGGCCTCAGACACTTAATAATTACCCAGCTTTGTGGCCTTGGGCAAGCCACTTAACCCCATTTGCCTTGCAAAAACCTAAAAAAAAAAAAATACTGCCTTTGTGGCCTTTCTCTTTCATTAGGTTGCTTCCAGAACCTCCATTTGAGGAAGACCTCCAGTCAATCATATTTCATTCCTCTTCAAGCTACATTTTGGACTCTAGCATGATTTAGGCCCTGATACTTTGCCACCTTCCTCCTTTTCAGTTTCCTTTGCCAGTTTTTTCTCCCATTAGAAGCTCAAGGGCATGGGCTATATTCCCAGTGCCACAAATGCACCACACATCATGAGAACCTAATTAATCCTTGTTAATTGAATGACACAGGAGCTATGTGTTATCCCTTTGCTATCTATGCTCTCTAAGCTTAAGTGCACTTTCCTCTGAACATTATGTACTTTTTAGAGAGTGTATCCCTGGTTTAGGGGGAGAGTTATACTAATGATTCTTATCAAGCTACTTTAGTAAATACCTATTTCTAAAAGCTCAAGAAAATATGACTAGCGAATTGATATCAAATGTTAATTGGGGAGCATGCTGGACAACCTTCATAAGCAGCAGTACAAGAGAAATCATCTCAAATTCCTGTTATCTCTAAAAGCCTATAAGGAGTAACAACTAGTCAGCTTCTGAGGTCACAACCTGCCATTGTTTTGGGGGTGAGTGAGCCC
Organism: Macrotis lagotis; assembly: GCF_037893015.1. Taxonomy (NCBI): domain Eukaryota; kingdom Metazoa; phylum Chordata; class Mammalia; order Peramelemorphia; family Peramelidae; genus Macrotis; species Macrotis lagotis. The sequence goes on along the minus strand of NC_133666.1, from coordinate 513,828,510 downwards.
AGACTATGCTATATTTATAACTGGATTTAAAATCTCATTGTGCTTTAGAAATGTCAGCTACTATTACTTTGTCAGTGAAACAAAATTTTAAAAAAATACTTATTGAGATCTTTTATTTTTGTTACTCTAGGTTAGATGTTTGTCAATCTGCTCTCCCCCAACAATATAACAGAATTTTAAAAGTAAGAAAAAGAAATAGTTCAGCAAAACTACTCAACATATCAACTTAGTGTGGGAAGAGTAAAGAAGTGTGGTGTATCTTCTCATGTCTTCTCTGAGTCCAAGCTTTGTCATTGATTTTGAGTTTTCATTCTATTTAAGTTGTTTTAGTCATTGTGAATCTTGTCTTCCTGACTCTTTCTTTCCTTACATCAGTTATGCTAAATCTTCCCATGCTTTTCTGCTTTCTTCATGGTTATTGTTTATTATGGTTCAGGAAAATATTTAATTTTATTCATGTATTCTAATTCTGTTAGCAATTCCTCAATTGTTGGGCATCTAGTTGATTTGCAACTATAAAAAAGTGATACTATGACTTGCTTTGTTGTTTATGAGACCTCCCCTCCCCTCTCCCCAAAAATTGACCTTCCAGATGTTTACATTTAAATATTTTTAAACTTAATTCCAAATTTCTTTAAGAAAGGACTAATACATCTTCCCGCCAAGATGGTGGAGAGAAGACAGGCACAGTTCTAAAGTCTCCTGATCTTTCCCCATCTATCATATGAAAAAAACCTCTTAACAGAAATCTGACCCACAAAACTCAGAAAGAAAAGCCAAAAGAAAGAACGTCTACCTCAGGATTTGTCTCCAGCAGTAGCATTGGCCAAATTTGGGCGGTTGAGTCTGGGCTCAGAGGGAGATTCAGCCCCAGAGCAGCCAGATTAGCAGCTGAAGTGGAGCCAGGAGTCTGAGGGCCTAAGAGCCGGACCTGCTGGATCAGCAGTGGGGCTAGAAGGCAGGAGCTTGAGTCAACTAGGGAGCAGAGGCACTGGTGTTGGTGCTGTCTCTCTAGAGCTTACTGACAGGGCTGGGGGGAGAGTTCCTGTGCAGGAGAGCTGTGGACACCATCCCTGGGCTCCTCTGGTCTGGAGTCCATGCCTCCATTACAGTGGAGGCCTCTTCCCCTGAACAAACATTTGCAAACTAATTCTGCCTCAGGTACAGGTATGTGAGCAGAAGAATCAGCCCAGCTGACAATGGAGAGTGAATGACCTAAGGCTATACAGTAAAGCCCACCATTGAGTGAAGGCAAAAGAATTCAATAGCTCCAACTCCTCCCTTCAAGCAAAGGGAGAAGACCTCAATCAAGGTCACAGACACTCCAGAGAAAGCAACCAGCACCTCCTACTGGACAGCCATAGAAATTGCATTCAGTGAGTAAAGCCTTTAGTGGTCCCAAGCCCCTGTGAACAAGCCCCTATGCAACTCAAGGTCTTAGCAAAATGAAGAAGAGTCAGTGGAAAGGTGGATCCATAGAAAAATTCCTGGAAGGAAAAGACCCTAACTCAGAAAGACCTGGAACCTCTGAGGAGAATACAATCTGGTCTTCAGCACAGAAAGACTTCCTTGAAGAAATAAGGAAGGAGCTTAAAAATCAACTGCAAAATTTGGGAGAGACAATTAATACCTTGCAACAAGAAAACAAATCCTTAGAAAATACAATTGGACAAATACAAAAGGAGAATTAATCTCTCAGGTCTTCAATGGGACAATTGCAAAATGAGAATAAATCTCTCACATCATCAATTGGACAAATACAAAATAAAAACAATTTTCTCAGATCCTCAATTGGGCAACTGCCAAAAGAAAACAATTCTCTCAAAACCTCAATGGGTCAAATGGAAAGCTCTTTCAAAAGTAGAATGGACCAACTGGAAAAGGAGTTGCAAAAGGTTAATGAAGAAAACTCCTCCCTAAAAAAAAGAATGGAGTCTGCAGAAACTAATAACTCCATGAGACAGCAAGAGCCAGTTAAACAAAATTTAAAAAAAAGTAGAAAAAAAAGAAGAAAATGTAAAATACCTCATAAACAAAACCACCGACCTTGAGAATAGATTGGGGGGGGGGGGCAGCCTGAGAATTATAGGACTTCCTGAAAACATTGAAGAGGAAAAAAAGCCTGGACTTAATATTACAGGATTTAGTGATGGAAAATTGCCCTGAGATCATGGAACCAGAGGGCAAAGTAGTTACTGAAAGAATACATCGATCCCCTCCAGAAAAATACTGTAAAATGAAAACACCAAGGAATGTTGTGGCCAAACTCCAGAACTATCAGATAAAAGAGAAAATCCTACAAGAAGCTAGAAAGAAACAATTTAAATATCAAGGAGCTATAGTAAGGATCATGCAGGACCTGGCTGCATCAACATTAAGGGATCGAAGGGCCTGGAACCAGATATTTCGAAGAGCAAAGGAGCTTGGAATGCAGCTGAGAATCTACTATCCCGCAAAGCTGAGCCTTCTCTTCCAGGGAAAAAGATGGACATTTAACAAGATGGAAGATTTCCAAAAATTCCTAATGAAAAGACCAGAGCTAAATAGAAAATTTGGACATCAAACAGGAGGATCAAGAGACACATGAAAAGCTTAAAAGGGGGGGGGCAGTGAAAGGGAAAAAACTGCTATCCAGTAAATTGAAACTGGATATATCCCAGCATGGGGGAAAAGATTCTCATAGACCTTGAGAATTGTAACTCTAACAGAGAGAGAATATACCTAGCCAGAAATGATGGACATTCATGATCTATCCCTGAGACTGCTATCTAATGGGATGTAACTGGCTTTAACCCCACTTGGGAGAAAGGCTCTAATAACCATCAAGAATTTTAACTCTATTAGATAGAATATACTTAACTAGAAGTGACAGATACTCAGGATTTTCTATGACTCAGATAGAATGATCTAAAAGAAACCCACTACCTCCTTAAAAAAGGGGGACAGGAAAGAGGCAGGAGGAGGGAGGGGATTGATACGGTAAATATCATTACACTAAGAGGTACGGAATACCTATGGTAATAGAGGGGAAGAAGGGAGCAGATGAAAAACACCTGAATCTTCTTCTCATCAGACTTGGCTTAAAGTCAACCTCCAACTACTCAGTTAACTTATAAAACATCTAACCTTTCAAGGATCAAAAGGGGAAAATGGGAGGGGGGACAGAGTAAGGGAAGGGGAGTGGTGGGAAAAAGGGGGAACCAAAAAAAAGGAAGGGAAGGGAAAAAGGGAAAGGGAAAAGAAAGTGGAGAGGGTGCTATAGGAGTGCAAACACACTGAAGGGGGTGGTATTCAGAAAGTAAATACTGGGGAATATGGATAAGGGGGGGAAGGGGGAAAATACAAACAGAGGGAAGATAGCATGGAGGGCAATAAAGAATTAGTAATCATAACTTTGAATGTGAATGGGATGAACTCTCTCTTAAAACATAAGTGAATAGCAGAGTGGATTAAAAACCAGAATCCTACAATATGCTGCTTACAAGAAACTCAGTCGAAGCAGAAAGATACATATAAAGTAAAGGTAAAAGGTTGGAGCAAAATATATTTTGCTTCAGCTGAACTAAAAAGAGCAGGGGTAGCAATCCATATCTCAGACAAAGCAGCAGTAGAAAATAGATAGCATTAAAAGAGATAAGGAAGGAAACTTTATCCTCCTAAAAGGTACCATGGACAATAAAGTTATTTCAAAACTGAATATATATGCACCCAGTGGGATATCATCCAAATTCTTAGAGGAGAAGCTAAAAGAACTGCAGAAAGACATAGACTGCAAAACTCTACTAGTGGGAGACCTCAACCTCCCTCTATCAGATCTAGATAAATCGAATCATAAAATAAACAAGAAAGACGTTAAGGAGGTAAATAGATTGTTAGAAAAATTAGATATGGTAGACTTATGGAGAAAACTGAATGGGGATAGAAAGGAATATACCTTTTTCTCTGCAGTACATGGAACTTATACAAAAATTGATCATGTGCTAGGACATAAAAACCTAATGATCAACTGGAGAAAGGCAGAAATAGTGAATACATCTTTCTCAGATCACAATGCAATAAAAGTCATATGCAATATTGGGCCAAGGAGATATAGACCCAGAACAAATTGGAAACTAACCTCATTTTAAAAAATGAGTGGACCAAAAAACAAATTATAGAATTAACCATTTTATCTTAGATAATGATAATAATGAAACAACATACCAAAACCTATGGGATTCATTCAAAGCCACGCCCAGGGGATATAGCTTTAAATGCTTACATGAATAAATTGGAGAAAGAGGAAATCAATGAACTAAACATGCAACTAAAAAAATTAGAGAAAGAACAAATCAAAAATCCCCAATTAAATACCAAATTAGAAATTCTAAAAATTAAAGGAGAAATTAATAAAATTGAAAGCAAAAAAGCTATTGAATTAACAAATAAAACCAAAAGTTGGTATTATGAAGAAAACAATAAAATTGGTAAACCTCTGGTCAATTTGATTAAAAAAAAGAAAGAAGAAAACCAGATTGCTAGTATCATAAATGGAAAAAGGTGAACTCACCACCAATGAGGAGGAAATTAAAGTAATAATTTGAAATTATTTTCCCAACTCTATGCCAATAAATTTGATAATCTAAGTGAAATAAATGAATATTTACAAATATATAAGTTGCCAGGTTAAATAAAGAGGAGATTAAATACCTAAACAACACTATTTCAGAAAAAGAAATTCAACAAGCCATCATTGAACTCCCTAAGAAAAAATCTCCAGGGCCTGATGGATTCACAAGCAAATTCTACCAAACATTTAAGGAACAATTGGTTCCAATCCTATATAAACTCTTTGGAAAAATAGGGAAAGATGGAACTCTGCCTAACTCTTTCTATGAAACCAATATGGTGCTGTTCCCTAAACCAGGAAGAGTTAAAACAGAGAAAGAAAATTATAGACCTATCTCCCTGATGAATATAGATGCAAAAATCCTAAATAAAATCTTAGCAAAACGATTACAAGTTATTACTAGGACAATACATTATGATCAAGTAGGATTTATTCCAGGAATGCAGGGTTGGTTCAATATTAGGAAAACTGTTAGTATACTCAATTATATCAACAACAAACCTATCAGAAATCATATGATTATATCAATAGATGCTGAAAAAGCTTTTCACAAAATACAGCATCCATTCCTACTAAAAACACTAGAGAGTTTAGGAATAAATGGACTGTTCCTTAGAATAATTAGCAGTATCTATCTGAAACCATCAACAAGCATTATATTCAATGGGGAGAGGATAGAGGCATTCCCAATAAGATTGGGGTGAAACAAGGGTGCCCATTATCACCACTACTATTCAATATTGTATTGGAAAGCTTAGCTTCAGCAATTAGAGAAGAAAAAGAAATTGAAGGAATTAGAATTGGGAAGGAAGAGACAAAACTCTCACTCTTTGCAGATGACATGATGGTCTACCTAGATCATCCCAAGAAATCATCTAAAAAAACTACTGGAAACAATTAGTAATTTTAGCAAAGTTGCAGGTTATAAAATAAATTCTCATAAATCCTTAACTTTTCTATATATGTCTAGCAAGATACAGCCAGAAGAGCTATAAAGAGGAATCCCATTCAAAGTAACCCCAGACAATATAAAATACTTGGGAGTCTATTTGCCAAGACAGATATAGAAACTTTTTGAAAACAATTATAAAACACTTCTCACACAAATTAAATCAGATTTAAATAACTGGGCAAATATCAACTGTTCATGGATAGGTAGAGCTAATATAATAAAAATGACAATTCTACCAAAACTAAACTATCTGTTTAGTGCCCTACCAATCAAAATTCCAAAAAATTACTTTAATGAGTTAGAAAAAATTGTAAGTAAATTCATATGGAGAAATAAAAAGTCAAGAATTGCCAGGAGCTTAATGAAAAAAAAAGTGCAAAAGAAGGTGGCTTAGCCCTACCAGATCTAAAATTATATTATAAAGCGTCAGTCATCAAAACTGTTTGATATTGGCTAAGAAATAGAGTGGTGGACCAGTGGAATACACTAGGTGTAAAAGCAGGAGATGATTATAGTAATCTGCTGTTTGACAAACCCAAAGAGTCTGGCCATTGGGATAAAAACTCCCTCTGATAAAAACTGCTGGGATAATTGGAAGTTAGTATGGAAGAAACTCAGATTAGACCAACACCTAACACCCTTTACCAAGCTAAGATCCAAATGGTTACAGGACTTAAACATAAAAAAACAATCCTATAAGCAAATTAGAAGATCAAGGACTAGTTTACCTGTCAGATCCATGGAAAGGGGAGCAGTTTATGACTAAGGAAGAGTGGGAGAACATCACCAGAAACCAATTAGATGATTTCGATTACATTAAATTAAAAAGCTTTTACACAGATAAAACTACTGTAACCAAGATCAAAAGATATGTAGTAAACTGGGAAACAATCTTTACAGCTAATGATTCTGACAAAGGACTCATTTCTAAAATATACACAGAACTGAATCATATTTTTAAAACAAAAAGCCATTCCTCAATTGACAAATGGTCAAAGGATATGCAAAGGCAATTTACAGATGAGGAGATCAAAGCAATCCATAGCCATATGAAAAAATGCTCTAAATCATTAATTATTAGAGAAATGCAAATTAAAGCTTCTCTGAGGTACCACCTCACACCTCTCAGATTGCAGATTGGCCAATATGACCAGACAGGATAATGATCATTGTTGGAAGGGTTGTGGGAAATCTGGGACACTATTATACTGTTGGTGGAGCTGTGAACTCATCCAACCCTTCTGGAGAGCTATTGGAACTACACCCAAAAGGCAACAAAAATGTGCACACCCTTTGACCCAGCAATACAACTATATACTTTGTATACAGACAGGTTAAGTGATTTTTTTCAGGGACCTACAGCTAGTAAGTATCTCAGGTGGTATTTTAACTCATTTCTTTCTATTTAGAAGCCTGGTGGCAACAGTTCCAGTGATCCCTGGGGGTCCTCATAACCCTTTTATGATCAACACTAGTTCCATAATTTTAATAATATATTTTAATCTAATACAGAAAATATTGATAGATATAACCTACATAAACAAAAGCTCTTTGCGAAGTTCTCAATAATTTTTAAGTGTGTGAAAGGGTCCCAAGGCCAAAAGTGACAACTACTGCATTATAGCATATCGTCTCACAAATGAAGTCAAAGTCAAATTGACCCAAATTAAATAAGGTAAAGGTATAATTAACACATAATATTTGAATAGATATTTTAAATTGTTTTAAAATATATTTGAAGATGTTTTTTAAAAATTTCTGAAGTTTGGGGGCAGCTAGGTGGCATAGTGGATAAAACACCAGCCCTGGATTCAGGAGTACCTGGGTTCAAATCCAGTCTCAGACACTTAATAATTATCTAGCTGTGTGGCCTTGGGCAAGCCACTTAACCCCGTTTGCCTTGCAAAAACCTAAAGAAAAAAAAATTCTGAAGTTTGTTAAATTTTCTTGATGAAAACAATCTTATCCTATTGATTAACCTAGCAAATTCTCTTTAAAAGATAGAAAAAGGTAAATTTAGGCCAATTCAGATGGAATGGACATCAGTTTTTATCTTATATGAACTTTAAATGTTACATGCTCAAAATGGAATAATTGAAAGAAGTAAGTTGTTTTATTTAACATGTATTTTTTAAATATTTCATTCCAAATACTGAAACTCAGTTCTGGTATATAGATGAGAAAGTATCATAAAGTCTTAAGTGGATACTGAAAGAGCTAGGATAATCAATATACTTCCTAATATGTGATCCCTAGGACTAAACTCATTGCTTCAGAAAATAGTCCCAAAAAGGGTAGATTGTAGAAGGTGTACTCTAACTCAATCAGACTATATCTAGAGTATTGTATTCAGTTTCACATTTTAGATTCTGCATTTTAGGAACAACTCTGATAAACTGGAGAATATCCAGAAGAAGACAACCATAATGGTAGATTCTCATATTTATATCTTATGAAGATAGGTTGGAGTAATTTAATATTCTCCTTGAGAAAGAAAGATAGAGATGCTTGATAGTCATCTTGAAGTACTTAAAATGCTATGGAAGAACTATTAGGCTTCTTTTGTTTGACCCATATCATCAGTACTAGAAACAGTGATAAACCTTGCAAAAAGATGAATATAGATTTGATATCAGAAAAAACTTCTTGATAATTAGAACTATCTAAAATTGTAATGAGTTGCCTCAGGAAGTAGTGAGTTCCCTTTCATTCAAAGACTTAACACAATGGTTAGGTGATTTATTTGTTGGATATGTTATGTTGAAGACTTATTTTCAGGTAAGAATTGGATTAAATAGATGCTAAGATCCTTTCCAAGTCTAAAATTCAATGATTTCTACCCCCTCCCCAACCCCATTGAAACTAGTAAAAATTCTCAGAAGAAATTTTGAAGAAATGTATACAAATTGTCTATGCATCTACTCTAACACATATGCATATGTGTTTTCCAACATTTAACCAGGCAAAAAGCTCTTTAATGATTTAGATAAATTCTCAGTACAAATCTTCATTTTTACACCTTCACTGGAGCATTAATATCCTCTATTGTTGTTCACTTGTGTCCAACTCTTCATGATTCCATGGACCACAGCACACCAAGCCCTTTTATCCTCCACTATCTGTCCAGGGTCATATTCATTGTTTCTAATTTGCTGTTATTCATCTCATCCCCCTGCTGTCCCTTTTCCTTTTCTCTTCAATCTTTCTCAACAATCAGCATCTTTTCTAGTGAGTCCCAACTTCTCATTATGTGGTCAAAGAATTTAAGTTTCAGCTTGAATCAGATCTGATAGCACATTTCATAGTCCACAGCAGTCAGTATTTGACTTTTCAAGGTATATCCTATATTAATGTATTTAAATTTTGATTGATTTGACCTCTTCATTCTAATAACTGGAGGAAGTAAATGAACATTCTGGAGATGGCTCAGGTTATTCATTTCCATTGGTTTGGTTTGAATTTTGTTTATTCTTCGTGAAGATTTCACAGTGGTATTTTTGCAATTTTATTTTGCTGCTTTATTAGCATATATTTCTTGAGGGACAAAACTGGTGAGAAGAGGAGACTACCTGAGGCAATATTAAAAGATTTTTAGCTAATGCAGGAAGTCTGATCCTCTATTCAAGTGATTGGAATAGTAACCAAATGCCTTTTAATAGTTCTATTAAAAGTCACTTTGTTCAGTTTTTACTGTAATTGAAGAACTCTTAGTGGAGAGAAGTTAAAAATGGAATGTTCATTTGTCAACCAAAGGAAATATCCCTTCTGTGAATATAGGGTTTTATCATAGTAGATGTCCTTTACATCCTAGACCAGACCTTGGTTTTCCAAGTAGACATCATCTCTAAGGATTCATCTCTATACAATAAGATTTCAATACTTCAGGCTTGACTCATTCTCTAGACTTCTTCACTTATTAGTCATCTTTCCCCCTTGGGAGAAATCTCTACCCTAAAACTCTGGTCTCCTGATTGGTGATACCCTCATCTAGACTGCCTTAGAAAAAAGTCCTAGCTATCATCGTTATACTTCTTGCTTGACTTGTCCAGACCCTAAAGTCTAGACCCTTTATCCTTGAAGGTTATCTTCCATCTACTACTCTCTCTGTATCTTTTATGTACTACTTATTTACATGTAGAGTCCTCCACCAGGGTGTTAGCTTCTGGAAGATAGGGGCAATTTTTGTCTTTATTTTTCTCATTACCTATCACATTTCCTGAGACAGTTTCATAGTGAAGACAATAAAATATTTGATTTTTTTCTAATTTTTAAATTTTTCCTAAATTACATGCAAAAACAAGTTTCCATATTCACTTTTAAAACCTTGAGCTCTGAATTCTCTCTCTTTCTCCCATCCCAATTTCCCCCTCATTGAGAAAGCAAATTATTTGCTGTAGGTTAGAATTATAGGGTCAATAAAAAAAAATTACCACATTGATAATGTTGTAAAAGTAAAACATAACCCCTCCCAAGAAAAACCTCAAGAAAAATACAATTTAAAAAAAGTTTGCTTCAATACTTGATTGATTATTTTTTTAAGAAAACATTTCATTTTAAAAGATGACTTGTTAAGGAACAGAGGAATGAGTGATATATTGGGAAATGAAGGTAAAAAAAGATAACAAAACTTTTTAAAAAAGGAATGAAAATAATGAAAATTCTGAGATTATGAATAACAGATTTTTATTGTCTGTGGGGGTAGTATTCTGATACAGCAATCATTCAATACCACAGGTTTGGCCACACAAAAAATGCACCCTCCATTTAAGCACTTGAAATGTCACCAAATAGAAGGTGGTGAGCATTACTATTTTCTTACCTCCATAATTCCCTCAGACTTTATATTTGTACTTTTGTACTTCTATTTCACAAGTTACCATAAAATACATTCTACACACTCAGAAATGTAGACCCTGACATTTCTCTCCCATTGCATTTTTTCTACTGATTATCATTTCCCACTCTTTTGTTTCATTTTTTTTTATTAATTCTTCTTGACTTTAAATTAGAAGACTAGATTCATCAAAAATACACAAAAGTAGAGTCAATGCTTGAAAAGTTGACTATATTTGTTTTTTTAAACTGTTTTAAAATATTTAGAATATACTTGTGCTTCAGATAAAACCACTGTAACCAAGATCAAAAGAAATGTAGTAAATTGGGAAACAATCTTCACAACTAATGACGCTGACAAAGGACTTATTTCTAAAATATACAGAGAACTGAGTCATATCTTCTTTTTTTAAAAAAAGCCATTCTCCAATTGGCAAACGGACAAAGGATATGCAAAGGCAATTTACAGATGAGATCTCGCAAAGCAATCCATAGCCATATGAAAAAATTGCTCTAAATCATTAATTATTAGAGAAATGCAAATTCAAGCTTCTCTGAGGTACCACCTCACACCTCTCAGACTGGCCAATATGACCAAAAAGGATAATGATCATTGTTGGAAGGGTTGTGGAAAATCTGGGACACTATTACACTATTGGTGGAGCTGTGAACTCATCCAACCTTTCTGGAGAGAAATTTGGAACTATGCCCAAAGGGCAACAAAAATGAGCATACCCTTTGATCCAGCAATACCACTACTGGGTCTATACCCTGAAGAGATGATGAAAAAGGGTAAAAACATCACTTGTACAAAAATATTCATAGCAGCCCTGTTTGTGGTGGCAAAGAATTGGAAATCAAGTAAATGTCCTTCAGGAATGGCTTAGCAAACTGTGGTATATGTATGTCATGGAACACTATTGTTCTATTAGAAGCCAGGAGGGATGGGAATTCAGGTAAACCTGGAGGGATTTGCATGAACTGATGCCGAGTGAGATGAGCAGAACCAGAAAAACACTGTTCATCCTAACAACAACATGGGGGTGATGTTCAACCTTGATGGACTTGCTCGTTCCATCAGTGCGACAACCAGGGACAATTTGGGGCTGTCTGCAGTGGAGAATACCATCTGTATCCAGATAAAGAACCGTGGAGTTTGAACAAAGTCCAAGGACTATTTCCCTTTAATTTAGGGGAAAAAAACAGATATTGTCTGATCTTGTTATCTCTTATACTTTTTGTTTCTTCCTTAAGGATGTGATTTTTTTCTCATCACACTCAATTTGGATCAATGTACAACATGGAAACAAAATAAAGACAGACAGATTGCTTTCTGTGGGGTGGGGGGGGAGTAAGATTGGGAGAAAAATTGTAAAACTCAAAACTCAAATAAAATCTTTAAAAAAAAGGAATATACTTGTGCTTAAAATAACCTCATCTTTTTAACAAATTAGGCATATAAAAAAACAAAAACAAATTAGGCATCGTAACTACTAATGATTTGGACTTAGGGTACATATGACATTCCTAAAAAGTTATGAAATGACACTTTATTTTTATAAACATCTTTGACAAGTCTTGCATGAAGCCAGAAATGTTTTTAAAACACAACTGAATAGTTAAGGGTAATTGCTTTAAAGAAGTATCAGTTTATTTTGTAATTAATCTATAATATGCCATCTGTCTTATAACAAGTCATCTTTTGAGAAGACATAAAAAGAAGAACCTGGATCAGGTAGCATATCCCATAGTCCAGTGAATCTGTGCTTAAAGAAATTTTGCATTATTGGAACTAAAATAATTTATCTAATGAAGGTATTCAGAAACTTTCACAAAGACAAGGAAATACAATTATAGGAGGGAATGATGTCAAGTATATAGCCAAGGAATCAAGAGATCAACGATTTTTTTCTTTACACCATGTCTGAAATTTTCTCATCTATAAAAAAGCTATAATAAAAGTTTCTGATTTTGTAAGTTGTAGCAAAAAAAATTAATCATATGAGACAACCAGAGTTTTGAGAAAGATTTGTGGCATGGGTCATTATTTCTGAAAAGTTCTTTGAAATGAATGCATTTGACATGAGTTGGAGATAGGCTTAAAACAAGTTAGAGTTCCTAAAAGCATTTTTATCAAGATATTTTAAGCTTTTTATTGAACCCTATAGCTAGGATGCCTGAAAATTGAGTCATAATTATGCAGCATTCCATTAAAGAAGACTCATATCCATATCTCCTCCCCCCCAAGCCAAACAATCATGTTTACTCTTGTAAACTCTAGTGTCAAGATGAGGTAACAAATTCTAGGCCAGGGAGGGCCAGAGATCTTTGCTAGATAGTCATTGCATGATCACCAGTCAGTTGTCTAAGGATTGAATTAAAAAAATTAAGGACCCCAACTTGTGCTTTTCTTTATTTGGGGGCCATTTTAAAATCTCCTAAAAAGTGAGCAGGGGAAAGCAAATGAAACAAATTTCATTTTCTTTCATTGGCAGTTTTGTTCAGAGATTTGATAGCTGATGCTATAAAATTTGAATCCTGAAGATTTTGAATATGTTGCTTGAAATGACACATTAGTTGTAGTTTATTTAATATTGACTATTTTATATTTATATTATATATTATGCTTATATTAAACATTGTAATGTAGTTGATTAAATCCACCATTTTTAGTCAAAAATCTTGAACCTTAATTGGTCAATTTTGACCAAATCTATCAGAGATCAAATATGTGATAGAAAGAAATAGTTCTCTTAATCTCTAGAGATGATCTCTATAGGTTGATTATTAATAGATCTGAGCAAATTAAAAGTAGTGAATACAATATTAAAACATCATCAAGGGGCAGCTAGGTGGCATAGTGGATAAAGCACTGGCCTGGAGTCAGGTGTACCTGGGTTCAAATCCGGTCTCAGACATTTAATAATTGCCTAGATGTGTGGCCTTGGGCAAGCCACTTAATCCCATTTGCCTTGCAAAAACCTAAAAAAAAAAAAATCAAATAAAAAAAACAAAAAACTGCCTCAAAACAACTCAAAATAATGTACAGCTTCCTCTTAATCTTAATTTAAGCCAAAGCTATGAATAAAAGGCTCTTTAACCTAGTAACAACCTCTTCTGCAAGGTCACTTATAGGCGTTACCTCTGTGAATCATCACAACACTGAAGCACTCCTATAAAGAAGTACCTGCTTATTACCTTTCAACTAAACAGCAGTAGCCAGAGCCAGTGACAGATTTTAGCTTCACCCTTGCCATGAGGCTAGTATAATACCTTTACTCTATCACATTAAATAATGACTTATAGGTTGAGAACTTGAAGATAAAGCAACAATAGTGATAAGTGAAAAACCTAAAGAAGCCTTGTGAATAAATAACTGGACCACAGGAAAGTTCACTGGTTTATATTATCATTACAAACAGACCACCTGGCCTGCTCTGCCGCTTTGTCTTCAGTCATCCAACTTAGCTTTAATAAAAAGATGAATGTACTTTACAATTATGCTTCCTTGGACAACCAAACTGCCCTGATCTTCCTAGATCGTAAGTCACTCACTTTTTAGTCACATTGAACTCTGTTATTAGAGCAAAATAATGCAGTTGCTTCTTATAAGTTGTGAAGTAGATTGACATTTGATTGCAGCTTCTCAGTTGAAGTAACCTTTTCAGATCAGAGTTTATTTGTATCAAAAAATATCATTTGTTCATCAATGAAATTACTTTAGCACCTGAAGACCTTTTTGTACTTAGACATACCCAATTTAAAAATAAGAGAAAAGGAGTAAGGTAGAAATTTGAAAAGAAATGATAGAAGAAATGGAGGGGAAAAATGCCAAGAAATGCTAGTAGAAAAACAGAAAATTCCAACAAATAACTTTTACTAAAAATCCCTGGAAAAGATCCCAACTAGAATTCTATCAATTACCATGGGCCAGACACAGAACTCACCGTTTCTGTATCCACACTCCATTTCTCTGTGTCCTGAGCTCAGGCTATCTGCGTGGTGTCTAGAATTAAAAAGAGTGAAATAAAAGAAGGAAAGAAAAGCGAATACCTTGGATGAAACAATCTACATGAGTATTGCTTACTAGCATAATAAATAATGAACAGAATAATAAATAATCCATTGGAAGTAAAAAACAGATGCTCGTTGATACTAGGTAATGTTTGCATAACATTTTTCATTTACAGAAGCTGTCATCAAGTCAATTCTTTCTTTGAGAGCTGTAAAGTGACTGCATTTATTATAGCTTGGTAATGTTTCTTTAGAATGGTGACTACATTCAGATATGGTATTGGAATTACTTTTGTTTTACCTTTTCCATACTTATCCAGGTCTTCTCCTTATTTAAACATATGAAATTTGCCCCAAATTATCTGTTTTTCTACTAGAGTCAAGGTCTGAGGTAGTATGCTGAATTTGTAGTCTTAATCATAATATGGGGACTGTCAAGAAAGTACTTTCAGAGTAGGAGATGATGAAGAGAAAGGGGAAGGTTTTACATATACCTGACACCTAAAAGCACTCTTTTTTTTTATTAAAGATTTTATTTATTTTGAGTTTTACAATTTTCCCCCCATCTCACTTCCCTCCCCCACCCCCCATAGAAAGCAATTTGTCAGTCTTTACATTGTTTCCATGTTGTACATTGATCCAAATTGAGTGTGATGAGAGAGAAATCATATCCTTAAGGAAGAAACAAAAAGTATAAGAGATAACAAGATCAGACAATATCTGGGTTTTTTTCCTTAAATGGAATAGTCCTTGAACTTTGTTCAAATTCCATGATTCTTTCTCTGGATCCAGATGGTATTCTCCATTGCAGACAGCCCCAAATTGTCCCTGATCGTTGCACTGATGAAATGAGCAAGTCCATCAAGGTTGATCATCACCCCCCATGTTGTTGTTAGGATGAACAGTGTTTTTCTGGTTCTGCTCATCTCACTCGGCATCAGTTCATGCAAATCCCTCCAGGCTTCCCTGAATTCCCATCCCTCCTGGCTTCTAATAGAACAATAGTGTTCCATGACATACATATACCACAGTTTGCTAAGCCATTCCCCAACTGAAGGACATTTACTTGATTTCCAATTCTTTGCCACCACAAACAGGGCTGCTATGAATATTTTTGTACAAGTGATGTTTTTACCCTTTTTCATCATCTCTTCAGGGTATAGACCCAGTAGTGGTATTGCTGGGTCAAAGGGTATGCACATTTTTGTTGCCCTTTGGGCATAATTCCAAATTTCTCTCCAGAAAGGTTGGATGAGTTCACAGCTCCATCAACAATGAAATAGGGTCCTAGATTTCCCACAACCCTTCCAAAAATGATCTTTATCCTTTCTGGTCATATTGGCCAGTCTGAGAGGTGTGAGGTGGTACCTCAGAGAAGCTTGAATTTGCATTTCTCTAATAATTAATGATTTAGAGCAATTTTTCATATGGCTATGGATTGCTTTGATCTCCTCATCTGTAAATTGCCTTTACATATCCTTTGACCATTTGTCAATTGGGGAATGGCTTTTTTTTTAAATATGACTTAGTTCTCTGTATATTTTAGAAACGAGTCCTTTGTCAGATACACTAGTTGTAAAGATTGTTTCCCAGTTTACTACATTTCTTTTGATCTTGGTTACAGTGGATTTGTCTGTGCAAAAGCTGTCTAGTTTAATGTAATCAAAATCATCTAGTTTGTTTTTAGTGATCTTCTCCATCTTTTCCTTAGTCATAAACTGCTTCCCTTTCTATAGATCTGACACGTAAACTAGTCCTTGATCTTCTAATTTGCTTATAGTATTTTTTTTTAGTCTAAATCCTGTATCCATTTGGATCTTATCTTGGTGTAAGGTATTAGGTGTTGGTCTAATCTAAGTTTCTTCCATATTAACTTCCAATTTTCCCAGAGCAGTTTTTAATCAAAGAGAGAATTTTTATCCCAATAGCTGGACTCTTTGGGTTTATCAAACAGCAGATTACTATAATCGTTTCCTAGTCTGTTCCACTGGTCCACCACTCTATTTCTTAGCCAATACCAGACAGTTTTGATGACTGATGCTTTAAAAGCACTCTTTTGAGGGTAGTGATTATGGAAAAATTAATCATTCCTTCCTACCCCCTTCCTTTTTTTTTATTTTTTAGGTTTTTGCAAGGCAAATGGGGTTAAGTGGCTTGCCCAAGGCCACACAGCTAGGTAATTATTAAGTGTCTGAGACTGGATTTGAACCCAGGTACTCCTGACTCCAAGGCCAGTGCTTTATCCACTACACCACCTAGCCACCCCACCAAACCTTCCTTTTTAAAAAAAATTGTTCTTTTTCAAAGAAATTTCCTTCAATGAGAAATGCATTATTTGTGTATTGGACAGATGGCTTTCAACATATGTTTTCCATTTTAATGATTATTTTAATTAGGTAAACTTAACAAAAAACAATACTACTAATATCTCTACAGCAAGTAAGTTAGAACTATTTGTTTAAGACAGCACAAAGCAGTGTGATGAGTGTGGTAGGCAAGAAACTTAGTGTGATACTTCTTCAGTGAGTGGTCTGATCTTTATTACTTGTGAAAAAATGTTCCAGTTAAAATCCCACTGTCTACAAAAAAACTTTCCTAATATCCCTTAATTCCAAATACCCCTCTATTGATTCTGTCCAATTTATCCTATATATATCATATTTGAACATAATTTTTGACAGAGGTAGCTAGTGTCTGTCATTCAGCCAACATGGCTCCTTTATTTCATCCATAGCATTTATTATCTAACCCTAGAATACAACTCATAAGATCTGAGTTCAAATCCAGTCTTAGACACTTAATAAACATGTGACAAGTCGCTCTGTGTGGCCTTGGGCAAGCCACTTAACCCCATTGCCTTGCAAAAAAACCTAAAAAAAATAGAAATAAAAAATCTGTCTCTTACATTTATTATATGTGTTGTCATGGGCAAATCACTGAACCTCCAAAGCCTCATTTTCCTCTTCTATAAAATAAAAAGGGTGAACTCTATGGTCTCTAATATATAGAAATATGGTAGAGCCAACCCATACACTGCTAAAGTTTTATTATAATCACTTACACTTCAGAAATCAGCAATTATTCAGAATTCAGAAATCATTAAACTTGATCTATAGTTCTTTTGATCTTCCAGCATAAAAAGTGATAGAGAAAATGTTAATAATGCAGATCAACTTTAAGACTGTATTGTGGGGGCAACTAAGTGGTACAGTGGATAGAGCACCAGACCTGGAGTCAGGAGGACCTGAGTTCAAATTCGACCTCAGACAATTTAATAATAATTACCAGTATTTAGGGGCAGAGTCAAGATGGCAGTAGGAGAACAACCTTTCTTAGGAGCTCTCTCCAAAATATTTCAAAAACCTTAAAATTATGGCTCTGACTAAATTTTTGAGATACAGAACCCACAGAAAGATCCAGTGAGGCAATTCTCTAGCCCAAGGTAACCTGGAAAATAGTGGGAAGGCTCTATTCCACGTGTTTGGAGGGGGCAGCAGCACACTAGAGTGAAGGAACTCCAGCCTCCCAGGAACAGCCCCAGGGTTCCTGGGTCCCTGGGAGCCCCAGCTGCTGGCAGCAGAAACAGTTTCTTGACCTGCAACTCCAATGAGCTTCAAACACAACTTGGATCAGCAGGAGACCTCTGCCAGAGTGAGAGAAGCCCAGGCCAGCTTGGTCCTCCTCAATGTGGCCGTGGCCCTCAGAGCATCCCAGATCCCAGGAAACAAAAATAGGCCTGTGGAGGTAGCCAGCAGGAGCTGCCCAGTACCTGTGCACTCAGCCCACAGAAGGTAAGAGAGTGGAGAGAGATTGCCGAGGTCTGTCCTCTGTTCCTGACACAGGACTCTGGAGATTTAACCATATTCAGACCCTGGTTGCTGTCTAGGCCCCACATAGAGCAGGGATCTCCCCCTCACAGCCCAGGGGCAGAGGAGTGAGCTAGTATTCATTCAACAGAACAGGAGAGCAGTCAGAGTCTCACATACTGAGGTCTTTGCAGGGGTATTCCAATAACTTTCAAAAGCTCAGAAAGCACCCCAAACCAGGCACAGGCTAGGGAATTGAGTAAACAGGAAAAAAAAAAAGGAATATGACCAAAAACAATTACTTTGGTCTCATGTAGGATCAAAATAATCTGAAGATAAGAAAGTCTAAACTTCTGCAGCTAAAGACTCCAAAAAATATAGAAGCTGGGTTCAGGTTATGACAGAGCTCAAAAAAATTTTTGAAAATCCAGCAAGGGAGATAGAAAAATTGGAAAAAGAAATGAGAGAGAGGGGCAGGAAAAACATGAAAATGAAGTCAGCAGCTTCATCAAGGAGATCCAAAAAAATGCTGAAGAAAATAACATGTTAAAAACCAGCTTAGGCCAAATGGATAAAACAGTTCAAAAAATTAGTGAAGAGAAGAATGCTTTAAAAAGCAGAATTGGCCAGATGAAAAGAGAGATAAGAAAACTCTCTGAGGAAAACAAATCCTTCAGAAATGTAGACTGGAGCTAAAGGAAGGTGATGACTTTGCAAGAACTCAGCACAATAATTCAATACCAAAAAAAATGAAAAACTAAAAGAAATTGTGAAATATCTCTTTGAAAATACAACTGAGGGGCGGCTAGGTGGCGTAGTGGATAAAGCACCAGCCTTGGAGTCAGGAGTACCTGGGTTCAAATCTGGTCTCAGACACTTAATAATTACCTAGCTGTGTGGCCTTGGGCAAGCCACTTAACCCCATTTGCCTTGCAGAAATCTAAAAAAAAAAAAAGAAAGAAAGAAAAAACAACTGATCTGGAAAACAGATTCAGGAAAGATAATTTAAAAATTATTGGGATACCTGAAAGTCATGATCAGGAAAAGAGCCTTGATCTCATTTTAAAAGAATTTCTATAGGAAAATTGCCTGATATCCTAGAAGCAGAGGATAAAATAGAAATTGAGAGAATCTACCCATTTCCCCCAGAGAGAGAGATCCAAAAAAACACCCCCCAGGAATATTAGACCCAAGTTCCAGAACTCCCAAATCAAAGAGAAAATATTACAAGCAGTCAGAAGGACACAATTCAAGTATCATGGAGCTGTAGTCAGGATTACCCAGAATTTAGCAGCATCTACATTAAGGGCTTGTAGGGCTTGGAACATAATATTCCAGAAGGCAAAAGAGCTTGGAATGCAACTGAAAATCAACTACCCAGCAAAACTGAACATCCTCTTCCAGGGGAAAAGATGGACTTTCAATGAACCAGGGGAATTTCAAATGTTCCGTTGAAATGACCAGAGCTGAACAGAAAATTTGATCTTCAAGTACAGGACTCAGGAGAAGCTTACAGAGATTGGACAAGAAGGGTAAATTATGAGGGACTTAATGATGATGAACTCTGTGTATTCCTGCATGGAAAGATGATACTGATAATATTTGTATAAGCCTTCTCATTTAATAGAACAGGTAGAAGGATCTTTCATAGATGAGGCACAGGAGAGAGCTGAATTTGAAGATATAATATATTGTAAAAATGGAGTCAGTGGGTGAAAGGTAAATGTACTGGGAGAAAGAGAAAGGAGAGGTAGACTAGGCTAAGATATTTCATGTAAAAGATATATCATGTAGCTTTTGCAATGGTTTTGAAGGAGGGAAGGCAAGGGGGAATGAGGGAGCCTTCATTCTCATCGGAAATAGCTCAGAGAGGAAACAGCATACTCAATAGGGTATAGACATCTAGAAGAAAAAGGAGACAAGGGGGACAGGAGGAGGGGAAGGGGAATGTGGGTGATAGAGGAAAGGGTAGATCATAGGAGAGGATAGTCAGATATAACATTTTCTTTTTTACTTTTTGCAAGGTGGTGGAATTGGGTGACTCATCTGGGACCATGGGGCTGGGTGGTTGCTGGGTTTCTGGGGTGGGATGTAGGCTTGAGGCCTCCTGGCCCCAGGGCCAGTGCTATGTCTGCTGTGCCACTTGGCTGCCCCACAGCTCATTTTTTTTAATTAAATATTTCATTTGAGTTTTACAATTTTTCCCCCAATCTTACTTCCCTCCCCCACCCCCCCACGGAAAGCAATCTGTCAGTCTACTTTATTTCCATGTTGTACATTGATCCAAATTGAGTGTGATGAGAGAGAAATCATATCCTTAAGGAAGAAATATGTATACGAGATAACAAGATCAGACAATAATATATCAGTTTTTTTCTAAATTAAAGGAAATAGTCCTTGGTTTTTGTTCAAACTCCACAGCTCTTTATCTGGATACAGATAGTATTCTCCATTGCAGACAGTCCAAAAATTGTCCCTGGTTGTTGCACTGATTGGAATAAGCGAGTCCATCATCCCCATGTTGCTGATAGGGTGTACAAGGTTTTTCTGGTTCTGCTCATCTCACTCTTAATTCGATTTTTAAAAGGACTCTCTTGGATAGAGCACCAGCCTTGGAGTCAGGAGTACCTGGGTTCAAATCTGACCTCAGACACTTACTAATTACCTAGCCGTGTGGCCTTGGGCAAGTCACCCAACCCCATTGCCCTGAAAAAAAAAATAAATAAAGGGACTCTCTGAATCCTGTCCATTTTTCCTTCAATCCATCCTTCATGAAGCATAAAAATAAATTCCCAAACTTTAAGTCTTATTGTCACTCTCCTGCTTTGAAAGTTCAGTTGCTCCCTATTGCTTTTCTTTTTCTTTTTCTTTTTTTTGTAAGGCAAATGGGGTTAAGTGGCTTGCCCAAGGCCACACGGCTAGGTAATTATTAAGTGTCTGAGGTCAGATTTGAACCCAGGTACTCCTGACTCCAGGGTTGGTGCTTTATCCACTACGCCACCTAGCCGCCACCTAGCCGCCCCCCCATTGCTTTTCTTGATGAGATTATAGTCTTCTATTTGTCTTTTATTTTATTCTTTTTTATTTAATTTTTATTTTTTGTTTAATATTTATTTATTCTCATTTTATACAATTTTTTTATACAAGAATAAAATATTCTTGTTTAAGAGTAAACAAAATACCCCCTCCCCCAAAAATATAGACTCACTTGACTGATAATATTATTAATAATAATGAAATAAAATTTTAGTAATAGTAATAATAATAATATTAATAATTTGCTAGCTGTGTGACCTTGGGCAAATCACTTAACCCACTGCCTTGCAAAAACAAACAAAAAACTTTATTGTATTTACTATTTTTTCCCCCCAAGAGTGCTAGCTATTAAACATTTACCAGCAGACTTCTACACTCTGTGATCCTATGACCTTAAAAGACTGTTTTGGGAAACTTGCTTTATAAAAAAGGTCTGAGTTTTTTTTAATAGTATAACTGTGGGGTGGCTAAATGGTACAGTATTTAAGGCCTGGAGTCAGGGAGGACCTGAGTTCAAATTCAGCCTAGATATTTAGTAATTCCCTAGCTTTATGACCTTGGGTAAGTCACTTAACCCCATTGCCTTGCAAAAATAAAAAAAGCTAGTATTACAATATGATATAGCCCTTCAATGAACTAAACCTGCCTTGACATTTTAGTTGGATTCTAGGGTTAAAGAATGAATGCTATGGGGTGGCTAGGTGGTGCAGTGGATAGGGCACTGTCCCTGGAGTCAGGAGTACCTGAGTCAAATCCAGCCTCAGACACTTAATAATTTACCTAGCTGTGTGGCCTTGGGCAAGCCACTTAACCCCATGGCCTTGCAAAAAAAGAAAGAAAGAATGAATGAATGCAATGAATGAAATAAAGGAACGAAGATGGCTGAATGACAGATAGCAGATGAGGTCTTCTCCACAAAACTCCTTCAAACAGATCTAGGAAACGCACCAGACTGAATTCTGATGGAGAAATCAAAAAAAAATATTAGGTTGACATAAGACAGAAAGATCTGCAGACATTAGGGACAGGATCAGGTTGAGACCATGTCACATGGTGTATTCTAGCACCCAAGAATAGGATATGCAACTGTGCAAGATAAGGTCTATACTGGGGTATTCTAAGACCCAGGCAGCTGGGAGGATAGTAAGCTATTCTGGAGATAGGAAGATCTGAATTTAAATCTGATCTTAGACACTTACTAGCTATATGACCCTGGGCTTAATCCCTATTTGCCTCAGTTCCTCATTTGAAAAATAGGGACATATTGGAAAAGGAAATGGCAAACTACCCCAGGATCTTTGTTAAGAAAACTCTGTTTATTTTGGGTCTTTTTTTTTCTCTTTTTTTGGTTTTTGCAGGGCAGTGGGGTTGGGGTGGCTTTCATGTCACACAGCTGGGTGATTGTTGCGTGTACAGGGCCGGATATGGGCTTGGGTGCTCCTGGCTCCAGGGCTGGTCCTCCGTCCACTGCGCCACCTGGCCATACCTACAATTATTACTATTATTAGTTTTTTAATTTTAATTTTTTTCTCTCCCCTTTACTTTATCGCTTGAGTGAGTCTATATTTTTTGGAGGGAGAGGGTATTTTGTTTACTCTTAAACAAGAATATTTTATTAATGTGTAAAAAAATTCTACAAAATGAGAATAAATAAATATTAAATAAAAAAACAAAAAAATAATACTTTTTTATCATCCAAAAAAAAATAAAAAAGAAAACTCTATGGACAGAGTCCATGGCTCATAAATAGTTGAACACAACTGAACAACTGAACAACAACCGCGAGAATCACACCAGTATACATCACAAACAGTTGCCACCTGGCAGCTTTGTCATTTCTACCTACACTTACATTTTAAAAAAGCAACTTCATAAGTACAAGATTGGGGAGGCTAGGATAGTCAGCATTTCATTTTTAAATAACTGTCTTTTAATGGATTACAAGCTCAATATTGATCAAAATTGTATATCATGACAACCCCACTGCCTTGCAAAAACAAAAAAAAACTATCATAGCAACTAAAAAATGAATGGAATCTTGGGTTGCGTTAATAAAAGCATAGT